>NC_083401.1:40386801-40695551 GCF_020745735.1 Hemiscyllium ocellatum
TTGCCTCTTAAAACATCATCTGCCCCACTTGTGGCAGGGTTTGTGAATCCAGCATTGGATTATTCAGCCACTGCAGAACCCATTCCCCTGAAGTGGAAGAAAGACTACCTTGAGGGACTGCTAAAGATAAAGAAACTGAATGGATCAGGGCTTGTATCCCAGATATTCATTACATACATTTATAATTTAGGGAACTAAATTTAATATGTCTAGGTTGACATGTGAATTGAGAGCAGGAGCAGCGATGCTTCAGTGTGATTTGGACAAGTTGAGTGAATGGGCAAATGTATGGCTGAAGTATGAGAAGTTATCCACTTTGGTAGCAAAAACAGGTTATTACCTGAACAACAATAGATAGGAAAAGGGGAAGATGTAACCTGAATGTCCTGTACTCCAGTCACTGAAAGGAATTGTGCAGATGCAACAGGTAATGATGAACGCAAATGGAGACAGGATTTGAGCGCATGGGTAGGGATGTCTTGTTGCAATTGTCAGATTCTTGGGTGAGACCACATGTAGAGTATTGTGTGCAGTTTTGGTCTCTGTAGCTCAGCAAAGACATTCTGGCAATGGTGGAGTATGACTTACCAGACTAATTCCTGGGGTGGTAGGACTGATTTATGAAGAGACTCTGAATCAATTAGGTCACTGGAATTTAGAGAATTAGGGAGAAGCTCATAGAAGTTGATCAAAAGGCCAATTTTGATGGCATTAGGCAAGAACTTTCAAAAGCTGATTGGGTGCAGGTGTTCGCAGGTCAAGGGAAAATGACTGAAAAATGGGAAGCCTTCAGAAATGAGATAACAAGAATCCAGAGACAGTATATTCCTGTTAGGGTAAAAGGAAAGGCTGGTAGGTATAGAGAATGCTGGATGACTAAAGAAATTGAGGGTTTGGTTAAGAAAACAAAGCAAGCATATGTCAGATATAGACAGAATAGAGTAAGGGAATTTTCAGAAGAGTATAAGGCAGTAGGAGGATACTTAAGAGGGAAATCAGGAGGGCAAAAAGGGGACACGAGATAGCTGTGACAAAAGAGTTAAGGAGAATCCAAAGGGTTTTTACAAATACATTAAGAACAAAAGGGTAACTCAGGAGAGAATAGGGCCTCTTAAAGATCAGCAAGGTAGCCTTTGTGAGGAGCTGCAGGAGATGAGGGAGATATTAAACTAGTATTTTGCATCAGTATTTACTGTGGAAAGGAAAAGGAAGATATAGAACATAGGGAAATAGGTGGTGACATCTTGATAAATGTCCATATTACAGAGGAGGAAGAGCTGGATGTCTTCAAATGCATAAAAGTGGATATATCCCCAGGGCCTGATCAGATGTACCCTAGAACTCCGTGGTAATCTAGGGAAGTGATTGCTGGGCCTCTTGTTGAGACATTTATATCAGATAAGGTACCAGAAGACTGGAGATTGGCTAATGTGGTGCCACTATGTAACAAAGGTCGTAAGCACAAGCCTGGGAACTATAGACTGATTAGCCTGACGTCGGTGGTGAGCAAGTTGTTGGAGGGAATCCTGAGGGACAGGATGTATTTGGAAAGGCAAGGACTGATTAGGGATAGTCAACATGGATTTGTGCATGGGAAATCATGTCTCACAAACTTGATTGAGTTTTTTGAAGAAATAACAAAGAGGATTGGTGAGTGCAGAGTGGTAGATGTGATCTGTATGGGCTTCAGTATGGCGTTCGACAAGGTTCCCCTTGGGAGACTTGTTAGCAAGGTTAGATCTCATGGAATACAGTGAGAACTAGCCATTTGGATACAGAACTGACTCAAAGGGAAATGACAGAGGGTGGTGGTGGAGGTTGTTTTTCAGACTGGAGGCCCATGACCAGTAGAGTGCCACAAAGATTGGTGCTGGGTCTACTATTTTTCATCATTTATATAAATTATTTGGATATGAGCATAAGAGGTATAGTTAGTAAGTTTGCAGACAACGCCAAAATTGGACGTTTAGTGGACAGCGAAGGTTACCTCAGATCACAACGGGATCTTGATTAGATGGGCCAATGGGCTGAGAAGTGGCAGATGGAGTTTAATTTAGATAAATGCGAGGTACTGCATTTTGGGAAAGCAAATTTTAGCAGGACTTATACACTTAATGGTAAGGTCTTAGGGAGTGTTGCTAAACAAACAGACCTTGGAGTACAGGTTCATAGCACCTTGAATGTAGAGTCGCAGGTAGATAGAATAGGGAAGGTGGCATTTGGCATGCTTTCCTTTGTTGGTCAGAGTATTGAGTACAGGAGTTGGGAGGTCATGTTGTAGTTGTACAGGGCATTGGTTAGGCCACTGTTGGAATATTGAATGCAATTCCTGTCTCCTTCCTATTGGAAGGATGTAGTGAAACTTGAAAGGGTTCAGAAAAGATTTACAAGCATGTTGCCAGGGTTGGAGGGTTTGAGTAATGGGGAGAGGACGAATAGCCTAGGGCTGTTTTCTCTGGAGCGTCAGAAGCTGAGGAGTGACGTTATAGAGGTTTATAAAATCATAAGGGGCATGGATAGGGTAAATAGACAAGATATTTTCCTTAGGTGGGGTAGTCCAGAACTAGAAGGCATAGGTTTAAAGTGAGAGGGATAAGATTTAAAAGAGACCTAAGGGGCAACGTTTTCACACAGTACCAGCGTTCAACATTCTAACGATATGAGGCAGACCATTTAGGATTGAGATGAGGAGAACTTCCTTCGTCCAGAGTGGTGAGCCCATGCAATTCGCCACCACAGTTAAGGTCAAAACACAATGTTTCAAGATATTGATGCATTTCTTAGGGCTAAGGGATAAAAGGGTATGGGAAGAAAGTGGGAACAAGTACTGCGTTGAATAATCAGCCATGGTCACATTGAATTCCAGAGCAGGCTTGAAGGGTCAAAGTCCACATAACAATACATTGCACGGGATCATCTTTTCTGAAGTCATTCTAGAAGCATCACAGCTGCTGGGGTGTAGTTTTGAGCCAAGAGACCTGGGTTCAAATCCTACCTTCTGCAGAGGTGTGTAATAACACTGCTGAACAGGTTGGTTAAAAATATTTTTAAGCACCACAGCTGGTCTCATATTTAATACGCAAAAGGTGGGAGAAAAGCACCCATTTTAGATTGTTAAAAAGGTGATTCCCTCCATTTACCTGTAATCCTGGAATGACCTTACCAAAATTGACTCCACTTTTCATCCAACATGCATGCGCACTCCATTTTTCACCGAGTAGTTTGTTAATGATCATGAGGGAGATCTTCCTATTGATTTGTTCATGTCTTATCGTAAGGATTCAGTGATCGATTGTGGAATTCCTTATTGCTTTCCTGACTGAGACCAGCCAATTAAGGGAATTGAATCTGGATCTGTCCTGCTATGTATAATTATCATATCAGGCAGTGCATTAATCTACAAAGCTGTTGAGGAAACCTCAAAACACTGGTACCCAGCCAAATCTCCAAATTATAAAGAACAGAGATTCAAAAGAATTAAAAATGCTGAAAATAACAAGAGAAGACAACAGGTGGGGCTCTACTATGTTAATGATAATTGGTGGTTTCAGGGTGTGTTCTCCTAAATATATGCTATTTTACAAAATATCTATACTTAATGTAAATATTGCTGTTAAGTATACCTCATACAAGCAAAATAACATTGGTGATGCGACACTGTAAATCTTTAATTACTGATCCTTTTAATCATGTCTATCTGAACTGAAACCCTCCACTGTAAATAAACTAACATGATCGTGTATAAGGTATTTACAAGAAATGATATATTTTGTGAACACCACCACGTGTACAGGCTTCCAATTAATTTTCTTCTAAGTATATTGCTATCAATGTTTTACGTTATACAGTTGTTACGAAACAGGAAACAAAATTGAAGTAGATGTACCTTTTTCAGTACTTCCATGACAGCCAGAAGTTAGAAAAAAATCAAATCTCTGGTACTTAAGCAGAAATCCAGGGAGCTAAAGGGGTACAATCAACCATCAAGGTCAAGAACAGCAGGCTCTCAATTTTTGTCACCTCAAATATTGGGAGACTTCTTAGTTTCTCTCTTAAACATCAATTCTACTTATTAATTTCTCTCTTAACAATTATATCTTATCCTTGCTTTTGTATCCACCCTTTGTTGTCAAAAGTTACCATGACAACAAGAGTTTGAATAAGTTCATGAGTATGATGTCTTTAAAGATGGTTAATCAGTTCAGTTTTAAATGAAAAGATCTGTGGCACGTTGGACATATGCACTGATGGGGGTAGAAGCTCACAATTCTAGATTTACTAAGTTCACATTCCCTACTGGTCATAGGTGGTGGTGGTACTGCTACTAATAAGACTGTACCACACTCAGCAATAAGGTGCAAGGTTCACCTTGGTCTCTCTGGTGTGTCCTTGAAGCTCTTTTACTGGCCTCCACATGACTTTTTTTTTCAATTAACTTGCTGCACGAGAGTTTTCTCAGCAAGTGCTCATGAGACATCTGGGTAGTTGCCCTATCTATCATTTCATGGGATGTGGGCTTTGCTAGCTAGGTCATTTGTTGCACATTTCAAATTGCCATCAGGAAGTTGACATGAGCTGCCTTCCTTACTTGCTACAGTACTGTTAGGTAGTCCACAGTACTGTTAAAAAGTACACAACACCAGGTTATAGTCCAATAGGTTTATTTGGAAGCACTAGTTTTTGGAGCGCTGCTCCTTTATCAGGTAAATGCCGAGCAGGACCATAAGCCAATTTATAGCAAAAGATTAGAGTCAGGCAACTGAAATGAAATATTGAACAAAACTAGATTGCTGTTTAGTATTTCAACTTTTAGAATGGGTTGCGGGTTTTGGTTCATTAATATGTAAATCCCAGAATTTCTTTTAAGTTACATTCTCAAGATAACAGGTTTTATTTAAAAAAAAGGTGACATCTCAGCTCAGAAAATGTATTAGATGTGTTTGGTTAAAGTTTGTATGTATCCCAATCTTGATCAGACTAGTTGTATTTCCAAAGTGGAAATTATAAAATATGACTACCTGTTTTGGCTGTCTGCAAATTGTGCACTTTTTGAGCAACAGAGAATGCATCTCAGAATATAATTCTGCAAATGCAAATTCACCCATAGACTTGTGTGTACGTGTAAGCGTGAGAATGTGTGTGTTTGTATGCTTGGTGAGATGAGTGTGATGGAATATAAGCCTATGAGAGGGTGTGTGTATGGGTGTGAGCGTGCATGTATGAGAGTGAGAAAGAGACACACACACACACACACACACACACACACACAGTGTGTGTATAGTGAAAATGAGGTCACCTGTAGTGTGACATGAACCCAAGGTCCCGGCTGTGCCCATTCTCAATCTTGGTTACCAACCTCTGCTCAGCTGTGTATCCCGAAGTCCGACTTGGAGGATGGTCACCCAAAGATCATAGGCCAATTGTTCCTTACCACTGAAGTGTTCCCTGACAGAGGGGGAGCTTCCCTGTCTTGCGATTGTTGAGTGGTATCCATTCATTGTCATAGCGTCTGCTTGGTCTCGCCAATGTGCCGTGCCTTGGGGTGTCCTTGCCTGCAGCAGAGGAGATAGACAACGTCGGCCAAGTCATGTGAGTACCTGCTGCGTACAATGTGGGTTGTGTCCCCACATGTAATGGTGGCAACTGCGTTGACACTCTGACACGTCTTGTAGTATTTGCCATGGAAGGGTTGTGAAACGTTGTCCTGAAGGCTAGGCAGTTTGCTGCAAACAATGATCTGTTTAAGGTTTGGCAAATGTTTAAAGACGAGAAGTGGAGGCATGGGGAAGGTCTTGGCGAGGAGCTTATCCTCATTGATAATGTGTTGCAGGCTGTGAAGAACAGGCTGTGGTTTCTCAATTTCCGGGAAGTATTGGACATCGAAGGGTACCCTCTCGGTTGCATCCAGTGTCTGTCTCCTAAGGAGGTCATTACGGTTTCTCGCTGCGGTACGTCAGAACTGGAGATCAAAGAGTTAAGCATTAAACCCTGTTGTTACGAGGACGTCCTTCAGCATCTCCTCATCTGAGCAGATCCCGTGTATGCATAGGGATTGTTCCCAAGGGATGGCTGTTTTAATATGTTCAAGGTGCAAGCTAGAGAAGTGTAGCATCGTGAGATTATCCGTAGGTTTGCAGCCCACAGGTATTAATATTTACATATTAATGAACCAAAATCTGCAACCCATTCTAAAAGCAATCTAGGCTTGTTCAATGTATTATTTCAGTTGCAATCTTTTGCTATAAATTCTGTATCTTATGGTCATGCTCCACAGCTACCTGATGAAGGAACAGCTAAACCGAAAGCTCATGCTTCCGAATAAACCTGTTGGACTATATTTTTTGTTGAGAGATTTTTAACTGGTCAACCCCAGTACAACACCAGCTCCTCCACATCACAGTACTGTTAGGAAGTTCCAGAATTTTGACCCAGTGACTTTGAAGGAATGATAATATCCTTCAAATCAAGATTACGTGTAACTTGGAGGAGAACATGGAGGTGATAGCGTTCTTATGTCTCTGCTGCCTTTAACCGTTCAGATGGTAGAGGTCACAGCTTTGGAAGTTGCTGTTGAAGCAATCCTGGTAAGTTGAAATGTAGCTTGCAGAGGTAGAGAGTAAAAAATGAGGTCTGCAGATGCTGGAGATCACAGCTGAAAATGTGTTGCTGGCCAAAGCACAGCAGGCCAGGCAGCATCTCAGGAATAGAGAATTCGACGTTTCGAGCATAAGCCCTTCATCAGGAATCAGGTAGAGAGTAGACATTGCCAGCACTGTGCATTGGAGGGAATGAATACTGAAGGTATTGATGGGATGCCGATCAAGTGCGCTGCTTTCTCATGGATAATGTGAAATTTCAGTGTTTTTGAGGCTGGAGAGTTTCCATCACGCTTCTAAGTTGTGCCTTGTTAACATCCTTTGAATTTATTTCATTCAGAAAGTGGTCAGCCTGTGTAATTCTCTGCCACAAAGTGGTTGAGTCCAAAATACTTGAATGACTTCAAGAGGGATTTGGATAAATATAGAAAACTTCCAAGCCTGTGCCAACACATTTTGCCACTCCACACTAAAACTGTCTTCACTTAAAGGATTCCTATCCCTCTATTCCCTTCCCATTCATGTATTTATCCAGGTGCCTCTTGAATGCTGCTTTCATGCCTGCTTCCAACATCACCTTTTGGCAGCGCGTTCCAGGCACTCACCACCCTTTGTGTGAAAAACGTGTCTTGCACATCTCTTTTAAAATTCCCTCCTTCAGACCTTGAACCTTGTCCCCTAGTAATTGACCCCTCCACCCTGGGAAAAGGACTCATAATTGCCATGCATGGACGATCTTACAAACTTCTATCAGGTCCCCCTCAACCTCCTGCGTTCCGGTGAAAACAAACCCAGTCTATCCAACCTTTCTTCAGAGCTAAAATGCCCCATACTAGGCAAGATGCTGATAAACCTTTTCTGTACCCTCTCCAAAGCATCCACTTCCTTGTGGTAGTGTGGTGACCAGAACTGTATGCAGTATTTCAAGTATGGCCTAACTAAATTTCTACAAAGCTGCAGCATAACCTGCCTATCCCTATATTCAATGCCAATGCCCCTTACAATGAGGCAAGCATGCCTTAGGCCTTTTGTTTTTAACTACCTCATTTACCTGCGCTGCCACCTTCAGTGATCTGTGGATCTGCACACCTAGATCCCTTGTATATCGATACTCCTAAGGATTCTACCATTCACTGTATAATTTCCATCTCCAGTTGACCTTCCAAAATGCATCACCTCACATCTGTCAGGATTAAACACCATCTGTCATTTTTCTGCCCATTCCTCCATCTGATCTATATCCTGCTGTATGCTCTGACAATCCTCACTATTCGCACTTCCACCAATCATGGTATTGTTGCAAACGTACTGGTTAGACCAACCATGTTTTCCTCCAAATCATTTATGTCGATCATGAACAGCAGAGGTCCCAATCATCCCTGTGGAACACAACCAGACACACCCTACACACTGAAAAAACATTTTCCACCACTATCCTTTGTTTCCTATGACTAAGTCAGTTCTGTAACTGTCTTGAAGGTTCACATCGATACCATGTGACTTTATCTTTTTCTACCATTCTGCCATGAGGGACCTTATCAAAGGCTTTACTGAAGTCCATGTAGACAACATCAACCGTTTTCCCTCATCAATCATGTTCGTCAACCACTCAAAAAACTTGATCATGTTAGTGAGGCATGACCTTCCTGTACTGTCTGTCACTAATAAGTATATTCGCTTCTAAATGTGTATCAATCTTGTCCCACTATTTCCTTACCACCAATGTGCCACTCACTGGGCTATTCTGTAGCTCTCTGGAACCTCACCTGTGGCCAAAGAGGACACAATGTTCCAGCAACTTGTTCTCTTGCCTCCCGCAATATTCTGGGACAGATCCCATCAGGGCCCAGGGACTTGTCTACCTTAATACTTTTTAAGACAATCAACACCTCTTCCTTTTTAATAGAAAGCTGGTTTAGAAATTCAAAACTCCTTTCCCTGAGGAGCATCCTCCACCAATTCCTTCTCTGTGGTGAATACTGGCACAAAGTATTCGTTTAGGACCTCACCCACCTCTTCTGACTTCACACAGATTCCCTTTGTCCTTGAGTGAGCCAACCCTTTCTCTGGCTACCCTCTTAATTTTTATATGTGTATAAAAAGTCTTAGCACCCTCCTTAATCCTATTTGCTAATGACTTTTCATGACCCTTCCAGCCTTTCTAATTCCTTGTTTAAGTTTTTTCCTATTTTCCTTATATACCTCAAGGACTTCATCAGTTCCCATCCTCCTAGACCTTATGTATGATTCCTTTATCTTCTTTTAAACCAACATTAAAACATCCCTGGTCATCCACAGTTCACGTAACTTGCCGTACCTACCCTTCATTCTCACAGGAATGTGCCACTCCTGAATACTTAGTAACTCCTGTTTGAAACACTCCCACACGTCTGATATAGATTTATCCTTGAACAGCCACCTCCAATAAACATTTTCCAGTTTTTGCCTAATATTTTTGTAGTTCGCCTTTCCTCATTTGATCACCTTCACCCGAGGATTGCTGTTATTCCTAACCATGAATACCTTAAAACTCATGGCATTATGGTCGCTACACCCGAAATGCTCCCCCACTGAAACTTCACTCATCTGGCCAGGCTCATTTCCCAAAACCACCTCCAGTATAATTCCTTTCCTGACAAACCCTACATTTCCGGATCATTCATTGAGATGTACAGCATGGAGACACTCCAACTCATTCATGCTGACCAGATATCCTAAATTAATCTAGTCCCAGTTTGCAGTACTTGGCCTACATCCCTCGAAACCCTTTCTATTCATATACCTAATCAGATGTTGCTTAAATGTTGTCATTGGACCAGCCTCTACGACTTCCTCTGGTAGCTCGTTTCATACAGTCACCACTCTCTACATGAAACGTTGCCCCTTAGGTCCCTTTTAAATCTTTCCCTTCTAATCCTTAAACCTATGTCCTCTAGTTTTGGACTCCCCTACACTACGGAAAAGACCTTGGCTGCTCAACCTATCCACACCCTTCTTAATTTTATAAACTTATAAAAGGTCATCCCTCAGCCTCCGACACTGCAGGGAAATAGCCCCAGCCTACTCAGTCTTTTCTTCTAACTAAACCCTCCAAACCCTAGCAACATTCTTGTGAATCTTTTCTGAACACTTTCAATATTTTTCCTATAGCAAGGAGACTGGAACTGAATGCAGTATTCCAAAAGTGACATAAGCAATGCCCTGCAGAGCTGCAACATGACCTCCCAGCTCCTATACTCATTGATGTAAACTTCCTGTGGACTCCCTCTAACACCATTCCATCATTCCTTAGATATAGGGTCCAAAATTACACCAAACATTCCAAATGCAGTTTGACCAGAGCCTTATACAGCGTTAACAACATATTTCTGCTCTTTATTCTAGCCCTTTGGAAATGATTGGCAATACTGCATTTGCCTTCCTAACTGGCAAGTGAAACTGCATGTTAAATTTAAGAGAATTCTGAATTACAACTCTTAAGTCCTGCTGTGCTTCAGATTTCCAAAGCAATTCTGCATTTAGGAAAAGTAGAGGCATAGACTATTTTCTATCAATAATTCACACTGCATTCAATCTGCTACTCCTTTGCCTTTTCTCCTGGACTGTCCAAGTCTTTCTGCAGCCTTACCATTTCCTCAACACTATCTGCCCCTCCAGCTACCTTTGCACCATCAAACTTAGCAAGAATGCCCTCAGTTCTTTGGTGAGATTATGCTGTCATAGCAAGGTAACGAGTTCCAACAAAAACACAAGGCTTTATTTTACGGACATCAATGTAACAACAAACTTTGGCCCTATTTTTCATGGGAACTATATGCTTCACATTGGACTTTAAGAAGATCAAGAGTTTCAAATGTAACATAATAGATTATGTACAGTGCAAGGAGACAGAACAAAGTAATACGTTCAGAACAATTAAGTATGTAGCTAACTAAAGCTAGTGGTTAAAGGGTTGAAAGAGACCAACTTAATGTTCCACCAGTTCAAAAAGAAAAACTGACATTACGTGCCTTGCCCTACAGTAAACAGAATTCCTGTCGGCTAAGCTACAAGCAGGATCATTAATAAAATGCGATCAGGATGTGGATTTTATGGAGCATAAAATGATGCTATTACATTTAAGCTACAAAGAAAGTGCAAATACCCAGTGAGGCATCTTTTCACAATTCCCTTCCACCTTCGATGATTCTCAAGAGTTCCTTAGCTTCTTTGACTTATTCTGATGAGGTCATAAATCATGTGAACTAATTCTGCATGTTATGAACAACAGCTAGATATTTGTATTGTCTCCTTAAGAAATATAGAGCTCCAAAAAATGTGTAGTTGGAAAAGCGCAGCAGGTCAGGCAGCATCCCAGGAGCAGGAGTGTCGACATTTCGGGCATGAACCCTTCTTCAGGAATGAGGAAAGTGTGCCAAGCAGGCTAAGACAAAAGGTAGGGAGGAGGGACTTTGGAAATGCGAAAGGTGGAAGGAGGTCAAGGTGAGGGTGATAGGCTGGAGTGGAGGTGGGGGCGGAGAGGTCAAGAAGACGACTGCAGGTTAGGAAGGCGGTGCTGAGTTCGAGGGATTTGACTGAGACAAGGTGTGGGGGGGGGGGGGGGAAAGGAGGAAACTGGAGAAATATAGGTTCATCCCTTGTGATTGGAGGGTTCCTAGGCGGAAGATGAGGCGCTCTTCCTCCAGCCATTGTGTTGCTATCGTCTGGCAATGGAGTCATCCAAGGACCTGCATGTCCTTGGTGAAGTGGGAGGGGGAGTTGAAGTGTTGAGCCATGGGGTGGTTGAGTTGGTTGGTACGGGTGTCCCAGAGGTGTTCTCTGAAATGTTCCGCAAGTAGGCGGCCTGTCTCCCCAATATCGAGGAGGCCACATCAGGTGCAGCGGATGCAGTAAATGATGTGTGTGGAGGTGCAGGTGCAGGTGAATTTGTGGCGAATATGGAAGGATCCCTTGGGGCCTTAGAGGGAAGTAAGGGAGGTGTGGGCACAAGTTTTGCATTTCTTACGATTGCAGGGGAAGGTGCCGGGAATGGAGGTTGGGTTGGTGGGGGGTGTGGACCTGACGAGGGAGTCACAAAGGGAGTGGTCTTTTCGGACACAACTGAGTCATGAATGCAGACCTGAGACATCCCCACAAGGAGAAATAATATCTCAGCACCTACTCTGCCAAGCATCCTAAGAATCTTATGGTTCAATAAAGTGTTTTCTCACTGTTCTAAACTCCAATGAGTACAAACTCAATCTACTTAAGCACTCCTCATAAGAAAATCCTTTGATCTCTGGGATCAATCAAGTGAAACTTTTCTGGACTGCTTCCAATACAAGTATATCTTTCTTTAGATAAGGGGACCAAACATGTTCACAGTATTCCAGATGTGGTGTGTCTAGAAACTTGTACAGTTTTAGCAAGACTTTGCTATTTTTACACTCCATTCCCTTTGAGTTAAAGTCAACATTCCATTTGTCCTCCCTATTACCCAATGAATTTTGATGCTAATGTTTTAAGAGTCATTCACTAGGGCATCCAAATTCCTCTTCAATACTCTTTTATACAATCTTTAACCATTAAAATAACATTCAGGTCCTCTATTCTTTCTGTTGAAGTGCCTTGCTTCAAACTTTACCATATAATGTTCCATCTGACATGTTTTTTCCCCACTCACATAACCAATCTACATGACTAGCAGACTCTTGTGTCATGCTCACAGCCTTCCGTAATATTTGTGTGTCACCTGCAATCTTGGAAATAGTACATTCACTTCACTGATTGAACTAATGGCTTGGGTTGTTAATATATATTGTAAATAATGTGGTCCTAGCATTGATGCCTGCGTCACTCCAATTCTGAAAATGCCCCTTTTATCCCAGTAATTGATCTTCTGCTAATTACCCAATCCTCTATCCATGCTAACATGCTTCCTCCAACACAGTGGAGTATCATCTTATTAGGTAGCCTAATGTGTAGTACCTTATAACAAACTTGAGAGTCCAAATATATTACAATTACTGATTACTCTTTACCTACCATGTTTGAATTCTTCAAAGAACTGTAATAAATTTGGCAACAATAATTCACCCATCATGAAGGCTTGCTGGGTCTGCTTTGTTATATTGTGTGTTCCTAAATGTTTTGCTATTATAAATGATTCTAATAATTTCCCAATGACAGATGTTAAGATATTTGTCCTTTAGTTACCAATTTTCTGTGTCCCTCCATTTTTGAATAAATATTTTACATTGGCAATTTTATAATTTTTTGAAACTTATCCAGAATCTAAAGATTCTTGAAAAATTGCTACCAATGCATCTATCATCTCTACAGATATGTCCTTTAAAATCCTAGATACAATTCATCAGGCTCTGGGAACATATTGACCATTTAGCCTATTAGTTTCTTTTCTTTTTCTTAGTACTTTTTCTTTTAGATTAGATTAGATTAGATTACTTACAGTGTGGAAACAGGCCCTTCGGCCCAACAAGTCCACACCGACCCGCCGAAGCGCAACCCACCCATACCCCTACATTAACCCCTTACCTAACACTACGGGCAATTTAGCATGGCCAATTCACCTGACCCGCACATCTTTGGACTGTGGGAGGAAACCGGAGCACCCGGAGGAAACCCACGCAGACATGGGGAGAACGTGCAAACTCCACACAGTCAGTTGCCTGAGTCGGGAATTGAACCCGGGTCTCTGGCGCTGTGAGGCAGCAGTGCTAACCACTGTGCCACCGTGCCGCCCCAAATTTTAGTGATGGTTATTAAGTTTATTTCTTGCACCTTTTACTTCCTTAATTATTCAGTATTTTTGTAATTCTATTAATGCCTTCTCTTGTGAAAACTGATGCAAAGCGTTTTTCAGCTCTTCTGCCATTTCCTGGTTCCCCATGATCATTTCTAGAGCCTTGATCTCTAAGAAGCCTATGATCACTATTACATATCTCTTTTCACATAGTTAAAGAAGCTCTTACTGTCTGTTTTTGTCTTAATTGCTAGTTTGCTCTCATAAATTACTTTTTCTCTCTAGTTTTGGTCACCCTTTGTTCTCCTCTAATATTTTCCCATTCCTCTGATTTACTAATCTTTGCCACATTTTTTTTCAGCTTGATACCACCCTTAACTTTCTTTGTTAACCATGGCTAGTTGACACCCTTCCTAGATTACTTCTTTCTCACTGAGGTAATTAGTTGTTATGGGCTAGGAACAAGCTTTTAAAAAAAATGTTTGCTATTGTTCATCAACTGTCTTTTCTGCTAAACTTTTTCCTAGGCCACTCCAGCTAACCATTTTCAGGCCCATGTTTCTCACTTGCAAACTTAAAACTAAATTCTACCAAGTAATGGTCACTATTCCCTAAGGTATGTTTTATTCTTAAATAATTCTTGAATAAACCTGACTCATTACACACTACTAATTCAAAATGGCCTGGTCACTGGTTGGATCCACAATATATTGGTTTAAGAAACCATGCATAATACATCCTGTGAATTCTTTTCTATGGCTACCACCGAAAATTTGATTTCTTAATCTAAATGAAGTAGTCATTCATGATTAATGTACAGCTTTTTTTAAAAACATGCTTTCACTATTTTCTGTTTATTCTCTGTTCTACAGAATGGCTACTATTAGTGGTCCACAGACTACCACCTCGTGTCTTCTTCCCCTTGATATTTCTACCTCTAACCATATAGTTTCTGTATTACCCAATCAAAGACATTTCTTGCTAACATACTAATTCCATGTTGTATTAACAAAGTCACCTATTAGCCTTTACGTTTGAAAAGTCACATACTGCTACATATTTAGTTACTCATGTCTCCTTAACAGCAATAAGATCTATTTGTACCATTAATAATTTATTTTGTTCTAAATACCATGTGCATCCAAATAAAAAACCAATAACTTTACCTTTTTACGTTTGGTTTCACATTGTGTCCCTATTTACTCCTTTATTTTGTTACTTGTATATTCTGTCCCTTCCTGTGTCCCTCTGGTATCACTGCAAAATTGGTTGCCCAGCAATGCCATCGTATACGTTTGCTCTGCAAGCTACACTTTCCCTTCCCCAAACTCTTACCCCCTTGTAATTAATTTAAAGCCCTCTTTACAAATCTAGTTATTCGATTCACCTGGACACTGGTCCAGCACAGATCCATTGTAATTTGCCCGACTAGTAATGTTCCCTTCTACCGTTGTACAGATGTAAATGCTACATAAACTGAAGCCCCTTCTGCCAACACTAATGTTTAAGCCAAATACTTAACTCCCTATTTTGCCCATCCTAAAATGATCACCCTGGAGGTTCTGCTTCTTAGTTTCGCTCCTAAGTGTTCAAAATCTGTCAGATTTTTGCAGTCCTCTCAATATCTAGTACAAATGTGCATGACAACAACTGGATCCCTTCCCTCCTGCTCCAACTTCCTCGAGGCCTGAGGAAATGTCTTTAATCCTAGCAAGAGGCAAGCAACACAATTCTTGGGACTCATCCTCACAGCTGCAGAGAGCACTATCCATTCATCTAAACATACTGTCACCCACCATTTCTACATTCTTATTCCATAGAACAAAAGTGTTCCTCAACGCAGATCCCAAGTTGCTCACACTGCAAATAGGTCACCTTAGTACCCAGCACATCATCTTACTTGTCATCCCTATCATAGTTATTTAATAACTCTGGCATTCCTATTCTTTAAACTTGATTGTATTATTTCCCTTTTATAATACACTAGTACCAATTTTATACCTAACATGATATTTTTAAAAAGGAAAGGAAAAAAAGGCTGAAGACCTGAAGGCTTTCTTTTTACTTTAAAGATTAGAAATATTCACCAATCAGCTGTTTTGTTCAACCAATATTCTCTCATTCCTCCTCTGAACTCCTTGAAATGTTTAATTTCTGGACTCTATTGTAAGTTGTAATCAAGTGTTCAGTCACATTAACTTGGGTCACAGAATTTACGTGTCCCCAACTCAAAGTAGATGAGGATCCAGTTTCAGCCAGTTCTCAATTAGGCTGCTCTTTCAATGCACTCCTTGAAAATAAGCTTGCAACTACAGACTTTAAAACTACAGGTTGTTCTCCTGTAACACGTATTTGATCAATGCAGTTTGGCTGTAATGCGATTAGTGATTTGGGGATAAACTTTTTAAAAATGTGAACTCCTGTTGGGTATTCTGTGATTCCATCCCTGGTTACCTTAAGGTCACTCTAGATGTTTACTTCACATTAAGCAAAAGAAGTTGGATAACTGGCAAGTTTTTTCTGACATTATTCCTGATATTTCTGAGGATTTTTTAGAAATTATTTCAAGAGAAAAGATTTGGATTTCAAGATTCTCCTCATTCTTGAGGATGCACAAAGCCATCCTCCCCTCATCGATGTGTTTTCTGAAAATATCAGAGCGCTATTTTGACCTCCAAACCCAACCTCTCTCATTCAATCCATCAACCAGGGTGCAATAGCAGCTTTTAAAACTTCTTATTTAAGTCGCATATTCAGGAAGCTGATTGCAGCTACTGAGGGGGATAATGAGGACATAAAGCTTTTCCAAAATTGAAGAACTAACAGTAAGAATGCTACTGACATCATTGTGGAGGCCTGGGGTGATGTCAGTAAGGAATGCTTCTTCCAGATTTTCATGATTTTAAAGGTTGAGGAACTGTCAGAGGAACTTCCAGCAATCAAAGAACATGCAGAAGTGCACCTGAAAGTAATGATGATACTGACCCTCAGCAATGTCTTAATACAATACTGTGACTCAACAAACTCAGAAGCCCCTTAGTGTTAAATTTCTTGTATTGTTACATCAAAATACATGATTTTAACATTTAGAGTGTGCTATTGTTTATGTTAGGCTAATTACTATTTTTGTGTTGATTTTTACTGATATTGTTTGTGGTTCACCCCAACCCTGTTTTTTCCATAGGCCCCGTTATTTTTGTTGCGCGACTTTCTATAATGTGAGAATGAAACCACCACGTTATAGCAGAACAGACCATATCAATTTCTTTTTAGGCAAATGACAATCTTAATTAGGTTTGCAACAACCAACTAATTGTGCTTGCAAAAGAGTCCAACATTAATTGTGATTGGACAATATTCGTTAGATAATCCTGAGTGCGCGAAGAATTGCACTGACAACCAGTTTTGCATGGTCAGTAGGGCGTGCAGTGCGACATACTTATATACTAAAGTTGCAGTATATTAACAGTCAGGGTCCAGTTCTTTGCAGACAAAGAACATATACACACACTGCACCTCTTTCAACTCAACAAAATAGCTTTCAACTATTCATCATCTCATTTCGCAAACCAATCCATTTACTTATCTGTCACCTGCCTGATTTACAAATTTAAAAAAGCCTAACTACCATCAATCCTTATTAATTTGTGTATTCTCCTGACAATGCTTCTGACCAGATTCTAGTTCCTAACCAATGAGCACGCTTTTCTCTCAATAAAAAGTTGGCTTCCCCCTTAATTTGATAATTCTTGCAAATTGTACTGATGAATGCGATACGAAAATCTTTGACAAAATACGACTTCTATTAAATGATATGAAATATATTCTTTTGGGTGAGTCCAGGACTAGGTATTTTAACGTTAGAGGTGGCCCTTCTAGGACAGAGGTGAAAATATATAATTTTTTCTTTCAGATGGCACCATGACTTGGTCAGTGTCATTGAATATTTTTAAGTCAGAGATAATTTTTGTTTGGCAAGGGGCTCAAAGATTATTGGTATTAAGTGTGAATGTGAAATTCAAATCACAAACAGATCAGCCATGATTATAAATGATGGAACAATGGTCTCTAAAATGGTCTCTTGCTGCTCCCAATTTGTATACTCGTATGCATGTTCCTGAAGAAGGGCTTATGCCCGAAACGTCGATTCTCCTGTTCCTTGGATGCTGCCTGGCCTGCTGTGTTTTTCCAGCAACACATTTTTCAACTCTGGTCTCCAGCATCTGCAGTCCTCACTTTCTCCAGCATGTTCATATCACTCTACTTTTCATGTAAAATGCATATGCTAAGCCTTTCATCTCAAATCCTGATGTTTTTAAATGCAACATTTAGAAGGAGGAGTAAGGAAGTAAAATACATGTCAAAATTATAGCATTGACTTAACTATTTCACTTTCTTCTTCATTCATTTAAAAACTGCAGTTAAAAATATTGCACAGACATTGAACTTTGGACTAAATTTTATCTGGAACTGAACAACTTGTGTTAACTATCAAGGACATTTCTTTCACTGATTATAATCTCCACTGTGCAAATCAGTCATTTTTTTCAACGTCCATTATATTACTTTTCTGAGTACACATTACAAAATACATATATCCAATCAAGTCCATGGTTCACAACTGAGGACTGCGGTAAAAACTTAGGCATTACTGTTATTCCTAGCAGAGTCATAGAGTCATACAGCATGGAAACACACCCTTTGGTCCAACCCGTCCATGCCGACCAGCTATCACAACCCAATCTAGTCCCACCTGCCAGCACCCAGCCCATATCCCACCAAACCTTTCCTATTCATATATCCATCCAAATGCCTCCACCACATCCTCTGGCAGCTCATTCCATACACGCACCACCCTCTGTGTGAAAACGTTGCCCCTTAGGTCTCTTATATCTTTCCCCTCTTACCCAAAACCTATGGCCTCTAGGTCTGGACTCTCCGACCCCAGGGAAAAGACTTTGCCTATTTATCCTATCCATGCCCCTCATAATTTTCTAAACCTCTATAAGGTCACCCCTCAGCCTCCAATGCTCCAGGGAAAACAGCCCCTCATATTTTACCGTATCTAGACCACAGAGCCAGTTTTTACATAAATTATACCAATTCAGCAATCACTCTTACCAACTATAAAGCTAAGAGAAGCTTGGCTTTCATTGTTACTTTTCATAAAACACAAAAGTGATACATTTCTGATCATCTCCTTCATCTATAATCAATAACTATGGGGTGCAATTTCCAATGAGTGGCAATCCCACTATGTCTCAATCTTTTACAATGGAAGGAGACTTCATATTTCTGAGGAGATTCACTCAGTGTTCCTTCAGAAATGCACAGCTATATATCAAGGATGTCACGGGTGGCACAGTGGTTAGCACTGCTGCCTCGCCACAACAGGAACCCGGGTTCATTTCTAGCCTCAGTTGACCATTAGTGTGGAGTCTGCACATTCTCCCAGTGTCCGCTCTGGTTTCCTCCCACAGTCCAATGACGTGCAGATTAGGTGGATTGGCCAAGCTAAATTGCCCATAGTATCCCGAGGGATGTGCAGGCTAGATGTCTAGATGGAATATTCTTTTGGGGAGGGATCAGTGTGGATGCGATGGGCCTGCTCCCACATTGAAGGGATTCAATGATTCTTCTTTGATTTTAATTAGTTCTTTTGTCACACAATGCTGTCAGAGGAAGGCAAATCATTTTCACAGTAGAATGTGGACACATTCTGAAACAAAGGTCCTGACAGTCACTTTGATAGCTATTGTCAAACCATAGGTCCTTAAGATAGGTGTGATGTTAGGTTGTTGGTACGACAGGGTATCTGATAGTTATGTGGGATAAAATGCCAGGTAAGTAGGATGGCAGATGAGCAGGGCATAAGGTGTTGGTTGGGGAGGGTGTGGGCTGTCAGGGATAGAGTGATAAATAGGTAGGATTATATGGGGAGGGGCAGGGTGCCAAGTGCACTCAACCGGAGGGGGTAGGATACCAATGTCCAAGGTAAGGGATGAAGTATTTACGGTATGTTGCTAAGTTGGAGAAAGCCGGTCTGGCTCAAGTTGGGGCAGGGCTGGTAAGTGGGCAAAAGTGAAATTGGTTACAGTGTAGGGGATCAAACAGTGAGATACTGTTTGGGGTGGGGTCATTGTAAATGATCCGGGGAGGTGAATGAGATAAGTTTAATAGAAATTCAAGATTCTTATTAAAAATTAGTGGGTGGCACAGTGGTTAGCACTGCTGCTCACTGCGCCAGAGACCCGGGTTCAATTCCTGCCTTAGGCAACTGTCTGTGTGGAGTTTGCACATTTTCCCCCGTGTCTGTGAGAGTTTCCTCTGGTGCTCCAGTTTCCTCCCACAGTCCAAAGATGTGCACATCAGGTGAATTGGCCATGCTAAATTGCCCATAGTGTTAGGTGAAGGGGTAAATGTAGGAGAATGGATATGGATGGGTTGCTCTTCGGAGGGTCAGTGTGGACTTGTTGGGCAGAAGGGCCTGTTTCCACACTAAGTGATCTAATCTAATCTAATTCTTGAAAGCTGTGAAGGTAAGAATGGAGACTGCAGGCAGACAAAATAAAACTGACTATTGTATCTTGGTACAGTGAGTCATTCAAGTTGGGAGAGGAAATGGGAATGTAATTGTGGTAGGGGACAGATAGTTAGGGAGATAGATACTGTCCTCTGCACTAGTGAGCAAGAGCCCCGAAAGGTTTGTGCCTACCTGCTACATGGGGTTAAGGACCTCTCCTCAGGGCTAGAAAGGAATATCGAGAGGGGAGTAGTCATGTCTACATTGGTATCTATAACATTGGTAGGACTAGAGAAGAGGTTTTGCTGAAACCTCTCGAGCTATGGGCAAATTAGGAAATGGTAAATAAAGTCAGGTAGTTAAATTTGTGGCTGAAAGATTGGTTTGGGTGGAATGGGTTTCACTTCATGGGGTGGTGGCATCAGTACCAGAGTACAGAGGAGCTATTCTGGTGGGATGGGCTTCACTTGAATCGTGCTGGGACCAGTGTCCTGATGAATCCAATAATTAAGGCTGTAGATAGGGCTTTAAACTAATTAGAGGAGGAAAGGTTTGGGTGGGGCGGGGGGGGAAAAGGTTTACAAAGCAAGAGCAAATGGGAGAATTAAAGGGTAGTAGTTATTTAGATGATAATATCTGGAGTGGAACAGGAAGGGACAGCATATACAAATATAGAAAAACAGGGTCAAAAGGTGGGAAATATGGTCGGGAAGGGGACATCAAAGATTAGGAGTAAATCAAAAGATTGGGAAAGTTTTAAAAACTATCAAAAGACGAACAGAACAATAATAGAGGGAGAAAATAAACTTTAAGGGTATAACACCCAGCATTTTCAAGACAGCCAACAAGAACGTCTTTAAAATCATAAGAAGCAAAGTGAACATTAGCTCCTTCGAAAATGAGGTTGAGGAAATAAAAATGGGGAACTAGGAAATGACATTGGAGTTGACTAAATACTTCGGATCAATCTTCACAATAGAAGGCATTAATAGCATTCCAAAATTTCGAAATAATGAAAGGGCAAAAGGAGGAGTGGCAGGGACAAGGTAGGACTAATAAATTAAACTGCATTTATTTCAATGCAAGGGGCCTAACAGGGAAGGCAGATGAACTCAGGGCATGGTTAGGAACATGGGACTGGGATATCATAGCAATTACAGAAACAAGGCTCAGGGATAGGCAGATCTGGCAGCTTAATGTTCCAGGATATGAATGCTACAGGAAGGATAGAAAGGGAGGCAAGAGAGGAGAGGGGAGTAGCATTTTTGAAAAAGGATAGCATTACAGCTGTGCTGAGGGAGGATATTCCTGGAAATACATCCAGGGAAGTTATTTGGGTGGAACTGAGAAATAAGAAAGGGGTTGTTATTGGGATGGTATTATAGACCCCCTAATAGTCAGAGGGAAATTGAGAAACAAACTTGTAAGGAGATCTCAGCTATCTGCAAGAATAATAGGGTAGTTATGATACTGGGATTTTAACTTTCCAAACATTGACTGGGACTGCCATAGTGTTAAGTGTTTAGATGGAGAGGAAATTCTTAAGTGTGTACAAGACAATTTTCTGATTCAGTATGTAGATGTACCTACTAGAGAAGGTGCAAAACTTGACCTACTCTTGGGAAATAAGGCAGGGCAGGTAACTGAGGTGTCAGTGGGGGAACACTTTGGGGCCAGCAACCATAATTCTATTAGTTTTAAAATCATGATGGAAAAGGATAGACCAGATCTAAAAGTTGAAGTTGTAAATTGGAGAAAGGCCAATTTTGATGGTATTAGGCAAAAACTTTCGAAAGCTGATAGGAGGCAGATGTTCGCAGATAAAGGGACGGCTGGAAAATGGGAAGCCTTCAGAAATGAGATAACGAGAATCCAGAGAAAGTTTATTCCTGTCAGGGTGAAAGGGAAGGCTGGTAACTATAGAGAATGCTGGATAACTAAAGAAATTGAGGGTTTGGTTAAGAAAAAGAAGAAAGCATATGTCAGTATACACAGGATAGATCGAGTGAATCCTTCAAAGAGTATAAAGGAAGTAGGAGTATACTTGAGAGGGAAATCAGGAGGGCAAAATGGGGACATGAGGTAGCGTTGGCAAATAGAATTAAGGAGAATCCAAAGGGCTTTTACAAATATATTAAGGACAAAAGGGTAACTAGGGAGAGAATAGGGCCCCTCAAAGATCAGCAAGGCGGCCTTTGTGTGGAGACACAGAAAATGGGGGAGATACTAAATGAATATTTTGCATCAGCATGTACTGTGGAAAAGGATATAAAAGATATAGACTGTAGGGAAATAGATGGTGACATCTTTCAAAATGTCCAGATTACAGAGGAGAAAGTGTTGGATGTCTTGAAATGGTTAAAGGTGGATAAATCCCCAGTACCTGATCAGGTGTACCTGAGAACTCTGTGAGAAGCTAGAGAAGTGATTGCTGGGCCTCTTGCCAAGATATTTGTATCATCGATAGTCACAGGTGAGGTGCCGGAAGACTGGAGGTTGGCAAACATGGTGCCACTGTTTAAGAAGAGCAGTAAAGACAAGCCAGGGAATTATAGACTGGTGAGCCTGACCTCAGTGGTGGGCAAGTTGTTGGAGGGAATCCTGAGGGACAGGATATACATGTATTGGGAAAGGCAAGGACTAATTAGGGATAGTCAACATGGCTTTGTGCGTGGGAAATCATATCTCACAAACTTGATTGAGTTTTTTGTAGTAGCAAAGAAGATTGATGAGGGTAGAGCAGAAGATGTGATCTATATGGACTTCAGTAAAGCGTTCGACAAGGTTCACCGTGGGACACTGATTAGCAAGGTTAGATCTCATGGAATACAGGGAGAACTAACCATTTGGATACAAAACTGGCTCAAAGGTAGAAGACAGAGGGTAGTGTTGGAGGGTTGTTTTTCAGACTGGAGGCCTGTGACCAGTGGAGTGCCACAAGGATCGGTGCTGGGCCCTCTACGTTTTGTCATTTACATAAATGATTTGGGTGCGAGCGGAAGAGGTACAGTTAGTAAGCTTGCAGATGACACCAAAATTGGAGGTGTAGTGGACAGCGAAGAGGGCTACCTCAGATTACAACAGGATCTGGATCAGACGGGCCAATGAACTGAGAAGTGGCAAATGGAGTTTAATTCAGATAAATGCGAGGTGCTGCATTTTGGGAAAGTAAATCTTAGCAGGATTTATACACTGAATGGTAAGGTCCTAAGGAGTTTTGCTGAACAAAGAGACCTTGGAGTGCGGGTTCATAGCTCCTTGAAAGTGGAATCGCAGGTAGATAGGATAGTGAAGGCGGCATTTGGTATGCCTTCCTTTATTGGTCAGAGTATTGAGTACAGGAGTTGGGAGGTCATATTGCGGCTGTACAGGACATTGGTTAGGCCACTTTTGGAATATTGCATGCAATTCTGGTCTCCTTCCTATCGGAAAGATGTTGTGAAACTTGAAAGGGTTCAGAAAAGATTTACAAGGATGTTGCCAGGGTTGGAGGATTTGAGCTATAGGGAGAGGCTGAACAGGCTAGGGCTGTTTTCCCTGGAGCGTCGGAGGCTGAGGGGTGATCTTCTAGAGGTTTATAAAATTATAAGGGGCATGGATAGGATAAATAGGCAATGTCGTTTCCCTGGGGTGGGGGAGTCCAGAAATAGAGGGCATAGGTTTAGGGTGAGAGGGGAAAGATATAAAAGAGACCTAAGGGGCAACGTTTTTACACAGAGTGATAAGTGATTGGAATGGCTGCCAGAGGATTTGGTGGAGGCTGGTCCAATTGCAACATTTAAGAGGCATTTGGATGGGTATATGAACAGGAAAGGTTTGGAGGGATATGGGCTGGGTGCTGGCAGGTGGGACTAAATTGGGTTGGAAGCAGAGGACATAATATACGTGGACTATCAGAAGGCAGTTGATGAGGTACCACAGTTATGTAACTGAATAAAATAAGAGACCATAGAGTTGGAGGTAATATATTAACATGGATAGAGGATTGGCCAATTAATAGAAGACACAGTTGGAACAAGGTGGGCATTTTCAGGATGGCGACACAGTTGTGTGCAACAGGATCAGTGCTGGGGCCATAATTATTTACAATATACCAACTTGGATGAGGAACTTTAAGTACTATTGCCAAGTTTGCAGATGATGTAAGAACAGATGGGAAGACAAGTAGTGAGGATGACAGAGTTTGCAAAGGAATGCAGACAGATTAAATTGTAGAGAAAATCTGCATAGGGAATATAATTTGGGGAAAATATAAGGTTGTACACTTAGGAAGGAAAAGTGGAGTAAGACTGAAGAAAACTGTAGAATTTGGGAGTCCTTATATGTGAATCACAAAATGCTCACAGCCAAGTTCACTTAGATTATTGGGAAGGCAATGGAATATTGATATTTATTCTAAAATAGAGTATAGTTTAAAAGTCAGGAGAATTTGCTAAAACTATGCAAGGCACTGGTCAGACCAGAACTGGAATGCTGTGAACAGTTTTGGATCTCTTATGTAAGGGAAGATATACTGGCATTGAAAGCAAACCAGAGAGAGCTCATTAGGCTTACAGCAGGCACAGAAAGACTTTGTTATGAGGAGGAGATGTTGAGTAGGTTGGGAATACAATCATTGCAGTTTAGATGCATGAGAGTTTATTGAAACATACAAGCTTACTAAAGACTTGTCAGGGTAAATGTGGAGAGGCAGTTCCCTTGTGGGAGAGTATGGACATAATCTGACAACAAGAAGTTGTCCATCTAAGACAGAGATAAGAAGGAATTTTTTCTCTCAGCGGGCAGTGAATCTGTGGAATTCTTTACCTCAAAAGGCTATAAAGCTGAGTTGTTTATTATATTCAAGGCTGAATAAGTGGATTTTTGATAGTAGCAGAATCAAGGGTTTGGGGAAAAGGCAGCAAAGTGGAGTTGAGAATGATTAGATGATCCACGATCTTATTGAATAGTGGAATAGTCTTGATGGGTCTGAACACCCTACTTCTACTCCTACCTCTTATGGTCTTCTGGATCTACTTTGGCCTGAAATGGACCCATATTTGTCTGTGCTAATCTTTTCCTTTTTACACATTGACAGCTTTTAATCTATTTTTAAGTTCCTTGCAATTTTACATTCAAACTTTATTTTGTCTTCCTCCATCAATTTATTTGTGCTCCTTTGCTGAATCGTAAAATTCTATCATTTCTTAGGCCAAGGTCTGTGGAAAGTGCTGAGAGAACCAAGAAGATAGAAAGACTTACCTGACCCTGTCCTCATCGAACTATGTGTTGCAAATGCAGGTATGCATACAATCTTGGTTGGAGCGACTCCCGCACAGTACTTGTCAAGACAAAACCCGGTCTTCACTTTAAGGACACTCTCCATCACATTGTGTAGCAGTACCATGTTCCTCATTGGGACAGACTTCAAGCATATCAAGCAAATCAAAACTGGGGATCCCTGATGTACTGTAGGCCACCAGCAACAAAAGCATTGTATTCGTACATAAATTGCAATCTAAGTGGAAGCTCCGTGAATATTCCCATTCTCAACGATGAAGGAGCTCAGCGCATCAATGCACCACAAGTAAGGCAGATACCTCTACACCCATCTTTAGGTAGAAGTGCCAAGTGGTTGATCCATCTTGGTCACTGCTGAGGCCCTCTGCATACTGATGCCAAAATTCAAACAATTCAATCCACTTCACTTTACATTGAGATAGTTGTCAGCACTGCAAATTGCAAAGGCTATGGGCTTGAAAATATTCCTACAACAGTAATAAACTACATCTGAACATACATACAGAAGTGGAAGTAAATCAAAAATAGAAATTACTGGAAAAGCTCTGCCACTACGTGGCCCATTTGATCAAGATCCCATTGTACTCTGAGGTAACCTTCCTCACTATCCACTACATCTCCAATGTGTCATCTGCAAACTTACTAACCATTCCCTTATGTTCATATCTAAACCATTTACAGAGGAACCTCGATTATCCGAACAAGATGGGCAGGCACTATTTCGTTCGGATAATCGATTATTTGGTTAATTGATTAAATGCCTTTCTTCTGGGGCTTGGAGTTTTTTTTGTCCGCTCCTCATTCAGGAGATGAGGCAGCAGCACATCACATGCGAGCCCCTGTCCAACACTGCACCCCCCACCCACCCACCCCCAGCCCTTCTCCAGGACAGCCAGACTGGACACCGACAACAAGACTGTTACAGTTGCTGCTGCCTTTGTGAGGCAAGTCTCCAAATAGTGCATGTGCACGCACAGAGCCAAGCCACGGCCTCAGCCACAGCCACACAAACCTTTTACTGCAACTTTTAACAGGTCCACCTTTACCCTGTACAGGACAATGTTGGAGAGATTATCTGGGGAAGGGGGGTTTAGGTTACACCCCTGTGTAGAACTCCAGGGGAAGTGTGGGGGGAGAGAGAGGGTGGGACATCAGTCATTTAGAGACAGTTTCTGTTTAATCATTGTAAACAAAAGATGTGATCAGTGTTGGAAATACGTCTTTGATGTAATGTTTCTATCGGGGCCTTGAGATCTCCTCTGGATAATCCGATATTCGGATAATTGAGGTTCCACTGTATATAAATGACGAAAACCAGTGGACCCAGCATCAAACCTTTTGACACCACCACTGGTTACAGAATGCCACCCTCTGTCTTCTACTTTTGAGCCTGTTCTGTATCCAAATGGCTAGTTCTCCCTGTATTGCATGTGATCTAACCCTGCTGACCAGTCTACCATGAGGGATCTTGTCAAATGCCTAACTGAAATCCATATAGATCATGCACACCACTTTGAAAAGAGTTATTATTTCTTTGAAGACAGTTCAGTGAAGGTCCAATAGGATGATCACCAGTATGGAGAGATTGTCTTATGAGAATACATTGGGATTCTGCTGTTTGGAATTTAGAAGAATGAGAGATAATCTCATTGAAACAGGTAGGATTTTAAGAGCTTGACAGGATAAACGCTGAGAGGATCTTTCCTTTCATGGGAGAGTTCAGGACCAGAAGGCATAGTCTCAGAATTAAGGGGCTTACATATAAAGACTGGTATCAAGATTAATTCCATCTTTCAGAAATTTGAGTGCCTTTGGAACTCTTGCCACAGAGAATGAGCAGAGGGGAACAGAGTGAATATTTAAGGTTGAGATAAATCGATTCTTAATCAGTAGGGGGATGAAGGGTTAATGGGAAAGGGGAGGAAAGTGGAGAAGTGTTGAATCAACTATGATCCTAATGAGTGATGGAGGAGCCTCAAGGGGCCAAACAGCCTACTCCTTTCCTATTCTTTATGGTCTAGCATACAACTCAATGGGCAAAGGACTGCAAAATGGGACTAGGTGCTTGATGACCAGTATAGATATTATGACCTAAAGGACTCTTTCCATGCTGTAAAACTGTACGACTCAATTTACACTGGCAGATTGTTAGAAGTTATCATATGGAAGAGATTATAGAGATCTCTAAGGTAGTCTGAAAAGTGAGAGGAAATTTTTTTGTCTCATGGGGGGAAAACCAAAATTGAAGGTCAGAAATACAAGATAGTAATCAATAAAACCAAATAAGAATTATAAAGGAAATTTATTAATGAAATTCTTGCAAGGAGAGCATTCAGTCCACTATGCCATTGCTACCTCTTTGAAACAGCAACTAAATTAGTCCCAGCTCCCTTGCTGTTTACGTTGACTTCAAGTGTTTACCCAATTCCTCTTTCAAAGTGATTACTGAATCTAATTCCATTATCCTTACAGGAAGTCCATTTCAGTTCATAATAAATTGCTGCAATAAAAAGTCTAATCTCTTTGCTGGTCATTTGCTAACCACCCTCCTGTCAGTATGGCTCAAACAGTAGCAAAATGAGGAACTACCAAGGGTAATTAAGGGAAATAGCTTGGATGTATCAAGAAGGAAAATGGGCATAAGCACATTAGAGAGAAAAAAATAGAAGGACTTACTCATAGCACTGGATCAAGTGCGTTGAAAGGAAGCTTGAATGTGTACATGGCAACATGATCCAGAAGACTGACATCAAGAGAGACTGGATTAGTTATGACAATATTCAAAGTAGCTTACAATATTCAGAGGGTCATTGGAAAGCTAAAATATTTAAAAAGAACTAGACAAAGTAAACACGTAGGAAGGATGTGCCTGATGACCAGGGAGCCCAGAACTAAAGGTCACAGCTTAAGGATATGGGTATTCAATTAGAAACTTCCTCACCCAGAGTGTGGTGAGCCTGTGGATTCTCGACCAAAGGAAGCATTTGAGGATAAAACATTGAAAGTTTTCAAGAACAAGCTAAGTTATAGTTCTTAGACCTGAAGGAATCAAAGGGTTTGGCGATAAAATGGGAAAAGGGCACGGAAATGAAAGATCAGCCATGATCATATAGAATGCATAGCAGGCTTAAAGGACTGAATGGCTTAATCCTGCTTCTATTTTTGTTGTTTCTATTAATCTAATGTCTTATTTCTATGCTTTAGTTTCATTTATAGCCAAGGATGAGAGATGTTCTTTCATCAGTTTGGAAGGGATCTTATTACAAAGGAAATTTTTTAAAAGTTCACATTACACAAGAGGTCTTAAAAGTAAGTAAATCCCCAGGACCTGATCAAATGTATGCCAGGACATTGTGGGAAGCGAGGAAAGAAATTGAGAGGGTCCTAGCAGAGATATTTGAATCATCAACAGCCAAGTTTGAGGTGCCAGAAGACTGAAGGATGGTTAATGTTACGCCATTATTTAAGGAAGGCTGCAAGGAAAAGCCAGGGAACTACAGACCGGTGGAACCTGACATCAGTGGTGGGAAAATTATTGGATAGGATTCTAAGATCTACATCCATTTGGAAGAACAAGGACTGATTGGGGATAGTCAGCATAGCTTTGTGCATGGGAAATCATGTCTCACAAATTTGATTGAGTTTTTTGAAGAGACAACCAAAAAGAAAGATGAGGGCTGTGTGGTAGATGTTGTCAACATGGACTTCAACAAGCTTCCACATAGGAGACTGGTTAATAGGGTTGGATCAAATGGGATCTAGGGCAAACTAGTCAGTTGAATACAAATTTGACTTGACAGCAGGATGAATTCATAGTATTGCATTTTGGCAAGACAAATCTGGGCACAATTTATACAATTAATGGTAAAGCCCTGGGGAGTGTTGTCAAACAGAGACTTGGGGTGCAGGTACACAGTTCCTTGATAGTAGACTGGTTGGTAACAAGGCATTTTATACACTTGCCTTCATTGGGCAGAGCAGAGTACAGGTGTTGGCACATCACATCATAGCTGTATAAGATAGGTAAGGCCACACTTGGAGTAGTGCTTACAATTCTGGCCGCCCTGCTATAGGAAGGATGTTACTGAACTGGAAAGGGCGCAACAAAGTTGTACAAGGGTTTTATCGAGAATGGAAGGTTCAGTTATAAGGAGAGGCTGGGATTTTTTTTCCCTGGAGTATCAGAGGCTGAGGAGGTGACTTTTAGAGGTCTATAAAATCATGAGGGACATGCATAAGATAGCCAAGTTCTTTTGCCCAGGGCAGGGAAATCCAAACCTCGAGGGCATAGGTTTAAAGTGAGAGAGGCAAGATTTAAAAGGGACCTGAGGGGCAACCTTTTCTATATAGAGGATGGTGCACTGATGGAATGAGCTGCAAGAGGAAGTGGTAGATGCTGGTACATCCACAATATATAAAATATTTTTGGACAGGTACATTAATAAGAAAGGTTTGGAGAGACATGAGTCAAAAACAGGAAAATGGGATTAGTCCACTTTAAGAAAGCTGGTTGGCATCGTCAAAGCCTGTTTCTGTATTGTAGGACTCGATGACTCTAAAGTACTATCTATTGTTAATTTTTTTCTATGACTATATTCAGCTACTACAAGCAAACAAAAAAGTTGCTTGGCAGTGAAGGACTTTAGTATGGCTGAAAAAAATATTTGCTGTTGAAACTTTTGATTTTGTACTGATTGGGGCAGACTAAAGAGTACAAAATTACACAGGGAACAATAATGTATACTGCACCAAAACAATGCTGATTGATTGGGAGGCACA
Organism: Hemiscyllium ocellatum; assembly: GCF_020745735.1. NCBI lineage: Eukaryota > Metazoa > Chordata > Chondrichthyes > Orectolobiformes > Hemiscylliidae > Hemiscyllium > Hemiscyllium ocellatum. The sequence goes on from NC_083401.1 coordinate 40,416,722, forward strand.
TGGGCTTTGACTGGCTGAGGCATTACCTTAGAGAATGCACTATGGAATAGTTACCTTCCAAGCTTTGTTTAAATTCATTAAAGGAAAATTGATTCTGATTGATTCCCGACTCAGGCAACTGACTGTGTGGAGTTTGCATGTTCTCCCAGTGTCTGCGTGGGTTTCCTCCGGGTGCTCCTGTTTCCTCCCACAGTCCAAAGATGTGCGGGTCAGGTGAATTGGCCATGCTAAATTGCCCGTAGTGTTAGGTAAGGGGTAAATGTAGGGGTATGGGTGGGTTGCGCTTCGGCGGGTCGGTGTGGACTTGTTGGGCCGAAAGGCCTGTTTCCACACTAAGTAATCTAATCTAATCTTGATCAAGACGTTAACATACAAAATGCACTAGGGATGTGTTATTCCTCATGCACTTATTTAACTAAAATAAAGTTCCATCCCAGGGCGCCGAGTATAAATATGCGGAACAAGTGAGCATCCTACCTTCATGAAGTAGGAATGTATGGTGAACAGTTTAGGAAGAAATCAGCAGGTGGTGAGTGGTGTTGAAAAGTAATCTGCTGCCGTTCTCCTTCTGGGTGACAAGGTCACAGGTTTGGCCTGTTGCTGACTCCATCTTACAGATCTACATACTGCTGTCATTGTGCATCAGTGGTGGAGAGAATGAATATCGAAGATGGTGAATGGGATGCGATTTAGGACTTTGAGTCCTTTTTATGAAACTACTCAAAACTAATATCACTTGCAGGTTCCAGAGAGAAAAGACTGCATTATATCAGTCTAGAATATTTTCAACATAGATAAAAAGAAAAAAAAATCTTTAATCCCTTCTTCATTTAACAGTTTGAGGCAATAAGTTAGTACTTAAATGCTAAAAACTACTGGAACATCTACTCATCAAAATAATCATTATAATTACTTTAATTTAGATGTGACAATTGAGAAACACTCCTTTTAAATGTCTTTAATTCTATTTTTAAGCTTTACATAAATTAATATATGCTTATGTTCAAAATTGAGCAAATATTCCAAAGGACACAAACAAGTATGAGATTTTGTCACCAGTTATAATTTCAAACTTTCTGATATGTGTATTTGTGAAAAACAAACAATGTTTGCAGAGAGGAATTCACTCACAAAACTGGAGTCAAATCTGGTAAAACAATTTTTGGTCCATACTGTTAATTTCAGCCTTGAATTGAAAAAATGTGGTGCTGGAAAAACACAGCAGGCCAGGCAGCATCCGAGGAGCAGGAGAATCAACGTTTTGGGCATAGCCCTTCTTCAGGAATGAGGAATGTTAATTTCAGCCACAGAGTAAGTAGGGGAAAAAAGGGAACTGGCATATTGATATTGTTACTAGACTAGCAATTTAAACATGGATTCAAATCTTACCAAAGCATATGGTAAAATTTGAAAGACAGAAAATCTGGAATTAAAAGTTAGCTTAATGGTGATCATGTAGCCTTTTCGCATCAGAGAACGGTGGGAGCTGGGCGGAAGCGAAGGCAGAACGCAAAGCCGGTCGGGAAGGTAAGTGATTGTTATTTGAGTGGGTGTGTTCTAGACCCCAGGTCCTACAAAGTAGGGCCTCCCTCCCTCCCTCCCTCCTCCTCTAACCTAAATTAAATGTTCACAGACTTGCCCCAAAAAGAGGGTCCAAGGAAGTTCCTGTGGATTGAAGAGTGAGAGTTTAGCTCAGGAGTCTTTGACAAGGAGGTTGAGTGAAGTGATTACACCACAGTTGAAGAGGGTAAGGACATGACTGCCCAGCTGGTTCAGTGTGTTACGTGCTTGATGTGGGAGGTCAATGACTCTGGTGTGTCTGGCTCGTATAGGTGTGGAAAGCGTGTGCACGTTCAGCTACTGACAGAGCATATTGCAGCACTGAAGAAAGAACTCGAGGACCTTCGGCTCATCTGAGCGCGCGAGATCTTTCTGGACAAGTCCTTCAGCGAGGTTACTACACCAATCGTACCAGAAGAGAGCAGAAAAGAGCAGACGATGAAGAACGCAGAGAGGAGACAGGTGCAAGAGACCCCGAGGGAAGTACCTGTCAGGAACAAGTTGAATCGTTTTGAAACCGTAGAGTCAGATGACAGTGGCAGTCCGCGAGGCGGCCTGGTCTGTCAATCAAAAGTTGGCGTGGAGATAGAGCGGAAGAGTCGGACATCGCACAGAGCCGTGGTAATAGGGGACTCCATAGTGAGGAACTGACCGGGGTTTTTGTGGCAGCAGACGGGACTTAAGGATGGTGTGTTGCCTTCCTGGTGCCAGGGTTAAAGACATCACAGACAGAGTGCAGGACATCCTCAAGGACGAAGTGAAGAGCCAGAGGTGGTAGTACATGTCAGCACAAATAATGTCGGGAAGAAGAGGAGGAACACATTACAGCGGGACTTCGGAGAACTAGGAAAAAGGCTGAAAAGCAGGACATCCAAGGTGGTTATCTCTGGTTTGCTTCCAGTTCTTCAGGCTGGTGAGGCCAGAAACAGGGAGATAATGAACTTGAATGTGTGGCTGGGGAACTGGTGCAGGAAGCTAGAAATTAAATTCTTGGATCACTGGCGTATGTTTTGTGGTAAGCATAAATTCCACAAGAGAGACGGTTTGCACCTTAATAGGTTAAGGGACCAGCATTCTGGCAGGCAGGTTTGCTACTGCAACACAGCTACATTTAAACTAAGTAGTGGGGGGGGGAGGGAACAAACTGGATGTTTAAGATGGAAATTGGAGGGAAAGTTAGAACAAGGGAAGTCAAGAAAGACAACTGTATCAATGAGGCAGAAAACTCAGGAAGGGATCATGATGTAAGGTTGAGTGAAATAGGAGTTGATGGGAAGGGTGAGGGCAGTAACAAGTTAAAAATACTATACATGAATGCACAAAGCATGAGAAATAAAATTCTGGATTAGTGGTGCTGGCAGAGCAAAGCAGTTCAGGCAGCATCCAAGGAGCAGCGAAATCGACATTTCGGGCAAAAGCCCTTCATCAGGAATAGGGGCAGAGAGTCTGAAGCGTGGAGAGATAAGCTAGAGGAAGGTGGGGGTTGGGAGAAAGTAGCATAGAGTACAATAGGTGAGTGAGGGAGGGGATGAAGGCGATAGGTCAGGGAGGAGAGGGTGGAGTGGATAGGTGGAAAAGGAGATAGGCAGGTAGGACAAGTCCAGACAAGTCATGGGGACAGTGCTGAGCTGGAAGTTTGGAACTAGACTGAGGTGGGGGAAGGGGAAATGAGGAAACTGTTGAAGTCCACATTGATGCCCTGAGGTTGAAGTGTTCCGAGGCAGAAGATGAGGCGTTCTTCCTCCAGGCGTCTGGTGGTGAGGGAGCGGCGGTGAAGGAGGCCCAGGACCTCCATGTCCTCGGCAGAGTGGGAGGGGGAGTTGATTGGTGCGGGTGTCCAGGAGATGTTCGCTAAAGCGCTCTGCTGGGAGGCGCCCAGTCTCCCCAATGTAGAGGAGACCGCATCGGGAGCAACAGATAAAATAAATGATATTAGTGGATGTGCAGGTAAAACTTTGATGGATGTGGAAGGCTCCTTTAGGGCTTTGGATAGAGGTGAGGAAGGAGGTGTGGGTGTAGGTTTTACAGTTCCTGCGGTGGCAGGGGAAAGTGCCAGGATGGGAGGGTGGGTTGTAGGGGGGCGTGGACCTGACCAGGTAGTCACGGAGGGAACGGTCTTTGTGGAAGGTGGAAAGGGGTGGGGAGGGAAATATATCACTGGTGGTGGGGTCTTTTTGGAAGTGGCGGAAATATCGGCGGATGATTTGGTTTATGCGAAGGTTGGTAGGGTGGAAGGTGAGCACCTGGGGCATTCTGTCCTTGCTACAGTTGGAAGGGTGTGGTCTGAGGGCGGAGGTGCGGGATGTGGACGAGATGCGCTGGAGGGCATCTTTAACCACGTGGGAAGGGAAATTGAGGTCTCTAAAGAAAGAGGCCATCTGGTGTGTTCTGTGGTGGAACTGGTCCTCCTGGGAGGCAGAGGAATTGGGAATACTTGATGGCATTTTTGCAAGAGGTAGGGTCGGAAGAGGTGTAATCCAGGCAGCTGTGGGAGTCGGTGGGTTTGTAAAAGTTGTCAGTGTCAAGTCGGTCATCATTAATGGAGATGGAGAGGTCCAGGAAGAGGAGGGAGGTGTCAGAGATGGTCCAGGTAAATTTGAGGTCAGGATGGATTGTGTTGAAGTTGATGAATTGCTCAACTTCCTCGCGGGAGCACGAGGTGGCGCCAATGCAGTCATCAATGCAGCGAGGGAAGGGTTGGGGAGTGGTGCCGGTGTAATTACAGAAGATAATTAGAAATAAGATGGATAAGCTTGAGGCTCTTTTGGAAATTGGCAGATATGATTTTTTTGGGGACAACTGAGACATGGCTTTAAGTGGACAGGGCCTGGGAAATGAATATTCAAGGCTACATGTGCTATCATAAGGACAGACTGACGGGCAGAGGGGGTGGGGTGGCCATGTTGATAAGGGATGATATTCAGTCCCTTGCGCAGGGGGACCTAGAATCAGGGGATGTAGAGTTAATGTGGATAGAGCTGAGAAATACTAAGGGTAAAACGACCCTCTTGGGAGTTATCTACAGGCCCCCAAACAGTAGTCTGGATGTCAGATGTAAGTTAAATCAGGAGCTGAAATTCGCTTGTCCCAAAGATGTTACTACAGTTGTTATGGGGGATTTCAACATGCAGGTAGACTGGGAGAACCAGGATGGTATTGGACCTCAAGAAAGAGACTTTGTGGAGTGCCTCCGAGATGGATTGTTAGAACAGCTGGTGCTGGAGCCGACCAGGAAGGCGGCAATTCCGGATCTGGTATTGTGCAATGAACCAGAATTGGTCAGGGACTTTGAAGTGAGGAAGCCATTGGGAAGCAGTGATCATAATACAATAAGCTTCAATCTGCAATTTGAGAGGGAGAGGGTACAATCGGAAGTCACAATATTTATGTTGAATAAAGGGAACTAGGGAGCTATGAGGGAGGAGCTGGCCAAAGTTCAATGGTGCAATACCATAGCAGGGATGACAGTGGAGGAACAATGGCGGATACTTCTGTGTATAATGCAGAAGTTGTTGCAGGATCAGTTCATTCCAAAAAGGAAGAAAGAGGCGGCATGGGTGGCCGTTGCTGACGAAGGAAGTTAAGAAACATATAAAGTTAAAAGAGAAAAAGTATAACATAGCAATGATAAGTGGGAAAACAGAGGACTGGGAAGCTTTTAAAGAACAACAGAGGATTACTAAGAAGGAAATACGCAGAGAAAAAATGAGGTACGAAGGTAAACTGGCCAATAATATAAAGGAGGATAGTAAACTTTTTTTAGGTATGTGAAAGGCAAAAAAATAGTTAAGACTAAAATTGGGCACTTGAAGACAGAAACAGGGGAATATATTACAGGGAACAAAGAAATGGCAGAAGAATTGAATTGGTACTTCAGATCTGTGTTCACTGGGAAAGACACAAGCAATCTTTCTGAGGTAACAGTGGCTGAAGGACCTGAACTTAAGGGAATTTATAGTTGTCAGGAAATATTTGTGTTGGAGAGACTGTTAGGTCTGAAGGTTGATAAGTCCCTGGGACCTGATGGTCTACATTCCAGGGTACTGAAGGAGGTGGCTCGAGAAATCGTGATTATTTTCTACTGTTCAATAGATTCGGGATCAGTTCCTGCAGATTGGAGGATGGCTAATGTTGTACCACTTTTTAAGAAAGGTGGGAGAGAGAAAGCAGGAAATTATAGACCAGTTAGTCTGACCTCAGTGGTGGGAAAGATGCTGGAGTCTATTATAAAGGATGAAATTATAACACATCTGGATAGTAGTAACAGGATAGGTCAGAGTCAGCATGGATTTATGAAGGGCAAAATCATGCTTGACTGGAATTTTTTGAGGATGTAACTCTGAAGATGGACGAGGGAGATCCAGTAGATGTAGTGTACCTGGACTTTCAGAAAGCTTTTGTTAAAATCCCACATAGGAGGTTAGTCAACAAAATTAGGGCGCATGGTATTGGGGGCAAAGTACTAACTTGGATTGAAAGTTGGTTGGCTGATAGGAAACAAAGAGTAGTGATAAACAGCTCCATTTCGGAATGGCAGGCAGTGACCAGTGGGGTACTGCAGGGATCAGTACTTGGACCGCAGCTTTTTACAATATATGTTAATGATATAGAAGATGGTATCAGCAATAACATTAGCAAATTTGCTGATGATACTAAGCTGGGTGGCAGGGTGAAATGTGATGAGGATGTTAGGAGATTACAGGGTGACTTGGACAAGTTAGGTGAGTGGCCAGATGCATGGCAGATGCAGTTTAATGTGGATAAATATATGGTTATCCACTTTGGTGGCAAGAACAGGAAGGCAGATTACTACCTCAATGGAATTAATTTAGGTAAAGGGGCAGTACAGAGAGATCTGGATGTTCTTGTCAATGAAGGTAAGCATGCAGGTACTGCAGGTAGTGAAGAAGGCTAATAGCATGCTGGCCTTCATAACAAGAGGGATTCAGTATAGAAGCAAAGAGATTCTTCTGCAGCTGTACAGGGCCCTGGTGAGACCACAACTGGAGTACTGCGTGCAGTTCTGGTCCCCAAATTTGAGGAAAGACATTCTGGCTATTGAGGGAGTGCAGCGTAGGTTCACGAGGACAATTCCTGGAATGGCGGGATTACCTGAAAGACTGGAGCGACTGTACTTGTATACTCTTGCGTTTAGAAGACTGAGAGGGAATATGATTGAGACATATAAGATTATTAAAGGATTGGACACTCTGGAGGCAGGAAACATGTTTCCGCTGATGGGTGAGTGCGAACCAGAGGACACAACTTAAAAATACGGGGTAGATCATTTAGGATAGAGATGAGGAGAAACTTCTTCACCCAGAGAGTGGTGGCTGTGTGGAATGCTCTGCCCCAGAGGGCAGTGGAGGCCCCGTCTCTGGATTAATTTAAGAGTTGGATGGAGCTTTCAAGGATTGTGGAATCAAGGGTTATGGAGATAAGGCAGGAACAGGATACTGATTAAGGATGATCAGCCATGATCATATTGAATGGTGGTGCAGGCTCGAAGGGCAGAATGGCCTACTCCTGCACCTATTGTCTATTATGTCAAAAATCCATCTAATTCCCTGATGTCTTTTAGGTAAGGAAATCTTCATCTTGGTCTGGTCTACAGGTGACATCTGATGTAGTTGACTTCTCAGTGCACTTTGAAATGGCCTAGGAAACCAGTCAGTACAGACAGTGATTAAGAATGGGCAACAAATGCTAACCAACTAGCGGCACCCACATCCCATTAACAAATAACAAAAAGTCACACTGCATTTGCACAAGTAAAGAGAAAAGATAAATAACTGACATTCTTACACGTGAAAAGTGTGCAACTGTGACAGGACATTGGGTGAAGACAGAATTACTTGTAATGTCAAGCCACTATAAACATTCAGAATCTCTAAGAACGTAAGATCTAGGAGCAGGAGTAAGCTGTCTGCACCTTCGAGCCTGCTCCGCCACTCAATAACATCATGGTTAATCTTTTTGTGGACTTAGGCCTACTTAGCTATGCTCTCACAGTATCCCTTTATTCATTTATTGTTCAAAAGAAAATCTACTTTAGCCTTAAAAATGATTACTGAAGTAGTGTTAACTACTTCACTGCGCAAATAATTCCATGGCTTTACAACCCTCTTGGCAAAGAAGTTCCTTCTCAATTCAGTCCTAAACCTGCTCCCACTAATTTTGAGGCTATGCCCTCTTGTCCTAGTTTCACCTGCCAGTGGAAACATACTTTCTACTTCTTTGTTATCAATTTCCTTTATAATTTTATACGTTTTTATAAGATCCCCCCTCAATCTTCTGAATTCCAATGAAGATAATCCCAGTCTACTCAGTCTCTTCTCATAGGCCAACCATCTCAACTCCGGAATCAACTCCTCTGCACCCCCTCCAGTGCCAGTACATCCTTTCGCAAGTAAGGAAACCAAAACTCCACGCAGTACTCCATGTGTGGCCTCACCAGGACCCTGAATAGCGGCAATATAATCTCTCTGCTTTTAAATTCAATCCCTTTAGCAATGAATGACAAAATTCCATTTGCATTCCTAATTACTTGTTGCAGACCAACTTTCTGTGATTCATGCACAAGGACACCCAGGTCCCTCTGCAGAGCAGCATGCTGCAACTTTTTACCATTCAAGTAATAATCCTTTTTACTATTACTCCTACCAAAATGTATGACTTCGCATTTATTTACATTGTATTCCATCGGCCAGACTTTTGCCCATTCGCTTAAAGTATCTATGTTCCTCTGCAAAGTTTCACAATCCTCTGCATAATTTACTCTACCACTAATAGGAGTGTCATCTGCAAACTTTGACAATCTACACGTGGTCTCCAACTCCAAATCATCAATACAAGTTGTAAATAATTGCAGTCCCAACACTGACCCCTAAGGCACAACACTAGTCACTGATTGCCAGCCAGAATAGTACTCATCTATCCCTACCCTTTGCTTCCCGTTAGTCAATGAATCCTCTATCCATGCTCATACTTTACCTCTAATGCCATGCATCTTTATCTTATGCAGCATCCACTGTGCAGCACCTTGTTGAAGGCGTTTTGGAAATCTAGGTACACCACATCCACTGGGTTCCCATTGTCCACCTTGCTCATAATGTCTTTATAGAATTTCAAAAGATTTGTCAAGCTTGCCCTTCATGAAGCCATACTGCATCTGCCCAACAGGACAATTTCAATCGAGATGCCTTGTTATTTCTTCCTTGATACTAGACTCAAGCATCTTCCCCACTACAGAGGTTCAGCTAACTGGTCTATAATTCCCCATCTAGTTTCTACTGCCCTTATTAAACAGTGGTGTCACATTTGTTGTTTTCCAGTCTGCTGGGACTGCCCCAGAGTCCAGCAAAGTTTGGAAAATTACCGCAAATTCACTTGCTATTTCTCCTGCCATCTCTTTTAGTACCCTGGGATGCATTTCAACAGGGCCAGGAGACTTATAAATCCTTAGCTACACAAGCCTGCCCAATACTCTTTTGTAATAATGATTGTTTCCAGGTCCTGACCTACCTTTATCTTTTTGTCAATTATTGGCATATTATTAGTGCCCTCCACTGTGAAGACCAATACAAAATACCTGCTCAATACCTCGGCCATTTCATCATATACCATAACTAAATTCCCCTTCTCATCCTTTAAGGGCCAACATTTACTTTAGCCATTCTTTCGTTTTATATATTTATAGAAACTTTTGCTATCTATCTTTATATTCTGTGCTAGTTTTTTTTTCATACTCTATCTTAAACACATTTATCTTTATCTCCAACCCATCCATGCCGACCAGATATTCCAACTCAATCTAGCCCCACCTGCCAGCACCCAGCCAATATCCCTCCAAACCCTTCCTATTCATATACCCAACCAAATGCCTCTTAAATGTTGCAATTGTACCACCCTCCACCAATTGCTCTGGCAGTTCATTCCATACACATACCACCCTCTGTGTGAAAAAGTTGCCCCTTGGTTCTCTTTTATATCTTATCCCCTCTCAATCTAAGCCTATGCCCTCTAGTTCTGGATTTCCCCCACCCCATGCCCCTCATAATTTTGTAAACCTCTATAAGATCACCCCTCAGCCTCCGACGCTCCAGGGAAAACAGCCCCAGCCTGTTCGGCCTCTTCCTTTAACCCTGGCAACATCCTTGTAAATCTTTTCTCAACCCTTTCAAGTTTCACAATACCTTTCTGATAGGAAGGAGACCAGAATTACTTGCAATATTCCAACAATGGCCTAACCAATGTCCTGTACAGCTGCAACATGACCTCCCAACTCCTGTACTCAATACTCTGACCAATAAAGGAAAGCATACCAAATGCCTTCTTCACTATCCTATCCACCTGCGACTCCACTTTCAAGGAGCTATGAACCTGCACTCTAAGGTCTCTTTGTTCAGCAACACTCCCTAGGACCTTACCATTAAGTGTATAAGTCCTGCGAAGATTTGCTTTCCCAAAATGCAGCACCTCACATTTATCTGAATTAAACTCCGTCTGATCAAGATCCTTCCAAGAGGATACCTAACTAGGAAGTCATTAATTATTACACAGCACCAGATCTAGGATAGCTTGCTCCCTCATTGGTTCCATTACATACTGTTCAAGAAAATTATCGTGGATACACTCAACAAACTCCTCCTCAAGGCTACCCTGACTGAGCTGGTTCGACCAATCGCCATGTAGATTAAAATCTCCCATGATAATTGCTGTTACATTTTTACAGGCATTAGTTATTTCTTTATTTATTGCCTGCCCCAATGTGGTGTTATTATTTGGGGGCCTATAGGCAATGCCTATCAGTGACATTTTATTCTTAGAATTTATAATTTCCATCCAAATAAATTCAACGTCATTCTCCATAAAATCTATATCATCTCTCACTACTGTTCTGATGTCTTTTTTGAATATCAGAGCTACACCATGTCCCTTACCTTCCTGCCTGCCCTTCTGAATAGTGTGACACCCCTGGATATTTAACTCCCAGTCATGGCCATCCTGTAACCCGTGACCATCCTTACCATGTCTCTGTCATGGCTACTAAATTATATTCATTTGTGCTGATTTGTGCCTTTATTTTCATTAACCTTATTATGAATGCTACAAGCATTCAGGTAAAGTGCCTTTATGCTAGCTTTCTTATCCTCATGATTTCCAACATCTCTAATAATATCCTTCCTTTCTGCTTCTTTCATAATCTGCCTTGAACTTAAATCCTCCTGCACATCTGCTAACCGCCTGCTTACCTTTTTATTTACCATCACACTCCGGCATTTTCTCTCCCCCTCCAACTCATTAGTTTAAAGTCCTAATGACCAGCCTATTATCCTTTTCATTAGATCACTGGTTCCAGATCAGTTCAAGTGGAGACCGTTCCATTGGCATAGATCCCCTCGGTTCTAACAGTGATGCCAATGCCCCATGAAATGGAAACCCTTTTTCCCACACCACTCCTTTAGCCACGTGTTTAGTTCCCTAATTTGCTTGCCCCTTTTTTGTATGTGGCTCAGACAATAATTGGAGATTATAACGCTCGAGGACCTGTTCCTTAACTTGCCTATGTTGTTAGGACCAGCGTGGCCCACAACTGAATCCTTCTCCTCCTGCCCCAATATCCTTTCAAGAGATGCCCTGCACCCTGACACCAGGCAGACAACATACCAATCGGGACTCTCAGTCCGGGTTGCAAAGGATACTATCTATTCCCCGACCTACGGAATCCCTTACAACTATCACTTATCTTTTTGCTACCTGGTCTTGAATGGCCGCCTGCACCATGGTGCCATGGTCAGCTGGCTCATCCTCACCACAGCCCTTTTCCTCATCTACACAGGGAGCAAGTATCGCATAACTGTCGAATAACGTCAAAAGGTGAGGTTCGTCCACTCCTGAACTCAGAATCCCTTTACCTGCCTCATTTGTGGTCACACCCTGTTATCCCTGATCACTAACTGAATTTGAATTACTTTATCTATGAAGTGTGACTGACAATTGTCACAAAGCTGGTCCTTTTTCTTAAAGTTACTGTGTCCTTGATTTTTTTTTCTTAAGGGTCTTAAAACAGTTCAAGCTCTGAAACAGCTTAGTTGGTGCAGAGATGAATGGACTATTGGCAGTCAACCCCACTAACTTACACCAGGAATATCCACTATACACCTAGCTAAACAAATAGCAAAGTTACGGTCTGGACGACCTGCTTAAAAAGGTTTTGAGGGGTCTCACCTAGTCCATAACACTATGGTTAACTCCACACTCTTAGCAGAGTGCAAGCTTCTCTAAACATGATTCTAATCTCTTGAAAGCAAGAGAAAAGAAAGTGATTTACGGTGTTTAATTCAAAGTCAAATCAACCTTATCGAGCTATTCCATGTAAAATAAAAATAATGGCTGGTCAGCAACTTATAAATCCTACCAAACCCTTTTTCCATTTAAGGCCCAGGGTACAGAGGGAGTATGTTTGAATTTGACAAACATGGCTGATCCCCTTTGCTTTTGTAACTTAATTTTGTTTTTTTCCTTTAAGATTAGATTACATTAGATTCCCTACAGTGTGGAAACAGGCCCTTCGGCCCAATAAGTCCACACCGACCCTCTGAATAGCAACCTATCCAGACCCATTCCCTTACATTTACCCCTGACTAATGCACCTAACACTACAGGCAATTTAGCCTGGCCAATTCACCTAACTTGCACATCTTCGGACTATGGGAGGAAACCCACGCAAACACGGGGAGAATGTGCAAACTCCACACAAGATAGTTGCCTGAGGCGGGAATTGAACCCAGGTCCCTAGCGCTGTGAGGAAGCAGTGCTAACCACTGAGCCACCGTGCCGCCCCAGATATTTATTCTGTCCACCACTGTGACTAATATAAAATCATTTGCTGTTTCTCTGCTCCCCGTAATCAATTCCCTAGTCGTATCCTTAAGGGGTCCTAAATCTTCCTTCACCTATTTTCTTTATTTTGTATCAGTAGAAACTCATACTGTGTCAAGACCTATTTTAAAAAAACAATGTACAAATCAACTTTCTCCCTCTTTTCTAGTCTTTTAATCATTCACAATTGGATCCTGAAAAATTCCCATTCTAAGACCACAATAATTTTTGAATTGATTATATTTACAGTCACAAATGGCAGCATGTTATGCAAATGAATGAAAACACTCTTGGCAGAAAACAAGAAAGCTTCTCTAATTTCAAACTATTTCAGTGATTACAACTAAAAGGCATAATAAACCAAAACAATGACTATACATTTCTGAATCTAGTTATAAAATATTTGGACATCAGACATACCCTCGAAAGCTCAAAAAAATGGATCTCTCCCATTATTTTATAAGTGTGGAAATGCCACACAGTCTCTTTTTCAGAATGAAAGACCGATAAAATGCAATAAATTTAGACTAGGTGATGGCACTTCTTCCCATAACTTAGTGGATAAGGGCTATTTGTAGTTTGGTTGTAAACAGTTGTAAATTTCAGGTTAAATTCCTTAAGCAACATTAGCTAACGCGAGCCATGGTAAGACCTATATCCACAAATGGTCTGAGTATCTCCAGACTATCGTGTTACGACATGGAGTAAACTCTCCTGCTTAATTTAAAAGCAGCAACACAGAAAAGATTTATCCTGTGCAGCAATCTGTGAAAATGATAGGTCAAGAAATAGTTAAAATAAAAATTGACAAATTTATTTATTAAAGTATAACAGAGAATAATTAACAAACAACTATTTACAATTCCTTATTCCAACCTATTTGTTACCTTCCCTTCTATAATGCTAGTTCAATAAAACTTCTCAATAAATTTACAAAACAAAACTTATCTCAAAACCAGGCAGATTTTGTTTTCTTTGAATTCCAGTCGTCTCTTCTTAATGATTTCTGCTTCACAGGTTTCTGATCGCTAAAGTTACTTTTAAGAGAGCTATTTTTCAGGCAGTCTTTTTACATGCTGGTAGTTCTCTTCTCAACCGTTCAATTTTCCCCAGTCTTATACCCTCAAAACATCAGATTGTGTCTTTGGCAAGATTGTCAATATATTAAATTCAAACTAGATTGGAGTTTGGTATTTTTCGGGGTATAATTTAAACTGATTAGCCTAATTCAAATCTGTTTTGTCATTTCTAGGCAACCAACTAATTTAGCTTTTGACCAAGTGTTACGTTGTTACCTTAGTGAGAACACTTGGTGCTGTCAGGTAGCTCTACCAGCTTTTAATTCTCTTAAAAGGTATAGTACCCCACATCTTCATAACAATAGCAGGGTCAAAATTATCTAGTATTGCCGATTGTGATGACATGAATGTGATGCCCTCAGCTGATAGGTTTCCAACACTTATTGCGAAAGCTCACACATCAATAATGGCAGCTATTGAAGCTGCCACTTACAAATATTTCCTCGGCATCAGTGGAGGAGAAAATATTGAGAAGTGTAATTACACACTCTACAGAGTAAGCTGACAGTCCATTTTCAGCAGTCAAGTTTAGATTCTTTAAAGTAATATAAAAAATGACCATCCCAAAAAACTTCACAAGAGCATTATTTAAAAAATGACAATTAACCATATCAGGTGACACAATGGTAGATGACCAAAAGCTTAGTCAAAGGGAAGAATTTAAGGAGTGTCTTAGAGGAGGAAAATGTGAGATAAAGAGTCAGAGTAGGAGTAGGCAATTCAGCCCTTCGAACCCACTCTGCCATTTAACATGATCATGGCTGATCTTATCAACTCCACTTTCCTGCCTGCTCCCCAAAATCCTTTTAATCAGAAACCTATCCATTTCTTCCTAAATCTGTTTATTGATTCTGCCTCCACTTGGCCCATCAAGTCTAATCCACCATTCAATCATGGCTAATACCTATTCTCCTGTCTTTCCCCCCTTTGATCCCCTTACAAAACTGGATTGTTTGCTTGACTTCAGGAGGAGGAGATTACACAAAGATATCTGTCCTCAATGATGGAGGACTCCAGAACATCAATGCAAATCACAAGGCTGAATCATTAACATACATCAATCAGAAGTGCCAAGCGGATAATCCAGCCCAACCTCCTCTCAAGGTCCCCAGTATCATAGATACCAGCCATCAGCCAAATTTATTGATACCATATTCTATCAAGAAGGCATTGGATATTGCAAAGGTGATAGGCTTTAATAAATTTACTGCAGTAGTATTGAAATCTTGTATGCTAGAAGCAGCTATACTCCAAGACAAGCTGTTCCAGTAAAGCAATGACACGGGAATCACCTGGCATTTGGAAAATTGCCCAGAAGCAAAAAACAGAACAAATCCAAACCTACTAAATATTGCTGAATCTGTTCTTGATCATCAGCAAAGTGATAAAGGGGGTCATTGAAGGTACTAACAAATTGCATTTGCTGAGCAATAACTTGCTCTTTGACACTTATATTCCACCAGCTCCTGGACCACATTGCAGCGTTGGCACAAACCTGACCAAAAGAGGTGAACTCCAGAGGGGAGGTGACAGTGACCACTTTTAATATGAAGGCAGCATTTGAACTCAAGGCACCTTTGCAAAACAGGTGTTAAAGGGAATTGGGAATGATTGTGAACATTAGAGGTCAATCATCTCAGTCTGGAGACATCAATGCAGGAATTGTTCAGAGAGCATTGGTAAGACATAGGAGCAGAAATAAGTCATTTGGCCCATCAAGTCGGCTATGCCATTCAATGAGATCACAACTGATCTTACAATCCTCAACTCCACTTTCCTACCTTTCACAATAACCCTAGATTCTGTACTGCTTAAAAATCTATTTATCTCAGCCTTGAATAGTCTTGACTACACAGCCTCAATAGCCCTCTGCAGTAAAGAATTCCATAAACTCACTCATTCATTTTTATTGTTGGCATGTTTTAGTGTTTTGCCAGTTATTTTTGAAAAAACAACCTTGCCTGAATGTTAATATTTCATGTACATTAAAATTACTTGTAAGCAAAATATTTAAATAATATTCCTGCTTGATAAGATTTATAGAATTCCAAACTATAATGCATCATTGATAATATTTTCTTCTCAACTGGCATACAAATAAACAAATAATACAAATAAACTTCTGCCATTCTGTTCAGACTGCTCAACTCATGTCCAATTCCAGAACACACATCTCTTTCTCACCTGTGAAATGACGCAAGATAACATTCACAGTGATAGCAGAAAAGTACCAGGAAAATTTATATGTCACCTCAGTTAACAGCAGTTTCTCAATTTGTGTGAAATCCCACCTTACAATAATTTAATCTCTCTGCTTCTTAAAAACGTAATACACGTGATCAAAGCACAGCACTATTCTACATTTACATTTCAAGTACTATGTCCAGGTCCATTCTCGAGAAACAAGGGTGGATGTAGTAGAGGAAAGAGCCACAGCGTCTATCTGTAAAATAAAGCTATGAGGAGTAAGCTTTACAGCCTGGAAGAAAGATACACAAGAATCCCCACAGTGAGGAAGCCGGTGATTTCACCCAGTGAGTCCACACTGATCCAGGCACAACTCCTTTTACCCCATCCCTGTAACCCTGCATTTCCCATGGCTAGCCTGCAGATCCCTAAACACAATGAGCAATTTAGCATGGCCAATCCACTTAACCAGAATATCTGTGGACTTTGGACAGCATAAGAGATGGTCTTAGAGATATTACAGTAAAGCTAATCTATAATACTATGTTAACTTAAGCTGTGAAAATAGGACAAGGTGGTACAGTTTCCAAATTGCTGTAAGCAACTTTAAGAATTATTACAGGAAGTTCTTCGCCAGGAAGTGCCAATATGTGGAATGAACTACAGACAAGAATTGCTCAAAATTTTTGAAAGCATTTTAAAAATAAAATGTTGCAATAGGTGAGCTAAAGGATTGCCCTGAGTGAATGTGTCAGGATGAATTGAATAGCCTTCCTCAACTGAAAGTAACTATTAACAATGTTAATTAGGTTTCCTTGGAAACCAGAGTGAAAGTTTCAGTTAGCCTGTAGATCGGTAAACTAATGTGCATCTAAGCATGTGACTATTATGACTTGGAGATTTCTTACTGTTTTTATCCCCTTATGTATATTATTCCCACACACTCACTAAAGATATTGAGGAAGCTTTACAGAAACTAAATATACAGGCATGCTGCACGTGAATTAGGAAGTTGAGAGCAAGGTGGAAAAATCAGGAGATTCAAGAAAAAAAAAATCAGAAGCAGTAATTGTGAATTATGCAATGATATATCCAAAAGACCAATAAAATTAATTGAAGTTAAACCTGACAAATTTCTGCAGAAATAATAGTTCTTCAGACAAGACGTCTGATCTATGTGTTCAACTAATAAAAAGGTGGCTCAGTCTAAAATGCAATAACTAGTTGGTAAATTAACAATTCTGTAATATCAGAAGTAATTTAAAATGCTGAAAATATATGACAGATCAATCAATTTCTGAAAATAAAAGATAACAGTCATTCAAGTGAAAGTCTGCAGTGCTGATGAAGCATCTCAACTGTTTCTTTTTCAGATGCTGAACCAATATATTTAATCAATTTCAAATTGAATGTTTGAGTCCTGTAATATAAGAACAGTTTTGTATAACTTCTTCTGAAGTTCATGCTGGTACAAACCATTTAGCTTAAGCCATTTCTAAATCATTACTGATGTGGCAATGTTCAGCTTTGTGAAAAGTAAAATAGAGGTTAGATTTATAGACTTACATAATCGGGCACTGGTGAATTTTCTTCTGCACCAACGGGACCCCTCAGTGACTGCGTGGCTTGTTCCAGAACCTTATTGTGCTTTTTTGATAGCAGAGCAAACAAACTAAAAAAAGGACAGTAATAATTAAAAGAAAATACATCGCGTTTTCATTTTAATTTAATCATTAAAAATGTAATAATTCGATCATCAGACATTTGAGGATATTTTAAATGGAAGGTTATTGCCCCTGACTCATTTTGAATGCCTACCATTTAAAAATTAAAGCAGATAACTTTTAAAAAAAACAAGTTGGAAAATCCCAGAGGGATAAAACTTAACTTCTTTTTCTAAACGTAAGCATATTCAGTAACCCAAGTGCAGCTAACTTCAAGCCAAGTTTTTAAGAAACACAAAATTAGATTCTTACAAAGCTCAATTTTCCCTTTGCATGGGAATTATACAGTCTATACTGAATCTATTACAAAGCATGCAGTTGCGTATAATTATTTCCTTCTGATCGTAATTATTTTTCCTAAACATATTTTCATTTTACCACACATGTAGGGCTAGGGGACAGATTTTTCAGTTACTAATTTGCAGTTACTTACTTACCACCCAGAAGTTACTTTTATATTGAAGGATGTTAGAAGAGTCACAACCACATATTCCCAAACACAAATGCAAAGTATAAAGCAAGTCAACAATATGACCATCTGATTGCTTGGTGGGTGAACAAATTCTGTAAAGCTTATAACCAGACCGATTGAAATGCTCAGCTGCAGCTGTGGTACTCCAGGCCTGCTATAGTTATCTACCAAAATTACTCATTTCAATCATGGCAGTGCTACAAGTGTGACAATTGGATTCCTGCATTGTTAGCAGGGATAGAGAATTTGTCAGGTTTTCCTCCACTATGGATTACGACAGGTTGGAATTGCTGTTATGACCTCGATAATAAAACAGTCCTTTCAATACTTACTGCCGGAGCTACAGAATGGACGCTTGCACAATATTAAATAGAACTCAATTCCGAAGGAACAATAACCCCAAGCTTAAGTTTGTACCTCACAAGAGAAAAAAATATGAAGTGCAACAAACCATATGCACAAGAGTCAAATCACATCAGAAATCAAATTATCCAAGTTTGTTCCACATGGAGGTTTAGTACAGGAGTGAAAATATTGGGAAAGTGTATACAATTTCAAATTTGACACAAAACACACAAAGCTGTGAAAATAAGTTTGTGAATTCATACATATCAGAAAATATAAACTGTTCATTTAGCCTGTCCCATCCAGGCCTAGTACAGCCTATGTGCATTGTCAATGTATCTAGTCTGCTGGCATGACATGCATCCACACTGTACTGGGACAGTCACACAGGGCTAGGCATGCCAGTTAGAATGCCTAACGTTTACTTTATCAAAGTAATTTTTCTCTGGACATTTGAAACTGAGGTATGCTGTCATGTCAGTCAAAGAAAGCACCACAAAGAACCTCTAAAGGCCTCACTTTGAAAGTTTGATATTGACTGAAGTCCTGAGGGGAGCTCATCTGCCACCTATCTACCCAATCCACCACATCCTTCTAAAGTACTACCCTATCCTCCTCACAGTTGTAATTCTTCCAAATTTTGTTTAATTTGCAAACTGTGAAATTGTCCACTGCACATTAAGATCTAGATCATTACATATCAGGAAAAGCAAGGACACAAATAACTACTGGGGAATTTCATTACAAACCTTCCTCCAGCCTGAAAAATATTCATTGACCATTGCTGCTTCCTACAGTCAATTTTATGCCCATGTTGCAGACAATCAAAAAGGTCGCAACCTCCTTCAAAACCAAATGCATATCAGAGGTAGAGAGAAAACGTGAGAAGAAATCCCATTCAGAAACTCATCCAAAACTCAGCGGTCTCCTATATCCTGTCCAATGTGCAGCAGAACCTTCTGGGTCCATATCAGTCTTAGTTTATGGCTAAATACTCAATGAAACCCCGCCAGACATTTGAAAATGCACCACAGTCTGTTTCGTATAGACTCATGACAATTGCAATATTTCACCTCTGCATAGGAAGACAAATAAGGTCTTACATTAAAAATAACACTCAGAATAAAGGAGGGGTTCTGGTTGAATCCCTCATCCATGCGTAGTTAGTTGGTCTCAGCCAAGACTGCATAAGTGCTACTATAATTTACAAGAAGATGCTAGACTAGGGAAGCGAAAAATGATCAAGTTTTCCTGTTCTGTATTATTATTCAGTGCTGCTTGCCGGAGAACATTCAGTACAAACATTGAATGAAATTAAAATCAGACAACACTGTGATGCCCCATGAAAAACAACCATCTGATAGTGGCTTGTAAATTTGCTTTTGTTTGTGATTTCCAGTATCTGCAATTCTTTGTTTTTTTTGTACAAATTAATGATTGGTTACTGCTCTTCATGAACCTTGAACCAAGAAATAGATGTAGAACTTTAGGAAAGAGGACATTTGCTGAATAAACATTTTTTAAAAAACTAATCTGGATTACTACAAATCAAAATAATGTTGTTAGTATACTAACATTGATTTAAGAGAAAAACAGGAAACTCTCACACTATAATTTAAAACATTGTGTAACATTTGAAATTTTCAAAAAGGTAAAGATATAAAATTATGAGGGGCATGGATAGGGTAAATAGGCAAAGGCTTTTTCCTGGGGTCAGGGACTCTAGAACTAGAGGGCATAGGTTTAGGGTGAGGGGAGAAAGATATAAAAAGAGACCTAAGGGGCAACTTTTTCACACAGAGGGTGGTACAGGTATGGAATGAGCTGCCAGAGGATGTGGTGGAGGCTGGTACAATTACAACATTTAAGAGGCACTTGGATGGGTATATGAATAGGAAGGGTTTGGAGGGATATGGGCCGGGTGCTGGCAGGTGGGGCTAGATTGGGTTGGGATATCTAGTTGGCATGGAGGGGTTGGACCGAAGGGTCTATTTCCATGCTATACATCTCTATGACTCTATATAAATGGGCTGGCACAGAGGCAACATAGATATCTGATAACTCTTCTTTGTGCAAACAGTTCAAATTTTTTGTTAGAAAGTTTCTGAGATAAAAATATTACTCAAATGTTAGCTGCTGACTAACAGTAATTAGATAAGCTATTTTCAAGGGAAGCCAAGGCCTGAAATAAAATTCATAAATTAACAATTTCAATGTTAACGCAAGCTGAATGAAATATCTGTTTAGATATGTTCCTTTGGGTCACAGTAAATAAACTGGATTTGCACATGTCCAATGGCCTCAAAATTAATGGTATGCTAATTTGCTGATCTAAGCCAGGAGCGAGTACACTACAATGGCCTCAAGACAAATGACATGCAGGAGTATGTTTAGGGAAGAAATCACGTAAGTGTTATGGGGGGGCAGAAGGAAGCCATTTAGCCCATTTTGTCTGCAAGGCTCTTTAAATGAGCATCAATCTCCTACTATATCCACACCATTACACATTTTGTTATCTAAGTAATCACTCAATGCCCTCTTGAACATCTCATTTGAACCTGCCTTCACCACAATTCTAGGCAGGGCATACCTTAAGATATCTTTCATACCTTAACGACTGAGTATAAAAGACTTTCCTCACTTCAGCCTTGCTTCTTTGGCATAACCAAGCCCTTTTAGGAGAGTCACACTTTTGACCTGTCCATCAGATTTCCTCAAAGCCTTCTTCTCTGCAAAGAGAACAGTCCCAAACTCTTCAATCGATCCTCATAACTGAAGTTCCTCATTGTTGAAACCATTCTTGTAAAACACCAACGCTCTCTCCAATGTGTTCACGTTCCTCACATGAGGGGACCCAGAACTGTAAACAATACTACAACTGAGGTTTAACGAGTATCTTATACAAATTCAACACCACCATCTTGCTCTTGTACTCTCTGCTCTATTAATAAAGCAAAGGATAGTCCACACCTTACTTAAAGCACTCTAACTTCCTTGCCACATCCAATAATCTGTGTACGTAATAAACCTAGCCCACACTGGTCCTGGACCTCTTTCAGAGCTGTCCCTCATATTTCACACTTTCTATCAATGGTCTTCCCAACAAAATACATCAGTTTTATATAAATGATTTGGATGTGAACATAGGAGGTATAGTTAGTAAGTTTGCAGATGACACCAAAATTGGAGGTGTAGTGGACAGCGAAAAAGGTTACCTCAGAGTACACAGAGATCTGGATTAGATGGGCCAATGGGCTGAGAAGTGGCAGATGGAGTTTAATTTAGATAAATGGAAGGTGCTGCATTTTGGGAAAACAAATCAGAGAAGGACTTGAACACTTAACTGGGGAGTGTTGCCGAACAAAGAGACCTTGGTGTGCAGATTCATAGTTACTTGAGAGTAGATAGGATAGTGAAGGCAGCATTTGGTATGCTTTCCTTTATAGGTCAGAGCATTGAGTATAGGAGTTGGGAGGTCATGTTGCGACATTGGTTAGGCCACTTGTGTATTTCTGGTGTCCTTCTATAAGAGCATTGTGAAACGTGAAAGAGTTCAGAAAAGATTAACAAGGATGTTGCCAGGGTTGGAGGGTTTAAGCCAGAGGGAGAGGCACAATAAGCTGGAGCTGTTTTCCTGGGAGCATGGGAGGTTGAGAGGTGACCTTATAGAGGTTTAAAAAATCATGGGGAGTGTGGATAAGGTAAATAGACAAGGTCTTTTTCTTGGGGTTGGCGAGTCCAAGACTAGAAGACACAGGTTTAGGGTGAGAGGGAAAAGACTTAAAAGGGACTTAAGGGGCAACTTTTTCATGCAAAGGGTGGTATGTGCTTGGAATGAAGTATCAGAGGAAGTGGTGGAGACTGGTACAATGACAACATTTAAAAGGCATCTGGAAGGGTATATGAATAGGAAGGGTTTGGAGGGAAAGGGACCAAGTGCTGGCAAACCGGACTAGATTAAGTTAGGATATTTGGTCGGCATGGATGAGTTTGATCGAGAGGTCTATTTCCGTGGCTATACATCTCTATAACTCACGCTTCTGTGCATTGAAACTCATCTCCCACCTATCTATCTGCCCTTTCCACCAGCTTGTCCATGCCCTTCTGAAGTTCCAAACTGTCCTCCACACAGTTGGCAAGTTTTTTTTATCATCTGCAAACTTTGAAATTGCCCACCGAACAATAAGATCTAGATCATTAATATATATTAGGAATAGCAAAGACCCCAATACCAATGCTGGGGAGCTTCACAAAAAAACCTTCATCTCACTTGAAAAATATTCATTAACCGTTGCTCCGTTTCTTGTCCTGTACCAATATTGTATCAGGTTTGTAATGACACTTTTACTTAATCCATCTATAACTTTTCTCACAAGTGTGTTGTGGGGAAATGCATCAAAAGTCTTGTGAAAGTCCATACATGCGTCATCAACAGTATTACCCTCACCAAGCCTTTCTATTGCCTCTTCAAAAGATGGTAAGTGGCTTGGATGGAAATTGCAGGTGGTGGTGTTCACATGTGTATGCTGCCCTTGTCCTTCTTGATGAAAGTAGTTATGGGTCTGGAAGGTGTTAAGGAACTTTTCTACAGTGTATCTTGCAGATAGTGCACACTTTACTAGTGAGGAGGAGGGAGTGGATGCTTGTGGAAGTGGTAACAATCAAGTGAGCTGCTTGTCTTGGATGGTGAAGCTTCAGTGTTGCTGGAGCTGCACCCATCCAGGCAAGTGGGGAGTATTCCATCATACTCCTGATGTGTGCTTTGTAGATAATGGACAGGCTTTGGGGAGTCAGGAAGTGAGTTACTCATCACAGTAATCATTGCCTCTAACCTGCTCTTGTAGCCACTGCTTTTAGTGACCAGTCCAGCTGAGGTTCTGGTCAATGGTAATCTCCAGGATGTTGATAGCAGGGGATTCAGTGATTGTAATGCCAATGAATGTCAAGAGGCAGTGGCTAGATATTCTCTTATTGGAGATGGTCATTGCCTGACATTTGTGTGACATGAATGTTACTTGCCATTTGTCAGTCCAAGCCTGGATATTTCCCAAATCTTGTTGCTTTTGAACGTGATTGCTTCAGTATGTGAGGAATTGTGAATGGTGCTAAACATTGTACAATCATTGGCGAACATCCCCACGCCTGACTTGTGATGGAGTAAAATTCATTAATAAAGCAACTGAGGAACTACCCTGAGGAACCCCTGCACAGATGTCATAGAGCTCAGATGACTGACTTCCAACAACTACAAATATTTTCCTTTGTGGTAGGTAGGACTCCAATCAGCAGCGAGTTTTCCCTCAAAACTCTGATTTCAGTTTTGCTAGGACTCCTTGATGCTACACACATTCAAATGCAGTCTCGATATCACTTTACTGATGATCAAGATCAGGCTTACAGGGTGGTTATTGGCTGGTTTGGACTGCCCCACTTATTATGTACTGGAAATAACAGAGCAATTTTCCATATTGTCATGTATACACAGATTTCGTAAATGGATTGGAACAGCTCAGGAAGTAGAAGGTTCTGAAGCACAAGTCTTTACTACTATTGCTGGAATGTTGTTTCTTGATATCGCATGAAGTGAATTGAATTGACTGAAGACTGGTATCTGTGATGCTGAATGAATCCTGGAGCAACCCATTCACTTGGTACTTCTGGCTGAAGACTGCTACAAGTACATCAGCCTTGTCTTTTGTATTGATGATTGAGCTTTTCCATCATTAATGGTGGGGATATTTGTGGAGCCTTCTCCAATGAATTGTTTAATTGTTCACCACCATTCGTGACTGGATGTGGCAGAACTACAGTATTTAGGTCAGATCTGATGGTTGTGGGATCACTTAGCTCTGTCTATCATTTGCAGCAAATGAGGCATTTCTTTTTGGTAGCTTCACCAAGTTGACACTTCATTTTTAGGTATGCCTCGTGTTGCTCCTGGCATGCCCTCCTGCACAGTATATTGAACTCTGACGATCCTGACTTGATGCTAAAGGTTGATTGGGGATATGCCAGGTCATGAGGTTGCAGATTGCGCTGGCAAGCAATTCTGCTGTTGATGGCCCATAGCACTTGATGAATGCCCAATCTTGAATTGCTTCGTCTGTTTTGAAGTCTTCCCCATTTGGCAGGGTGATAGTGCCACACAACACAATAAAGGGTACTCTTGATGTAAAGGAGGGACCTCATCTCTGAAAAGACTGCGTAGTGGTCACTCTTCCCTATACTGTCATGGACAGATGATTTACAGTTGGCAGATTACTAAGGATGAGGTCAAGTCTGGCTTTTCCTCCTGTTGGTTCCCTCAACACTTGCTGCAGACTCAGTCTAGCAGTTATGCTCTTTCAGACTTAACCAGCTCAATTAGTAATACTGCTTACACAGGTTGGAGGTGGACATTGAACTCCCCCATCCAGAATACATTTTATACCCTTGCCACACGCAGAGCTTCCTCTGAATGTAGTTTAATTTGGAAACACCCCTGTCAGGTATATGCTTCCCAACGGGACTAATCGGGACGTGTCAATTCTCTAGCCCAAGTCAGTCACTTGGGGTGTCTAGAACACACATCGGTTCCGATCTCATATGAGAAGCAGCTGGTTCAGTTACCACCGATTGTAGTAAAAAGCTCAGGCCCAAGCTTAATGGGGTGAAATTCATTGAAAAAAATTCACCTAAATTGGCTCAATGCTTTTTGATTACAAAATGGCTGCTTCTCATGAGATCGGAACCAAATTTATACCCTTAATCTGTATGGATTCCTAGGCATAGGTTCTCAGTCTTGAGCAAACTTAAGCGTTTGAGTCCAGAGCAATTTTCTTCAGGAGCACACTGGTTTCTCGTTGTCATTGAAATAGCTCCATAGAGGTTGGTATCCCATCACCAAATCAGCCTTTATTTTCACGTGGATCCACAATCACAAGAGGAGAGAGTTTTCCAGTATTTTCACATAAGTAGCACTGAAGGAATTGTGCTATACTGTATTTCCAAATCGGGATGGTGAGTCACTTGGAAGGGATCAAGGGATTGTCCCCATATATCTGCAGTACTTATCCTTCTAGATGGTAGTGGTCATGGGTTTGTAAGGTGTCGTTAAAGGACGCTTGGTGAAATTCTGCACTGCATCTTGTAGATGGTACACAATGTTTCTACTGAGCATCAAAGGTGAAAGGAATGGATGGATGGGTTAGAGTTAAATCCCAACCCAGCAAGCTGCTTTGTACTAGATGTTGGTCAGCTTCTTCAGCATTGATGGAGCTTCACTCACCCATTTAAGTGGGAATATTTCATCACACCCCTGACTTGTGACTTGCAAATGGTGGACAATGTTTGAGAAGTAAGGATGTGAGTTATGCCTGGCAAGATTCATAGCCTCTGACTTGTTCTTTTAGCCATACTATTTAGATGGCTAGACCACTTTAGTTTCTGGTCAAAGATCATCCCGAAATATTGACAGTGGGCGATACAACAATGATACAACCAGTGAATTTAAAGGGTTGATGTTAGATTCTCCCTTGTTTGAATTGTTCATTGCTTGGCAATTGTTACTTGCCACGCGTGAGCTCAAACCTGGATCATTCTCCAGGTGCTGGTACATTGTGGTATAGACTGATTCAGTGTTTGAGGAGTTTTGAAGGTGCTGAATATTGTTTACTGAAGACTGCACATCTCCATTTCTGATTTTATGAAAGACAGAAGTTTATTAAGGAAGGTGAAGATGTTTGGGCCTAGGGCATGCTTCTGAGGAACTCCTATAGGGATGTACTAGAACTGAGATGACTGACCTTTAATAACCACAACCGGCTTCCTTTGTGCCAGGTATGACTCCAACAATGAAGAGTTTTCTTCAGATTCCCCTTGACTACGGTTCCTTGATGGAGAAAGTGAGGACTGCAGATGCTGGAGATCAGAGCTGAAAATGTGTTGCTGGAGATCAGAGCTGAAAATGTGTTGCTGGAAAAGTGCAGCAGGTCAGGCAGCATCCGAAGAGCAGGAGAATCGACGTTTCGGGCATGAACCCTTCATCAGGATTGAGGAAAGTGTGCCAAGTGGGCTAAGATAAAAGGTAGGGAGGAGGGACTTGGGGGAGGGGCGTTGAAAATGTGATAGGTGGAAGGAGGTCAAGGTGAGGGTGATAGGCCGGAGTGGGGGTGGGGGCGGAGAGGTCAGGAAAAAGATTGCAGGTTAGGAAGGCGGTGCGGAGTTCGAGGGATTTGACTGAGACAAGGTGGGGGGAGGGGAAATGAGGAAACTGGAGAAATCAAGGTTCATCCCTTGTGGTTGGAGGGTTCCTAGGCGGAAGATGAGGCGCTCTTCCTCCAGCCGTCGTGTTGCTATGGTCTGGCGATGGAGGAGACCAAGGACCTGCATGTCCTTGGCGGAGTGGGAGGGGGAGTTGAAGTGTTGAGTCACGGGGTGGTTGGGTTAATTGGTCCAGGTGTCCCAGAGGTGTTCCCTGAAACGTCCCTCAAGTAGGCGGCCTGTCTCCCCAATGTAGAGGAGGCCACATCGGGTGCAGCGGATGCAGTAAATGATGTATGTGGAGGTGCAGGTGAATTTGTGGCTGATATGGAAGGATCCCTTGGGGCCTTGGAGGGAAGTAAGGGGGGGCGGGGGGAGGTGTGGGCGCAAGTTTTGCATTTCTTGTGGTTGCAGGGGAAGGTGCCGGGAGTGGAGGTTGGGTTGGTGGGGGGGGGGGGTGTGGACCTGACGAGGGAGTCACGGAGGGAGTGGTTTTTCGGAACGCTGATAGGGAAGGGGAGGGAAATATATCTCTGGTGGTAAGGTCCATTTGGAGGTCAGCTCTTTGGTCCATGTTTGAACCAACGCTGTAAGGTTAAGAGCTGACTGGTTCTGGCAGAACCCCATGTGATCACCAGTGAGTGGGTTACTGCTTACTAAGTGCTGTTCAATATTTTTAAGATATTAATAGAAAAACATCGGGTTGATAAAAATAAACTTTTCCCACTGGTTGGAGATCCTAAAACTAGGGGGATTCGTCTGAGAATTAGAGACAAACATTCAGGACAGATGTTAGAAAGCAGTTCTACACACAAAAGGTGGTAGATATTTGGAACGCTCTTCCAAAAATGGTAGCGGATGCCGGATCAATTGTTAATGGTAAATCAGAGATAATATCTTTGCTTGACAAAAAATTAAGGGATAAGGGCCAAAGGCAGGTACATGGATTCAGGCCACAAATCAGCCAAGATCTCATGGAATGGTGGGCAGCTTCAGAGGCTGAATGGACTACTCCTGTTCCTATATGTATAAGGTTAAGAGAGACATGAACAGGATGGACAAGAAGCAGCTGTTCCCCTTCGTTAAGGACAAATTACAAGGGGGCATAATTTTCAAATTTAGTACAAGAGATTTAGAGGATTTGAGGAAAAGTTTTCTTCACCCAGAGGTTGTGGGAGTCTGGAATGCATTGCCTGGGAGGATAACAGAGGTGGGCAACTTCACAGCCTTTAAAAAGGTATATGAATGAGCACGTGAAATGTCATTGCATTCAAGGTTTATGGATAGAAAAGGAGAATAGTGTAGAAAGGTCAGTGCAGACCCTGAAGGGCCTCTCTGTGCTCATTGACTTTTTAAAATTTTTACTTTAATTTTGATATGGACTAAATTGGAAAAAAAAATACTTACAGAGAAAGATGATAGAAGGAACTGCTGTGTGTTTAAAGAGCAAGTTACTAAAATTCATTGAAGGTCATGTTATAGTGTGGCTTTGTAAGCAGTGGAAGAAGATTAAGAGGAGGCAGAGCACCAACGTGTGAATACAAAGTGTGATTAAGCCTGCACTAAGTACCGGTTTGGTTTGTGCAATTGTGACTAGATGTAGATGGCAACAGTCAGCAGCTTGAATGACAATTCACTGATTGATTCTTGGATAGGTGGATAGCTTGTGGGTGTGAACAATACAGGCAAATATCTTCAGACCTCTTGAAGGGGATGAGGTATGTGTCTCTTTCCCTCTCAAAGAAAATATCTAATGTTAAAGAAAGCCAGTTGTTTTCTACTACCATTGTCTGTGAGATGTTGTTTTAACCAGTAAGTCAGAGCCCTTATAATTTAAAAAATAATTGCTCTGTGCATTCTGTGAAGTAGTGAAATAATCTGAAGGAACTAAAGGTCTTGGGAAACAAATGGAAACTCAAGAGTGAATCCCGAGGACTGGTGCCATTGAAATAATTCCCCTCCATGCGTAACATTTGTTTGGTCTGTATGGGTGCGTAGAACGTTTTAGAAGGAGGTTAGAGTTTACTTTACTGAGTTGTATGATAATAGTTCATAGGTATTTACTTGTGGTTGGATTCTATTTATTTGTAATATAAAGCAGTTCTTCACAAGTAAGAAACACTTTCCATGTTTTAAACCCGAGTATTAGAAAGATAAATTGGGTACTTGGCATAGTCCTGGAATTTTTTTTTAAAAAACCTTTGTGACGATTCCAGGAATATGGAGCTTAATTTCCAAAATGCTACCCCACTGAAGCACTACAAAGCTTGCAGGCTCTTATCGGGATTGACTGTGAAACACAAACAAGTATTTAGGTGTGGTACAGGTAGTTCTTCTATAATGCAAGTGTTGCGTTCTTGTGCAACCTGGTGTTATAGAAAAATCACGTTTTAGAAATAATGCTTAAAGTGTTGGAGATGTAATTGAGTTACTGCCAACATAACATTTTAAAAGTTTGCATTTCATAAAGTGTCCCCAAATGGTCAACTGCATTACTGTGAATTCGCGTTAATGAAATGCATTGTAGCAGAATGACCTGTATTGATAAATGATAAAGGAGAAGAGAACAACAGGCTCCCTACTGCAAATGTGAAATGGTACTGGAAATTGCAAAGGACCACCTGCAGGTGGCAGACTTGTCTTAAGTAAACTTTCAAAATCCAGGTTAATTGAAATGGCAGATAAACTGGAGGTAGTATTTCCTGACAGGGATAGGAAGACAGAAATAATTTAGGTATTAGTACAACACTTGGGTTTACAGGAAACAAAGAGAGACCAGATATTCAGGGTAGTGACACACTGGAGTTGAGTAATATTGATTTATGGTTAAAGTGATTTGAGCATGACAAAAAAATATAAAAAAGCTGGAGATGGAATTCCTCAGAGGAAAAAAAGATAGAGAATGGGAAATAGCAGTAAGAAAATGAGAATTAAAACTGTAGGGGAAAGTGAAGGGGCACAAGAGGTATTAGATGCTGATGCAGGGTCTGCTGGGTTTTCTCTCTGTCTCTTTATCCTAACACCTAAGCTCCACAACTAACACTATGTCTTGTCTGTCAGGTTTAAATACTGGCTTGATGCGAAAATGGAATTTTGGGCTAAAGATCCAGGTAGTTAGGTACTGGTTTTTATGAGATTTATCAATAACATTTGTAGAATTTTGTAAAATATTTTTCGTTAGCAATAAATACTTATACATTGTAATAAATATTTAAACTTTATCATAAGTGTTCATAATAAGTATAGCTCGGGAGAGAAATTTGAGGGACAGGTCAATTGGGAGTTACAGCAACAACTTCACAAATCTCATATCGCATGTTAGTGGCCACAAGTCCCCACTTTGTGTTTGTCCATGTAGTTCTTTCAGAGTCAGTGACAACTGTCTGAGGTGGTTTCCTGGAATAAATGATGCTGTTTAAAAAAAATTGCATTGGCTGCATGAGTTTGTACCTGAGGCATACAGGCAAAAATTTTGGATTTTAAGGAAACAACCTGGGTAAGCAAACACTGAATTTCTCTGGGTTAAAAAAAAATTTGAAACCACCAATGAAGTTCTTGAGAGAGATTGTTCTCTCAGAGGAATTCAAAAACTCTACGTATAAGAACCCAAGTTCAGAACTAAAGGATTGCAACTGCTAGACAGGAAGCAATAATGGCCGACTATTGTGAGCTGATCATTAAATCGAAACCCAATTCCATTATCTTCATAAATTCGAAAGGGATAGGAAGTGGGAGGGTGAAAGGAAGGAAAATAGCCTGGGTAAAGAACGGATAGTTGTAAATGCCTCAAGGTCTCTGCAGATCATCCTGAGGATAGAACTGAAAATCAAAACAGAAGAGTCTGCACTGTTATAAAGTGGGATACATTTGATCAGAATGCAAGAAATTGCAAGGGAATGCTTTAGACTTAAGTGTTCATAAGAATGAGTCTGAAAGGGAACTCGAAAGGAAAATGCCATGGATCATACTTTATCTAAAATTACAACTAAGAAACTATAGACAAACAATTGCTGAGTAGAGAAGAAGGGTTTTTGTCTAAAGTGAAGATATTTCATAACACCATAAGATATAGAAGCAGAACTAGGTCATTCGGCCAATCGAGGCTACTTTGTCAATTGATCACAGCGGATATATTTTGCAATCCCATTCCGCTGCCTGCTACCTGTAATCTTTGGTCTCCTTAGAAATCAAAAACTTTTCTATCTCTGTCTTAAATACACAGTCAATGACTCGACCTCCACAGCAATGAATTCCACTGATTCACCATCCTCTGACTGAAGAAATTCCTCCTCATCTCAATCCTAAAAGGTAACCTCTTCACTGTGAAGCTATGCCCTTGGGTTCCAGTCTCACCTATCAATGATAACATCTACTCTATGTCCAGGCCTCTCAGTATGCTGTAAGTTTCAATCAGACTTCTCTCATCCTTCTAAACTCTACTGGAGTACAGACCCCAAAGTCCTTAAATGCTCTTCATATGGTAAGTTCTTTATCCCCAGGATCATTCTTGGAAACCTCCTCTGAACCCCCTCCAAACCAGGCCATCCTTAGATGTAGAGCCCAAAACTGTCCAAAATATTTCAAATGCTGACAGACCAGAGCCTCATACAGCCTCATCAATACATCCCTGCTCTTGTATTCTAGCCTTCTCTAAATGAATGCTAATTTGCCTTCCTAACTGCCAAATTAACCTGCAGGTTAACATTAAGAGAATTCTGAATAAGATCTCCTTGTGCTTTAGATGCCTGAAGCCTTTCTCCATTTAGAAAATTAGGGCTCTATTCTTCATTGTACAGTGCATAACCTCATACTTTCTATAATTTATACTACAAGAGAAAAAATGTGGTAAGTTGTTAATAACTGAATTCTGATTGGTGAAGGCATTCTCATGGAGAATGCACCAGTAAACAGTTCAGCTTTAGTTTAAATTCAAAAAGGCAAGTTGACTCAAGCACTGTCGTGAGAAAACAGTTGGCTCCAATGTTTTTGTTTCTTTAAATAATGTGCAATACTTGGACATTTTTTTCTCTGTTTGCAGGGGACATGACTCTACATATGAATATATGTAGCTTCTAACAAACATATTGGGATGACAATTGATAATCTTAAATTGGCTGTTAGTGAATTCTTAGTACACTCAAGGTAGCTAATGACATAATCTAATGCTGGGTGCTGTAATTGAGTTTTGCAAGCACAGGCTGATAGAGTATGATTAGTATCTTCCTTTGTCTGAACAGCTAAAGCGGCACAATTCTCCAGCGTTGGGACTTGCAATGTACATATCTGGTATCACTTTAGCACTGAACTTCATTTTCCAATTTCCCATTTGTATGGTAGGCAGAACATGGTTTTGACTTGACTGCAGCATCCTGCCAGTGGAAAATATCACTTCTGTTGCTACTGAAATAATTTCCTGCTGCTCAAAGTTTTGAGCCACGTTACCAATCCAGAATAATTTGAGGTACACCGTGCACTTTTCAGGATAGAAAGTTGGAGCCAGCTGCCTTAGTTTCATTCATGACTTTACATGATACGTGGCCTGCAATTATTTTAGAAGTAGTCCTCATTATCCTGCAAGATTGCTTTGATTTACCCTATTTCAGCACCACATACACACAATGAACAAATGGTTTGGATATATCATGGAGGTATAGGAACATCAATCTATATAATGATCATTGATGGTAGATTTGCCATACACAGAACCCAATAACTTAACTAATATGTGAAGAATAGACAGCTGGTCATATTCCTCTACTTCAAAAGAGAATATGAGCATAGAACTGAGCTCATTAAGGTGCTCATATAAATACTTAAATGCAGTTGCAGAGTCAGACATTGCAAATGTATTAACAACATTTTGAAAATCTGCAAGGGCTAAGAGGTTTGAAATAATTCTGTAGAAAACTGGTTTCATGTTTTTAAAAATTCATTTGTGGGATGTAGGCATCACTGGCTGGCCAGTATTTTCCCTCGTTGTCATGAGAAGGAAACTGAAAAGAATTTTCGTAAGAGCTGGACCTAGAGGAGATCTCTTTGCAGCATCATTTATTTGGGCATACATAGTGGCAGTAGTATTGAATTCAACTGCCCAGATTGATAAATTCATTGGTCCAGTGATATAGATTCAGATGATGGTGATAATATCAATGGCTTCTGATATGTTTACAGCAAACCATTTTTTAATCTTGGAAACAGGAACTTTTCAAAAGGATTTTGAAATATCATTGATAAAAGGTGACTTGAGATTTCAGCTTCACACATCTACACCAATTTGCATTACCATAACCTCTTCATTCCAATCCACTGGAATGGCAAGCAATTCTGTAAAACCCACCAAGAAGGGGAATTGAAGGACTCTCATCTCCTATCCCATTAAGAACATTTAACAGAGACATACCATTGAGACTACTCATATCGAGAGGACGGCCCTGACTAAGATACCTATCCAGACATGAACAAATCAACTCAATATTGAAATACAAGGGAAGTGACTTTGTTTGGATCATTCTGATTACTGCAGAAGACGACTCATTAATAAATCAACCTTTGAGTAGCTTGAGGCCATGTTTTCTCGTTAGGACTGGGTGCAAGCATCCTGAGAAGCTGAAAAAGGAGTCCAGGAAAGAGTGCCTCCCTCACAGTATACTCCACCTGGTAGTTTGAGTCCTGTTTGCTAACTCTAATCATCCAGGAACATACCTGCTGCAGAGATTTCTAAAAAAATTCAACCCAGCTCTATCATCTTCATAGGAACAGTCCATACATCTTTAAATCAGAAGCACTAGTACCACTGAAAGAGTCTCAAGATTTA
The DNA here is from genome assembly GCF_020745735.1 of Hemiscyllium ocellatum. Classification (NCBI taxonomy): domain Eukaryota; kingdom Metazoa; phylum Chordata; class Chondrichthyes; order Orectolobiformes; family Hemiscylliidae; genus Hemiscyllium; species Hemiscyllium ocellatum. The sequence continues at coordinate 40,450,028 of NC_083401.1, forward strand.
CGGAGTTCCGTTTAAAGTCAGTTGAATCACCAAAGTACAGACTGTATATATTCTTTTTACCTTTTATGGATTCAAACTTGGTTATTCAATCATACTCGAATGATGATCTGCAATTATGTGTTTGCAAAGTTATTTCACGCCACATCTTTGATTACTATCCACCTTGAGAAATTAGCACTGTCTACTGCATCAAAATTTTCACTTGTCAATATACACACTGGGAGTCCTGCAGTTCCACATGCTACAAGATTACTTTATTGAAAGGGTCATTACTAGGGCTCGAGATATCTATTCATTGTGCAAGCTGTTTGTTGAAATAGGGTGCATCGAACTCATTCTGCAAGATAATGGATACCCTGATCTGATAATTTCTTGCTCTATATCATACAAACTCATGAACGTTTTTTGGCTCTGATAAGTGCCTAGACCTTTTATTCAAAAATCTTCACTCAAGGGATGTGGGCATCGCTGGCTAGGCCAGCATTTATTCCCCAACCTTAATTACTCAGAGACAGCTAACAGTCAACCAGATTGTTATGAGCTTACATGTAGGCCAGACCAGTTAAAAACATTAGTGAACCAAATGGATTCTTAACGATTCTTAACAACAATCACCAGTGGTTAGGTGGCTGCCATCAGGCCAACATTTTCCCCTCAGTTTAATTATTCAATTTAAATCCCATTTTGAATTGAATATTGGGTTTCCAATATAAATACCCTGATATTAACCTAAATTCCTGGATTACTAGTCCAGTGACACTATCAGTACCCCAACGCCTCAAGTCTGAGTAACAGCTAAAGCTGTTTAGATTAGACTTACAGTTTCACATTGCTACTATGCAATAATAGCAAGTGGTGTTCACCATTGACAGGATGTCACAAAAATGAAAAGACAAACTGCACAAATGAGTCATAGAACATAGAACAATACAGCACAGAACAGGCCCTTCGGCCCACGAGGTTGCGCCGACCGTGAACTATTCTCAGCGCATCCCCCTACACTATCCCATCATCATCCATGTGCTTATCGAAGAAATGTTTAAATCTCCCTAACGTAGCTGAGTTAACTACATTGGCAGGTAGGGCATTCCACGCCTTCACCACTCTCTGAGTAAAGAACGTGCCTCTGACATCTGTCTTTAACCTATCACCCCTCAATTTGTAGTTATGCCCCCTTGTACAAGCTGACATCATCATCCTAGGAAAAAGACTTTCACTGTCTACCCTATTTAGTCCTCTGATAATCTTGTATGTCTCTATCAAATCCCCTCTTAGCCTTCTTTCCAATGAGAACAGACCCAAGTCTCTCCATCTTTCCTCATAAGACATTCCCTCCAGACCAGGCAACATCCTGGTAAATCTCCTCTGCACCTTTTCCAATGCTTCCACATCCTTCCAGAAATTTGGGGACTAGAACTGTACACAATATCCCAAGTGTGGCCGCACCCATGTTTTGTATAGTTGCAGCATGATATTGCAACTCCGGAACTCAATCCCTCTATGAATGAAACCAAACACACTGTATGCCTTTTTTTACAGAACTATCAACCTGGGTGGCAACTTTCAGGGATCTATGTACATGGACTCCAAGATCCCTCTGCACATCCACACTACCAAGAATCTTTCCATTGAGCCAGTACTCTCCCTTCCTGTTATTCTTCCCACAGTGCATCATCTCACATTTAGCTGCATTGAACTCCATTTGCCACCTCTCAGCCCAATTCTGCAGTTTATCCAAGTCCCCCTGCAACTTGTAACATTCTTCCACACTGTCCACTACTCCACCGACATCAGTGTCATCTGCAAATTTACTAAGCCATCCACCTATGCCTACGTCTAAGTCATTTATAAAAATGACAAACTGCAGTGGTCCCAAAACAGATCCTTGTGGCACACCACTAGTAACTGGGTTCCAGGCTGAATATTTTCCATCAACCACTACTCGCTGCCTTCTTTCAGAAAGCCAGTTTCTAATCCAAACTGCAAAATCACCCTCAATTCCATGCCTCTGCATTTTCTCCAACAGTAAAAAGTGAGGTCTGCAGATGCTGGAGATCAGAGCTGAAAATGTGTGAATGGTAAAAGCACAGCAGGTCAGGCAGCATCCAAGGAACAGGAAATTCGATGTTTCGGGCCGGAGCCCTTCATCAGGGCTCCGGCCCGAAACGTCGAATTTCCTGTTCCTTGGATGCTGCCTGACCTGCTGTGCTTTAACTAGCAACACATTTTCAGCTCTGATCTCCAGCATCTGCAGACCTCACTTTTTACCCGAAGATTTTAACCTACTGTGAATCCTCTTGCAAGGATGCCTTCCTTGAAGAAGCTCTCTTTCTCCCTCTACAAGGATTTCAGTGAGTCTCTCTCTCACTGCACCCCCCAGGTCATCTCCTCTGCACAGAAGCTCTTCACGTTCTCAAACAGACTCGTTACCACAGCCACATCTCCTTCCTCAGCACCTGCCTACGGAACCGACTGATTCCACACGGACTCCGAACTACATTCCAACCAACAAAATTTGGACCCAACCAGGACATTCCTGATGAAGGGCTCCGGCCCGAAACGTCGAATTTCCTGTTCCTTGGATGCTGCCTGACCTGCTGTGCTTTAACCAGCAACACATTTTCAGCCCCGCATTTTCTCCAACATCTTACCATGTGGAACCTTATCAAAGACTTTACTGAAGTCTATGTATACCACGTCAACTGCCCAACCGTCATCTACATGCCTGGTCACCTTCTCAAAAAAAACTCAATGAAGTTTGTGAGATACGACCTGCCCTTGATGAAACCATGTTGACTATCTGAAATCAAATTGTAATATGGTATATGAATTTGAACGCTCGTGAGATGCAACGAATGTGGGTCGTATATTCCAAGAACTGGTGCAGTGTATCAAATAACATATCCATTTGGCGATTTGAAACAGGCAAGGTACTAACAATATCCAATCAGCCTTTGCTTGCAAACTCAAAACCATGTCCAATATTACATGTAATTCTACAGCTGAACAGCATTTGCTATATAAGCCTGAGCATACTAGAAATTACAGTAACAAATTTAAGACTGTCAGCCATGCTCGCAGGTGCAGTGTGCTGTCATGTAATGGAAGCTTCATATCCATACAAAGAATCCTGACCTTTGCAGACAGAAAGAACATGTGCGCACACTGGACCTGTTCCAACTCAACAAAGGTGGTGCGAGCCACTCCTTGATTACGTCTATAGACAATGTCTTGAACAATCAGCATCAACCTGCCTGGTTTAATCTTTAAATAAAGCTTTGCAGTTAACTGTAAGCCATCTTCTAAACTGGCGCATTGTCTATGGAATACCCCAACTAATCAGTTCAATTGCCCAACCAATCAGCACTCTTTTCTCATATAGTATAAATGTTGTTTTCCCTTTGCACTTGTACTTCTTGCAAATTGCTCAAATGAGTGCAAGATGGAAAACTAACAAAAATGCCTTTTTTCAGCAAAACCTTAAGTAATAAATATTCCAACAGGGAATTTGGGGAAAAAACATCTTTACTCAGTAGAATGCGGGACTCCCCACCTAGTTTGGGTGAAGAGCACACGGTGTATTTAAAGGGAAGCGAAATAAGCATGAGGGAGGAAAAAAGAAAAGGATACATTGATAGGTTTAGTTAAAGATAGGTGGCAGGTGGCTTGTTGATGCTTAAACACCAGCAGAAACCGACCCGCCTGTTTCTATCTGCAACCGCTATGCTATACGCCTGGCAAGCTCACACCAGCAATATTTGTTTCTGGATCCAATCAACTGATTGTAGATTTGGATAAATTTTCCAAACAGCAACGTAAGTTTGTTTTATATTGTTCTTTTACATGATAATGTGGATGGCATTCCTTGTGATAATATGAAAAAAAAAGTTTGATTGATGTTAAATTGTGTTAAACTCTTAAAACATGAACATATAATTGGTATTAAATGTTGTAATATCATATTTTCACAATATTCAATTCTACCTGGAATGGAATATGGTTACCAATGATACTTCCTTGAGTTTCTGGGAAGTGAGCCAATTTTCCTTTTAAGAGCAGCTACAATCAAAACTAATTTAACTCTGCTTAGCTCTACAACTGCAGTATAAACAACATGTACCACTACATATCGTTGGTTAGCTGTGAAACAAATGTAAAACTACATGCAACACATATTAGGCTCCTGGTCACCACAAAGCAACAGCACATTCAGAAATAAAATGAGAATCAGATTGAATAATTTTAACAGGAATGAAAAGAGAAACATTATAAAATAAAAGATACAATTCTAAAGCAAATGCAGTGGCAGAGACATCAGAGATTAAATGTTTGTAAATTATTGAAGATGTTAGAACAAGTTGAGAGCAATTTAAAAAGACTATGGAACCCTGAGCTTTGTAGTCAGGAATATAGAGTATAAAAGCAAGGACACCATGATAAACCTGGATAAAATATGCGTTCAGCCTCAGCTGGACTGCAGTACCTAGTTTAGGGAGGATGTTGAAGACATTAGAAAAGGACAGAAAAGATTTGTGGGATTGGTTCCAGGGACGAGGTACACTAGATCTGCAGACAGACTTGAGAAGCCAGGCCTGCTCTCCTCGGAAGGAAGATGAAGAGGAGGATATTAGATAGATGCACTCAAAATGATGTGTCAGGCAGAGCAACTAAAGAGAAACTAAAAAAGGTTCTCCACTAGAGCACACTGATTTTATCATTTCTGATGAAGGGCTTTTGCCCAAAACATCGATTTTCCTGCTCCTCGGATGCTGCCTGAACTGCTGTGCTTTTCCAGCAACACACACTCCACGCTGAATTAAGATGCTTGATAAGAAAGCAATGGTAATATGATCAAAAAAAATGGAAGGAATTGGATCTGGGAACTAGAATATCGACTGCCTTCGAATATCGTGATGCCACTTTCAATTGAAATCAACAAAACAGAATTAGATAATTATCTGAAGACAAAAAGAAACTGCAGGACTGCATAAGATCATAAGTTATAGGAGCAGAATTAGGCCATTCAGCCCACCAAGTCTGCTCTGCCATTCAATCAAGGCTGATAGATTTCTCAACCCCATTCTTCCTTGATCCCCTTACAAATTGTGAACCTAACTCTGTCTTAAATGACTTGGCCGTCAAGCCCCCTGCAGCAATTAGTTCCATAGATCAATCTCTCTCTGGCTGAAGAAATTCCTCCTCAGCTCAGTTCTAGAGTTGCCCTTTCATTCCAAGGCTGTGCCCGTGGATCCTAGTCCCTCCTACCAGTGGAAACATTTTCTCCACATCCACTCTATCTAGATCTCTCAGTATTCTGTAAGTTTCAACCAGAGTTCTAACTCCATCAAGTACAGACTCAGAATCCTGAACTAAAACTCCTAAGTACATTTGTTGTTGAGCTTTCTAAATTCTTTCCCAACTTAGAAAAGAGTCTATGACTATTCTTCCCATCAAAATGCAGTGTCTCACTTTTGCAGACTGCATTCTATATGCCACTTCTTTACTCACTCTCCATGGTGTCCAAGTACTTCTGTAGCTTCCTGGCTTCCTTAACTCTACCAAGTACTCCACATATTGTTGTGTTATCTGCAAATGTAGCAGCAATGCCCTCAGTTCCTTCATCCCAAATGTTAATATATAATGTGAATACTTGTGGTCCCAATATCAACACCTGAGGAAGTCTACCAATCAGATGCCATCCTGAAAACAATCCCTTTACAAACACACTCTGTCATCTGACAGTCAGCCACCTATCCATGCCAATACCATGCCCTTTTTAACCATGTACTCTTATCTTATTTAGCAGGCACTGGTTATCCTTTGTCTAACTTGCTCGCTATCCTCCCCAAAGAATTCTAACATGACCTCCCCTTGATGAAGCCGTGCTGATACGGCCGTATTTTACCATGTACATCCAGGTTCTCTGCAATCTCAGCCTAAATATCGGATATTCTATTCTAAAATCTTAACAACAATCAATGTCAGGTTAACTAGCCTATAATTTTCTATCTTCTGCTTCCCTCCCTTCTTAAACAGAGATAATACCTCACCCATTTTCCAGTCCACTGGGATCTATCCCGACTCCAGTGATGCCTGAAAGATTACCACCAATACATCCATAATCCCCTCTGGTATCTCCTTCAGAACACTGGCATGCATTCCATCTGGTGATTTATCCACCATTAGACTTTTTAACTTCCCTTTCACATTCTCTGCACTCACCTCTGCCCCCGCCACTCTGCGAGTTCTGGTGTATTCCTAGTGCCTCCCAGTGTGAAGACTGATGCCTATTTAGTTCCTCCTCCATTTTTGTTATTTCCCATTACTACTTCTCTAGCAGTCCAATGTCTATTGTTGCCTCTTACCTTTACATAAAAGAACTCTTGAATTCTTCTTTGATATTACTAGCTAATTTAACCTCATATTTCATCTTTTCCCTCTTAGAGTTATAGAGATGTACAGCATCCAACCCGTCCATGCCGACCAGATATCCCAACCCAATCTAGTCCCACCTGCCAGCACCCGGCCCATATCCCTCTAAACCCTTCCTATTCATATACCCATCCAAATGCCTCTTAAATGTTGCAATTGGACCAGCCTCCACCACTTCCTCTGGCAGCTCATTCCATACATGTACCACCCTCTGCGTGAAAAAGTTGTCCCTTAGGTCTCTTTTATATCTTTCTCCTCTCACCCTAAACCTATGCCCTCTAGTTCTGGACTCCCTGACCCCAGGGAAAGGCTTTGTCTATTTATCCTATCCATGCCTCTCATAATTTTGTAAACCTCTATAAGGTCACCCCTCAGTCTCCGACGCTCCAGGGAAAACAGCCCCAGCCTGTTCAGCTTCTCCCTGTAGCTCAGATCCTCCAATCCTGGCAACATCCTTGTAAATCTTTTCTGAACCCTTTCAAGTTTCACAACATCTCTCCGATAGGAAGGAGACCAGAATTGCACGCAACATTCCAAAAGTGGCCTAACCGATGTCCTGTACAGCCACAACATGACTTCCCAAGTCCTGTACTCAATACTCTGACCAATAAAGGAAAGCATACCTTCTTTACTATCCTATCTACCTAAGACTCAACTTCCAAGGAGCTATGAAGCTGCACTCCAAGATCACTTTGTTGAGCAACACTCCCTAGGACCTTACCATTAAGTGTACAAGTCCTGCTAAGATTTGCTTTCCCAAAATGCAGCACCTCGCATTTATCTGAATTAAACTCCATCTGCCACTTCTCAGCCCATTCTTTATTAGTTGTCTTCTGCTGGTTTTTAAAAGCTTCCCAATCCTAATTCAGGGGAGCAATGATCTAGTAGTATTATTGCTCAACTATTAATCCAGAAACTCATCTAATGTTCTGGGGACCCAGGTTCAAAACCCATCACAGTTACAATTAAGAATCTACTGAAATCATTGCCGATTGTTGGAAAAACCCATCTGGTTAACTAACGTCCTTCAGGAAAGAAGGTTGGCTATCCTCACCTGACCCCAAATCCACAACAATGTGTTGACTCTCAATTTCCCTCTGCAATAATATAGCATGCCATTCAGTTGCATCAAAGTATCAATAGAGTCATAGACATGTACAGCATGGAAACAGACCCTTCGGTCCAACCTGTCTATATATCCCAACCTATTCTAGTCCCACCTGCCAGCACCCGAAAGAAATGAAACTGGATGGATAACCTGGCATCTACCCAGGCACCTGAAAAGACAATGGCAGAAACATTCCTGAAAATCTTGCAAGGTCCTCCTATGTCTGACATAGTTACTCATGGAATCGTACCTTACAGACAAGGTCCCAGACACCACTATCATTCCTGGATATGTCCTGTCCTGTCCCACCGGCAGGACAGACCCGGCAGCAGTGGCATACATTCAGAAAAGAATTATCCTGGGAGTCCTCAACATTGACTCCAGACACCATGAATCTCATAGTATCACGTTAAACATAGGCAAGGAAACCTCCTGCTGATTAAAACATACTATCATCCCTTGGCTGATGATTCAACACTCCTCCATGTTGCGCAACACTAACAGGAAGCACTGAGGATGGCAAGGGCACAAAATGTACTCTGGTTGGGGGATTTCATTGTCCACCACCAGGAGTGACTCAGTAGTAACACTACCAATTGAGTTGGTCGGGTCCTAAAGGACATAGCTACTACACTGCGGCATGTAATGAAGGAACCAAAGAGAGGGAACAACATACTTGAACTCATCCTTACTAATCTACCAGCTGTGGATGCATCGGTCCATGACCGTATCCATAAAAAATAAAGAGTTACCACCGCACAGTCCTTGTGGAGACAAAATACTACCTTCACATTGAGCATAACCTCCATTGTGCTGTGTGGCACTATCACCATGCGAAATGGGGCAGACATCAAACAGATCTAGCAGCTCAAGACTGGGCATTCATGACAGGCACTGTGGGCCATCAACAGCAGCAGAATTGTACTCAGCATATTTCCCACTCAACCATTACCACCAACCTAGGGTATCAATCCTTGAGAAAGAATGTACTGGCACTAGAGATGGTGCAGAGCAGGTTCACTAGGGTGATTCCGGAGTTGAGGAGGTTGGCTCATGAGGACAGACTGAGTAGACTGAGAATATATCGATTGGAATTTAGAAAAATGAGGAGGGGGAACCTTATAGAAACATACAAAATTATAAAGGGAATAGATAAAATAAAAGTAGAGAGGATGTTTCGACTGGAGGGTGAAACTAGGATAAGAGAGCATAGCCTCAAAATTGGGGGAGCAGATTTAGGAGCGAATTGAGAACCCAAACAGTTGTGAACCTATGAAATTTCCTGCCGAGTGAAGTAGTTGAGGCTTCCTCAGTAAATGTTCTTAAAGCTAAAGTCGATAATGTTTTGAACAGTAAAGAATTTAAGGGTTATAATGAGAGGGTGGGTACGAGAAGCTGAGGCCACGAAAAGTTTAGCCATGATCTTATTCAATGGCGGAGCAGGTTCAAAGAGCCAGATGACCTACTCCTGCTCCTAGTTCTTATGTTTTTATGTTCAACCCTGGTTCAATAGAGTGTGCAGGAAGGCATGCCAAGAGCAGCACCAGGCATGCCGGAAAACAAGGTGTCAACTTAGTGAAGCTACCAAACAGGACTACTGGCATGCCATGATTATGCAGTGATAATCAGCAAGTGATAGGCAAATTCCACAATCAACAGATCAGATCTAAGCTCTACTGTCCTGCCACATCCAATCACAAATGGTGGTAGACAATTAACCAACTCACTTGAGGAGGCAGCAGCTCCACAAATATCCCTTTCTTCAATAATGGAAGAGCCCGGCTCATCAGTGCAAAAGATAAGGCAGAAGTATTCACACCAATCTTCAGCCTCCACAGGTATCTAGAACTACAGTTACCAGTCTTCAGTGAATTTGATCCACTCCACGTGATATGAAGAAATGATTGGAGACACTGGATACTGCAAAGACAATAGCAATGAAGCTTTGTGCTACAGAACTTGCTGCTCCCTGAGCCAATGCCTTCCAGTGCCGTTACAACACTGGTATCCACCCGATAATGTGAAAAATTGCCAAGGTCTGTCCTGCTTTCCTCCACAGTCCAAAAATGTGCAGATTAGGTAGACTGGCCATTTTAAATTGCCCATTGTGTCCAGGAATGTGCAGGTTAGGTAGATTAGCTATGGGAAATGTAGGGTTACAAGGATACGGTAGGGGGAGATGAGTCTGGGTGGGATGCTCTTCACAGGCCTTGTAGGGTCAAAAAGCCTGTTTCCACAGTATACAGATTCTATTAAATCCAACACACCCAATCAGTCTACTCTCGAACATCAGTAAAGTGATGGAAGGCCTCATCAATGGTACTATCAAGCAGCACCTGCTCAGTGACAACTAGTTTGGGTTCCACCAAGGCCACTCAACTCCTGACCTTATTACAGCCTTGATTTAAACATGGACAAACGAGCTGAATTCCAGAGGTGATGTAAGAAAGACAACCCTTGACATGAAGGCCACATACAACTGAGTGTAGCATCAAGGATCCCTAAGAAAACTGGAATCTACAGGTATCAGGGGGCAAACTCTCCACTGGATGGAGTCATACCTGGCATACAAGAAGATAGTTGTGGTTGTTGAAGGTCAGTCATCTTGGCTCCGGGGTGTCACTGCACAAGTTCCTCAGGATAGTGTCCTAGACCCAACCATCTTCAACTGCTTCATCAATGATTTTCCCTCCACCATAAGGTCAGAAGAGTGGATGTTCGGCAGCATTCACAACTCCTCAGATACTGAAGCAATCCACATTCAAATGCAACAAGATTTGGATAATATCGAAGCTTGAACTGATAGCTGGCAAGTAACTTTAGGCCACACAAATACCAGGCTATGACTATCATCAATAAAAGACAATCTAACCACTGCCCCTGGATATTCAATGGTGTTGCCATCACAGAATCCCCCACTATCAACATCCAGGGGGTTGCCATTGATGAGAAACTCAACTGGACTCGGTACATAAATACAGGTGCTACAAGAGCTGGTCAAACTTTAGGAATATTGTGACAAGTAACTTACCTCCCCAGAGTCTGTCAATCATCTAACAAGTGCAAACATGAATGTGATGCAATACTCCACACTTGCCTGGATGGGTGCATGTCCAACAACATGCAAGAAGCTTGAAACCATCCAGGACAGAACAACCTACTTAATTGGCACTCCACCCAGAACACTGACTCCCTCCACCTCCGAGGCTCAGTAGCAACAGTGTGCAATAAAGACTCTCAGAGAGCACCTTCCAAACCCATGACCACTTCCATCCTGAAGTGCAAGGGCAGCAGATACATGGGAACACCACTCACCATTCAAACTTGGAAAAATACCATTGTTCCTTCACTGGGACTAGGTTAACATCTTGGGAATTCCCTCACAAAGGGCACTGACAGTCAACCCACAGCAGGTAGGTTGCAGTGGTTCCAAAAGGCTGCTCACCACCACCTACTCAAGAGCAACTAGGAATGGGCAATAAATGCTGGCCAGCCAGCATCACCCACATCCTACGAATGAATAAACAAAAATTTAGGATACTCTTAATTTTAACACGCAGGATCAGTTGTCAGTTAGGAAGGCAAACAGGTGGATGAGGGATAAGTGGTTGATTTGATGTATATGGATTTCAGTAAGGCATTTGATAAAGTTCCCCATGGTAGACTATTGCACAAAATAGGGATGGGATTGAGGGTGATTTAGCTGTTTGGGTCAGAAATTGGTTAGCTAAAAGAAGACAGAGGATGGTGGTTGATGGGAAATGTTCATCCTGGAGCTCAGATACTGGTGGTGTACTACAAGGATCTGTTTTGGGACCACTGCTGTTTGTCATTTTATAAGTGACCTGGATGAGGGTGTAGAAGGACGGGTTAGTAAATTTGCAGATGACATGAAAGTCAGTGGAGTTGTGGACAGTGCAGAAGGATGTTGTGGGTTATAGAGGGACATAGATAAGCTGCAGAGCTGAGCCGAGAGGTGGCAAATGGAGTTTAATGCGGAAAAGTGTGAGGTGATTCACTTTGGAAGGAGTAACAGGAATACAGAGTACTAGGCTAATGATAAGATTCTTGGTAGTGTGGATGAGCAGAGAGATCTCTGTGTCCATGTGCATTTGTTCAGATCCCTGCAAGTTACCACCCAGGTTGATAGGGTTGTTAAGAAGGTATACGGTGTGTTAGCCTTTATTGGTAGAGGTATTGAGTTTTGGAGCCATGACGTCATGCTGCAGCTTTTACAAACTCTGGTGTGGCCACACTTGGAGAATTGTGTAGAGTTCTGGTTGCTGTGTTATAGGAAGGATGTGAAAGCATTGGAAAGGTTGCAGAGGAGATTTACCAGGATGTTGCCTGGTATGGAGGAAAGGTCTTATGAAGAAAGACCGAGGGACTTGAGGCTGTTTTCATTAGAGAGATGATGGTTAAGAGGTGACTTAATTAGGACATACAAGATAATCAGAGGATTAGATAGGGTGGACAGTGAGAGCCTTTTTCCTTGGATGATGATGGCTAGTATGAGGGGACATAGCTTTAAACTGAGAGGTGATAGATATAGGACAGATGTAAGAGGTAGGTTCTTTCCTCAGGGAGTAGTAAGGGTGTGGAATGCCCTACCTGCAACAGTAGTAGACTTGCCAACTTAAGGGCATTTAAATGGTCAATGGATAAACATATGGACGATAATGGAATAGTGTAGGTTAGATGAGCTTCAGTTTGGTTTCACAGGTTGGCGCAACATCGAGGGCTGAAGGGCCTATACTGCGCTGTTATGTTTGATGTTCAAATTCGATATTAGTATTCATTTCAAGAGAGCTAGAATACAAGGGATGTACTAGTGAGGCCGTATAAAGCACTGATTACATTGCATTCTGAATACTAAGAGTAGTTTTGGGAGCTATACCTAAGGAAAGATATGCTGGTGCTGGAGGACATCCAGAGGTTTAAAAGAATGATCTCAGGAATGAAAGGCTTATCATACAAGGAGCAGTTGAAGACTTTTGGTCTGCACTCGATGGAGTTTAAAAGGATGGGGGAGGGGGTGGTGTTTGCAACTTACAGAATACTGAAAGGTTTAGATAGAATGGATATGGAAAAGATTAGTAGGTGAGACTAGAACTTGAGGGCACAACCACAGAGTGACGCATCAATCCTTCACAATTGAGATGAAGAGGTATTTTTCAGCCAGAGGGTGTTGAATCTGTGGAACTCATTGCTGCAGAAAGCTGTGGAGGCCAAGTCATTGATTGTACTTAATACAGAGATAGGTAAGCTCTTGACTGGCAAGGGAATCAAGAGTTAAGGAAGAATGCAGGAGAATTGTGGTTGAGAAAGATATTAGCTATGTTTGATTGGCACATCAGACTTGATGGGCCGAACGCCTAATTCGGCTCCTACATTTTGTGGTCTTATCTCAGTTATATTTTGTATTGATCTAGCTATGCAGAGTACATGGGAATTCTTTGTTCGGACTGTTTGACCTGAAGGGTAACTTTTTCACACAGAGGGTGATATATATATGGGATGAGCTGTCAGAGGAAGTGGTGAAGGCGGGTACAATGACAACATTTAAAAGGCACTTGGATGGGGATATGAATAGGAAGGCTCTACTGGGGATATGGGCCAAATACTAGCAAGTGGGACTAGGTCAAACTGGGAAGTCTGGTTAGAGTGGATGATTTGGATCAAAGAGTCTGATTCCGTGCTGTATGACTCTGTGCCTTTACAAAGATCAGATGTCACTTGACACCAGGTTATAGTCCAACAGGTTTATCTGAAATCACAAGTTTTCGGAGAGCTGTTCCTTCATCAGGTGGAGTGACGAGAAGCACACAGACACAGAGATCAAAAGATCGTACACATGGTGTGAGTGGAGTGTTGACAGGCTGAATAAGAAGTCTCTGCAGGCAGAAGTGTCAGATGATGTGAGTAAAATGTCAACAGCTGAACAGCAAGACAAGAGGTAACCTATAATCTGATTAATTAAGGCAAAGAGGTAATCATAAAGAATTTTAAAAAACATGATGATGTTGGAAACAACCAAACGGCTGGAATAACACGATAGGTAAACAAGTTGCATGCTGAGGGTCTAACCAAAGTAACAAGTAATCCAAAACTGTACAAACTAATTAAGGTAGAGAAATCATAAGTTATCAAGTTAACAATGTCAAGGATAGTAAGGAAGATTTTACAAGACACAGGTGGTATTACATGTCGCATGACATGAACAATACAGCCAATCCTCTCAGGTATGGAACTTGACTATCAGTTTCTGTTCGGCAATTCTGCAAGCCTTTAATATACGCAACAACACAGAATCACCGAGCAGAAACTGATAGCCAAGTGCCAGCAACTAAGAACTTTAAAAGAATGGGATACATGTCAAAAAATCAACATAGCTCACACTTCTTTGAAGGTGAGAATGCAAGTTGATAAGATTCTAAATTGGGATATTGAATACACAAAAAAAATTATGCTGAATGCTTACAAAACTGTTAATTCTCAACTGGAATACGGTGTTCATTCTAGGCACTACGCTATTAGCAGGATGTCAAGGCACCTTTATCTGGTTGAGCAAAACAATCACATAATTTATGAAGGAAGAAAATTGCATTGGAAGGCAGAAAGAAAAATGGTTTGGCATAAATGAACTGATAGGACCAACCCAATTCCTTGTTTTAATTTTGTATTATAGAAGTTTTAAAAATAGTAGTTAGTTAAATAATAATAATACCCCTTTATTCTATGAATTTTGTGATTTTAGCTTCTGTGTTAGCAATGAACTTGTTCAAAGTAGAACATGTTCTCCCAGCTAACTTGATGTAAACTGACCTTATTGCCATACAGTACTTTGTTATTCTGAAACATAATCATAAGAAAAATCATTTATGCAAGAGCTCTTGAGCACACATTTAAAACAATTAATTATTGCTGTTCATGCTCTGCTCTTTGAAGCAGGGCCTGCAAAATTACAAAATCATACAGTTTCAATGGAATGTTTTAATTTTTTCCGAGAATAATTCTAACGATTAGTTTATACAAATATACTAAATGTGAAATGCTATGCTTAATCTCTGATCAGTAATACTTAACTGAAATTAGAACACAACATCGAACAATACAGCACAGTACAGGCCTTTCAGCCTTCGATGTCACGCCGAACTGGGAAACCGATCTGAAGCCCATCTAACCTACAGTTTTCCATTATCATCCACATATTTATCCAATGACCTTTTAAATGCCCTTATTGTTGGCGAGTCCACTACTGTTGCAGGCAGGGCATTCCACACCCTTACGACTTCCTGATTAAAGAAACTACCTTTGATATCTGTCCTATATCTATCACCCCTCAGTTTAAGGCTGTCCCCTCGTCCCCATCACCAACTGAGAAGAGGCTCTCGCTGTCCTCCCTATCTAATCCTCTGATCATCTTGTACGTCTTTATTAGGTCACCTCTCAACCTTCTTTTCTCTAAGGAAAACAGCCTCAAGTCCCGCAGCCTTTCCTCATAAGACCTTCTCGCCATACCAGAAAACATCCTGGTAAATCGTCTCTGCAACCTTTCCAGTGCTTCCACGCCCTTCCGCTAATGCAGCAACCAGAACTCTACACAATATTCCAAGTGCGGCCACAGAGTTTTGTACAGCTGCAACTTGACCTCATGGTTCGAAAATTCAATCCATCTACCAATAAAAGCTAACACACCGTACACCTTCTTAACAACCCTATCAACCTAGGTGGCAACTTTCAGGGATCTACGGACATGGACACAGAGATCTCTCTGCTCATCCACACTACAAGAATCTTACCATGAGCCCAGTATTTTGTATTCCTGTTACTCCTTCTAAAGTGAATCACCTCACATTTTTCCACATTTGCCACCTCTCAGCTCAGCTCTGCAGCTTATCTATGTCCCTCTGTAAACTGCAATATCCTTCTGTACTGTCCACAACTCCACCAACTTTAGTGCCATCTGCAAATTTACTAACCCGTCCTTCTACACCTTCAGCCAGGTCATTTATAAAAACGACAAACAGCAGTGGCCCCAAAACAGATCCTTGCAATACACCACTAGTAACTGAACCCCAGGGCGAAATTTCCCATTAACCACCACCCTCTGTCTTTTTTCAGCTAGCCAATTTCTGATCCGAACTACTAAATCACCCTAAATCCATATCTCTTGTATTTTGTGCAATGGTGTACCGTGAGGAACCTTATCAAACTCCATCCTGAAATCCATATACACCACATCAACTGCTTTCCCCTCATCCACCTGTTCAGTCACCATCTCAGAACTCAATAACGTTCGAGAGGCACGACCTACCCTTCATAAAACTATGGTGACTATCCTTAATCAAATTATTCCTTTTTATGTGATTATAAATCCTACCTCTTTTAATCCTTTCCAACAGTTTACTCACAACTGAAGTAAGGCTCACTGGTCTATAATTACCAGGATTGTTTCTACTCCCTTTCTTGAACAAGGGGATAATATTTGCTATCCTTCATCTTCTGGCATTATTCCTGTAGACAATGATGACAAAGATCAAAGCCAAAGGCTCTGTAATCTCCTCCCTTGCTTCTCAGAATAAATCTCATCCAGCTCAGGGGACTTCTCTCTTTTCACACTTTGAAGAATTTACCAAAATCTTATGAGCAAGTAAACTAATCTCTATGTGTTTAAAAATCAACTCAGATTTTCACTTCTAATTATAAATCATCTTTTTTGCTGGACTTGACGCTGGTATGGATGTCATAGAATTTTACAGTACAGGAAGAGGCCATTCAACCAATCATATCTGTCCTGGCTCCTGAAAGAGCTTCCCAGCCAGTTCAAGTTCCAGTCCTATCTCTGTTGCCGTCTACTTTCTCACTTTCAAATATATATTCAGCTCTTTTTTGAAACCTCCAATGGAATCTACCTCCACCACTCCCCCAGACAGTACATTCCAGATCTTCACAACTCTCTGAGCAAAGAAGTTTTTCCTCATCTCACTCCTGGCTCTCTTGCTGACAATCTTGAAATTGTGACCCCCTATTTACTGACATACCAACCAGAGGAAACAGAATATCCTTCTTTACCATGTCAAAATTGCTCATAACTTTGAATACCTCAAAAAGGTAATATCTTAATGTTCTCTGCCCCAAGGAGAATAAGCCTAATCTATCTAATCTTTCCTTGTATCTAAAATCCTTCATCCCTCGTACCATTCAGCACAAATCTCCTTCAAAATCTCTCTAGGACATCAACATCCCTCCTTAAATAAGAGCCCAGAAATGAACACAATACTCCAAATGTGGTCTAATCAATGATTTGTTGCGCTGTAGCATCACTTCCTTGCTTTATGCCTCTATTTATGAACCCAGGGATCCTTTCAGCCTTCTGAAGAACTGTTTCAACTTGCCTAGCCACCTTGTTTCAAAGAAGAGGCTGGACAGAGTGGGACTTTTCACCCTGAACATAGGGGTGACCTTATAGAGGTCAGTCAAACACAACATTAAATAAATAAAAGCGACTGATTCAGTCAGATTTCAGTCTGGGATCTGGCTTGTCCAGTAGTAACATTAGTTGGGATCACAACAGGGGTAGTATTAATAAATCTCTTTTTCAGAAGTGTGCAAGAAAATCCTCTCAACTTTTCATCCAAATGTTTTTTTCTGTGTTAAATGTACACTGGTGGTACCTTGAAAATGTGTACAGTAACTGACCTTTACCAGTTAAAAACAAAAAAGTTGTGGCCTAACAAGCCAGCTTTCACTCTGGGAGCAGATTTGTCCAGTACTAATATACAGTACATTACTGTTGACTTGCACAATACAAATGGATTTCATTATAAATGCAAATTTTTCTTGTCCTTCCTTGCTCCAGTCTGCAAGTCAAATTGCCACAGCTGACATTTTGTTTTTGCTGTGTTTGCAATAAAGCAAAGACACCAAAGACAGGTGTCCTTGGTACTTAATTTACCTAATTTAAATATTTACACAAAATCAATACATGCTGATAACACAACCGCAGCAGAATGCCCACTAAACACCTCTGAGCAAACCATTCATATCTACTGTCTGTAACTGGGGTATTAAAACAAAGAAACTAGGAACAGTAGGTCCTTCGGGACTGCTCAACATATGGCCATGGTTGATCCTATACCTCAATGCCATATTCCTCTCTTCACGCAATATTTCTTGATGTCTTCTAAATCTAAAAATGTATCCATTTCTTTCCTGAGTATATTTAGTGATTTGGATTCCGCAGCCTTCTGTGCTAGAGAATTCCACCCTAGTAAAGGAAAGTTTCCTCATTTCATTCCTAAATGAGTTACAATATATCTTTAGACTGTGACTTCTGGTTGTAGACTTTCCACTCAAGGAAAACGTCCCACCTGCATCTGGTCTATCCAGCCCTATTAAAAGTTTGTGTTTTAATCAGATTCCTTCTCATCCTTTTAAACTTTAGTGAACCAGGCCCAGTTGATAGGAGAGTCCTGCACCAGCCTAAGAACCTCCGCTGCACTCCCTCTATAGCGAGTATATTCTCTTTGTTAGGGAGACCAAAACTACATGCAATACTTCAGATTGCTGTCTCACCAGGGCCCTGCGTAACTGCAATAAGGTATACTTACTTCTGAACTCAAACCCTCTTGTGATGAAGGACAATATCCACGTGCCTTCCTAATTGTTTGCCATAATTGCCTTTCTACATTCATTAGGAGGGACGCAATGGCCTAATGGTATAATCACTGGACTATTAATCCAGAGATCCAGGTGTTCTGGGGACTGGGGTTCGAATCCTGCCACGGCACATGATGCGATTTGAATTCAATAAAAAAAATGTGGAATTAAGAGTGTAATAATGACGGAGTCCATTGTCAAAAAAAAATCTTGTTCACTAATATCATTTAGGGAAGAAAATGCCACTCTCACCTGGCCTAAACGTGACTCCAGACCCACAGCAATGTGGCTGAATCTTAACTGCCTTCTGGGCAATGAATGCTGGCCTGGCCAATGATGCCCACAACCTATGAATGAATTTTTTAAAACTTGGCTGGTGTACAAGGACATACAAATCCCTTTGTACATCCACATTTCCCAATGCAGTATCAATTAAATAATACCTGTCTTTTTGGTTTTCACACTGAAGTGCATTATTTCACATTCAGCCATGTTGAACTACATCTACCACGTTTGCCCACTTACTCACTTATCTAAATCGCCTTGAAGCCTCCATGCATTACCTTGACAACATGCAATCTAATCTAGTTTTGCGTTGTTAGCGAACTTGGAAATGCTGCATTTGTTTTCCTCATTCAGGTCATTTATATACATTGTGAATAGCTGGACCTTGGCAGTGATCCTTGCCCATATCCCACAAGTCACTGTTTGCCACCTCGGGAAAAAAAAATTATTCTCACTCTGTTTCCCGTCTGTCAACCAATGCCAATATGTTATGCTTCATGCTTTAATTTTGCTCAAGAACCTCTTACGTGGGACTTTAGCAAAAGTATTCTGAAAATCTGAATGTACCGTATCCTCTGGTTCTCCCTTATTCTACAAGTTACATCCTCAAAAACTCTTATAAAAGGGACTTAAGGGGCAACTTTTACATGCAGAGGGTGGTGAATATATGGAATGAGCTGCCAGAGGAAGTGGTGGAGGCTGGTACAATTACATAATTTAAAAGGCATCTGCATAGGAACTTGAACAGGTAAGGTTTAGAGGAATATAGGCCAAATGCTGGCATTAGATTAATTTAGGTTATCTCATTAGCATGGACGAGTTGGATCGCAGGATTTGTTTCCATGCAGTACAATTCAATGACTCTAAGTACATACCCAACCTACTCAATCTCTTCTCACAAGACAGTTGCTTCATACCTAGTACCAGCCTTTTCGGAACTGCGTCCAATGCCAGTATATCTTTCCTTAGATAAAGGGACCAAAGTTGTTGATAGTATTCCAGCTGTGGTCTGCCTAATGCCTTGCATAATTGAAGCAAAATTTCCCTGCTTTATATTCTATTCCCTTTGAGATAAGGGCCAAAATTTCATTTGCCTTTGCAATTACCTACTGAACATCGAAGCTTGCTTTTTGTGATTTATGGAAAGGAATTCCAGGTCTACCTGTTCTGTAATTTTCAGCAGTCTTTCTCACAGATATAGGAAATAGGTGCAGTGGTAGACCATTCGGCCCTTCAAGCTGCTCCACTATTATGATACCAATCATCCAACTCAGTGCTCTGTTCCTGCTTTTTCTCCTATGTTCTTTGATCCTTTTAGTCTTCAAAATATATCACTCTTTTTAAAAAAAATACTCAATGTTTTGGCCTCAACCGCAATCTGTGATGGAGAATATCAAAGCTCACTGAAATTTCTCATCTCAGTCTTAGCTGGCCTACCCATTGTGACTCCTGGTTATGGGCTCCCCTATCAGGAACTTATTTCCTGAGTTTGCGCTGTGTAGTCCTGTTAGATTTTTGTAGGTTTCTTCGAGATTACCCATCATTCTTCTAAATTCTAGTGAATATTGCCCTAACTGATCCAGTCTCTCTTCGTGCATCAGTAGATTTATGAAGCATGATTTCTCTTTCAGAAATCCATGATGACTGCCTAATCCTGCCACTACTTTGCAAGTGCTCTGCTATTAATTATTTTATAATGGACTCCAGCATGTTTCCTACTACTGATATTAGACTATATCTCTTGTTTTTTCTCTACCTCCATTTTTAAATAAATAGGTTACATTAGTTACCCTCCAATCCATAGGAAATGTTCCAGAATCAACAATCAGTCTTGTAAATCTTTGGTGCACTTCCTCCATATAGAGAACGGCCTTCCTCAAACAAGGGACCAAAACTGCACATAAACTACAAATGTGGGCTCAGGCAGGTCCTATATGCGTGCTGCAAGACATCACTGTTTCTATTCTCAAATCCTTTCGCTGTGAAGTCTGACATACCATTTGCCTTCATGTCCGTCTGCTGTACCTGCATGTTTACTTTCAATGGCAGATGTCAAGGACACCCAAGTTTAGTTATACCTCACCCTTTTTCAAAATATTCAGGTTATACTCTGACTTCCAGTTTTTGCTACCAAAGTAGGTAACCCCACATTTATCCACACCATACTTCATTTGCCCTGCTGGCACAAATCACACTGACAAATCTCTGCATCTTCCTCATGAGCCACACTGCAATCCAAAGGAACTGATTCAGAATGTACAGAATCTTGAAAGATAACCACTATTACTTGGGTCACTTGGCAAGTATTTTGGGATGTAGATTAACAAGCCTTTAATCGCATTCATTTTCACAATACAATTTCCTTTTTAATACTGATTTTTTTCAGTTCCTCCTGTTCACCATACCCTGTGTTCCCTAACATTTTTGTGAACACAGAACCAAAACATGCATCTAATTGGTCTGCCCTCTCTTCTTTCTCCATCGCAACTTCCTGTTTCTGATTTTAAGAAACTTACATTTGACTTTACTAATTTTTAAAATCTTTTCATGTATCTATAGAACCTTTAATAATCATCTTTTATGTTCACCACAAGCTGATTCCCCACTCTTTCCCTTCTTTGCCGAAATCTAAATTGCTCCCAACCCTCAGTTCTACTCATTTACTTAGTCAATGTGTTTGCCCTTCCTTGGATCCAATACCACCCCTAATCTCCCTTGTTAACAATGGTTGGGTACTTTTCCTGTTTTAGACAAGAGTTATGAATTGTTGCATTTCATTTATGCACTCTTTAAATGCTTGCCATTGCCTATTCACTGTCATCCTTTCAAGTAATGCCCCCCAATTAATCATAAACAGCTCGCGCTTCAAACTATCATAGTTTCCATTATTTAGATTTAGAACTGGTGTCTAAAATCTCCATCTTAAATGAAGAATTTTATTATATTATGTTCTTCTTCCTCAAGGGGATTTGCACAAGAATGGCAATTCGACCTTTCTCATTACAAAATATCCAGTCCAGGTTATAATGTTCTCTGGTTGGCTCCTCAATGTATTTATCCAGAAAACCATCCTGTACATATTCAAGGAATTCTTCCTCTATGCATTGTTACTGACTTGATTCATCCAATCTATATGCGGATTAAATTCATCCATAATTAAGCTGTACCTTTATTGCCTGTATCTCAATTTCCTGTTTAATGCCTTCCCAAATGTTATCACTACAGTTTGGGGGTCAGTGTTGTTTTCTGCCCCATGATGTTTCTAAGCTCTACCCATACTGCCAGGACCACAGATTTCTTTCTTTATATTTTTATCATTTTGATTTGGCTCTCTGAACTGTGTGCTGAGAGCTGAAGGTGATCTTTGAGCTGTGAGTAGCTGCTTCATTCAAAAGAAAAGAACACTGCACACGCTTCAATTCCAGAGATGAATTATGCTCAAGTGTTAGCAGATGCTTTGATGTTAGCAGGAGTCATCACAGGGAGGTCAGTGCTAACAAACCAAACAATGAGAATATTGAAAACAGAACAGAAAGAGAATCCAAAGTTTGAACTGGCTTTGAACTGTGTTTTTCGTCAGTAGGAGTGTGGTAGCTCACAGTTCAAAGGTCTGATTGCTCTCTGGTTATCCTCCCACTATCAAGTCATTGAAAGTTCAGAGAACAGAATCTTCGTTGTAAATATTAAATGAATATTCCTTGCTGCTGTTGTTTGTAATACTGCAAACCTTCCAATCCTCAGCTATTTCTGGCAACCTATAGACCTTTTATTTTAATCTTATACCATCTTGAACATCCTTTGTTAGCTATAATGTACTTTTTAAAAATGTTTTTGCACCTAGGAGGAGTGTATAGCTGCTGTAGGTCATGCAACAGTTCTTTAAAGACTAACCATCACCTAGGCACAATCATACCTTTTAATGTATTTTTCCAATCTACCTGAGCCAAATTGTGCTCCATGCCATCATAATTTCCCTTATTCAAATTGAACATCCTTACTTCAGAATGAACTACCTCACTTTCAAACACGTTGGAAAATTTTATCATATTGTAGTCACTCAAGAGCAAACAGGAACAGAATTGGTTCCCTTAAAGTTCAAAAAGATGTATACATAGAACCCCAAGAGATGGGTAAGGTAGGAAACAAACATTTTGCGTCAGTATTTACTGTGGAGAAAGACATGGAAGCTAGAGAACTTGGGGAAATAAATAGTGTTGTCTTGAAAACAGTCCAGAACACCCAAGAGGAGATGCTGGAGATGTTAAAATGTATACAAGTAGATAAATCTCCAGGACCTGATCAAGAATATGCCAGGACATTGTAAGAAGCTAGGAAAGAAATTGAGGGCCCCTAACAGATATATGCATCACCTACACCCATGAGCGAGGTGTCAGAAGACTGGAGGATGGCAAATGTTTTGCCTTTAATTAAGAAAAGCTGTAAAAGAAAGCCAGGGAACTATAGACTGATGAATCGGACATCAGATATCCCAACCCAATCTAGTCCCACCTGCCAGCACCTGGCCCACATCTGGATAAGGTGGGTGAACTTGCAGCATGGGTTGGTACCTGAGACTTCGATGTTGTGGCCATTTCGGAGACATGGATGGAATAGGGACAGGAATGGTTGTTGCAGGTTCCGGGATTAGGCAAGATTTAGGATGCAAAGGATGGGCAAAACTGAAAAGTGGAGTTTATTAAAGGAACAGACATTGTATGATCTTGATAAGTATGTACCTATCGGGGGGGGGGGGGGGTGCGCGGGGGCAGTGTCCGAGCAAGGGAGCCGTGGTTTACAGAAGAAGTTGAATCTCTTGTCAAGGAAGAAGGAGGCTTATTAGGATGAGACATGAAGGCTCAGTTGGGGCACTTGAGAGTTACAAGTTAGTCAGAAAAGACCTAAAGAGAGAGCCAAGAAGAGCCAGGACGGAACATGATGTCGTGGGCAGGTGGGATCAAGAAAAACTCCAAAGCTTATATTAGGAATATAAGAATGACTAGAGGGCTTCTGCCCGAAACGTCGAGTTTCCTGTTCCTTGGATGCTGCCTGACCTGCTGCGTTTTTCCAGCAATACATTTTCAGCTCTGATACTCCAGCATCTGCAGACCTCACTTTCTCCTCAAAGTCTAGGGCCAATCAAGGATAGTAGTGGGAAGTTGTGCATGGAGTCCGAGGACACGGGGAATTGCTAAATGAATATTTTTCATCAGTATTCACACTGGAAAAAGACAATGACCATTTAAATGCCCTTAAAGTTGGCGAGTCTACTACTGTTACCAGCAGTGCCTTCCATGCCCCTACTACTGAGTAAAGAAACTACCTCTGACATCAGTCCTATATCTATCACCCCTTGATTTAAAGCTCGTGCTAGTCATCATCATCCGAGAAAAAAGGCTCACACTGTTCGCCTCAGTATTTAGAGAAGAATACTGAGTTACAGGTTATGAGGCTAGACGGGATTGAAGTTCACAAGGAGGTGGTGCTAGCAATTCCGGAAAGTGTGATAATAGATGAGACCCCTGGGCCGGATGCGATTTATCCCAGGATTCTGTGGGAAACTAGGGAGGAGATTGCAGAGCCTTTGACTTTGAACTTTATGTCGTCATTGGCTACAGGAATAGTGCCAGAAGACTGGACAATAGCAAGTGCTGCCCCCTTGTTCAAGAAGGGGAGTACAGAGAACCTTGGTAATTATAAACCAGTGAGTCTTACTTTGGTTGTGGGCAACGTGTTGGAAAAGGTTACAAAAGATAGGATTTATAATCATCTAGAAAGGAATAATTTGATTAGGGATAGTCAACAAGGTTTTGTGAAGGGTAGGTTGTGCCTCACAAACGTTACTGAGTTCTTTGAGACGTTGACCAAACAGGTAGATAAGGGTAAAGTGGTTAATGTGTTGCATATGGATTTCAGTAAGGCACTTGATAAGGTTCCCCATGGTAGGACATTGCACAAAATACGGAGGCATGAGATTTAGTGGCTTGGATCAGAAATTGGCTAGCTGAAAGATGACAGAGGGTGGCGGTTGATGGAAAATGTTCATCCTGGAGTTCAGTTCTAGTGGTGTACCACAAGGATCTGTTTTGGGTCCACTGCTGTTTGCCATTTTTATAAATTACCTCGATCAGGACTTGAAGGATGGGATAGTAAATTTGCAGATAACACTAAAGTCGGTGGAGTTGTGAATAGTACCGAAGGACAGTGCAGGTTACAGTGGGGCATGGATAAGCTGCAGAGCTCGGCCAGAGAGGTAACAAATGGAGTTGAATTCAAAAGGTGGGAAGGGATTCACTTCAGAAGGAGTAACAGGAATACAGTGTACTAGCCTAATGGTGCGATTCTTGGCAATGTAGATGAGCAGAGAGATCTTGGTTTCTAGGATGTAGATCGTTGAAAGTTGCCACCCAAGTTGATAGAGTTGTTGAGAAGGTGTGTTAGCTTTCATTGGTAGAAGGATTGAGATTTAGAGCCACAAGGTCGTGTTGCAGCTGTACAAACCTCGAGTGTGATCGCACTTGGAGAATTGCGTACTGTTCTGATCACTGCATTATAGGAAGGATGTAGAAGCTTTGGAAAAGATTCAGAGGAGATTTATTAAGATTTGCCTAGTATGGAGGGAAGGTCTAATGAGGAAAGGCTGAGGTACTTGAGGCTGTTTTCATTAGAGAGAAGGTGGTTGAGAGGTGACTTAATTGAGACATAAGATAATCAGAGGATTAGATAGGGTGAACAGTGCGAGCCTTTGATGTCAGAGGTAGTTTCTTTATTCAGAGTAGTAGGGGCATGGAATGCACTGCCTGCAACAGTAGTAGACTCGCCAACTTTAAGGGCACTTAAATGGTCATTCAATAAACATATGGATGAAAATGGAATACTGTAGGATAGATGGGCTTCACATTGTTTGACAGGTCAGTGCAACACCAAAGGCTGAAAAGCCTTTACTGTGCTGTAATGTTCTATGTTCTAAATTGCAGAGGGATTCTGAGAGAAGGATTTAGGCAAGGATTGATTAAGGATAGTCAGCATGGCTTTGTGCATGGGAAATCATGTCTCACAAACTTCATTGAATTTGAGGACATGACCAAGATGATAGATGAGGGCAGTGTAGCAGTCATTGCCAACATGGACTTTAGCAAGGCCTTCAAGGTTTCACACTGTAGACTGGTTAGTAAAATTAGATCACATGTGATCCATGGAGAGCTAGCCAATTGGATACAAAATTGGCTTAACAGTAGGAAAGAGAGGGTGGTGGTAGTGAGTTGTTTATCAGACTGGAGGCTTCTGACCAGTAGTGTGCGCAAGGATCAGTGCGGGGTCCACTTTTTTCAGTCATTTATATAAATAATTTGAATGAGAATACTGGAGGCATGGTTAATAAGTTTGCGGATGACACCAAAATCTGTGGTATAGAGGATAGTGAAGAAGGTTATCGAAGAGTACAACAGCACCTTGATCAGTTGAGTTGATGGGCCAAGAAGTCACAGATGGAGTTAATCTTAGATAAATGTGAGCTGTTGCATTTTGGTATGACAAACCAGGACAAGACTTACACAGTGAATGGTAGGACCTTGGGAATGTTGTCAAAGAAAGAGAGGGGTTCAGGTACATAATTCTTTGAAAGTAGTATCACTAGCAGGCAGGGTGAAGATGACAGCATTTGACACACTTGCCTTCACAGGGCAGAGGACTGAGTTAAGGGATTATGGCATCACGTTGTGGCTGTACAGGACACTGAGGCCATTTTTGGAGTACTGCATTCAGTTCTGGTCACCTTTCTAAGGAAGGATATTATTAAATTGGCTATTGACTCTATCTATTCCACTCATCATCTTGTATACCTCGATCAGGTCTTCTCTCTTCCCCCTTCTCTCCAGAGAGAAAAGTCAGAGCTGATGAAGGGCTTTTACCCAAAACGCCGATTTTCCTTCTCGTCAGATGCTTCCTGACACGCTGTGCTTTTCCAGCACCACACTAATCTACATTTTACTTTTCCAGAATTTTCCATGATGGAAAGCCAAGAAGTTTCAGTTGCTGAAATATGAACGGGCAGCGGAGACATAATTACAAGGAAAGAGATTGAACATATTCCTCAATGGGTGATATTAATGAAGTGGAAGGTGTCACATATAGCAGGGTTAGCTCAACATTTAACATTTAAAAGATTATAGATTACAAAGGGTAAACAAACTAAACATTTGTCAGAGATTTAGCAGCATTTATTGCTTTTTTAACAAATTGCATTAACAATGAGCTACATACCATTCTATGGTCACAAAAGCACAAAAATTTCCAAAATTTCAGAAGTATACATTCATACAACTGTTGCTGCTTAGGTCCTATCTTGCTTCTGCATATGAAATAACTTCACTACAATTGGGAGGAAAATAGCTGCCAAATCTGACATTTTTCAGAGATGTTATTATGTTCAGAATGTCTAATAAAATACTCAAAAGCAATACAGAGACACAGCCAAGTTTCTTAGTGTAAAAAGGAATGACAAGATGCAGCTTTCTTTTAATAATGAAAATTGTCTAAGCAACAGGGCAATTGCATTGTGGGAAGTATTTAGTTTAACACATTAGATTTGATCTGCCACACCAACCTAACATCTCAGCTGTAGTATTGTAAGGAGGGACAAAGTTAAACTAAATACTCCCCACAAGTAGTGGTAGAGAAAAGAATAAAAGAACCAGAGAAAAAGATGAGGTGATAGCACATAAACCAACTGGGTCTATGAATAGTGCACAAAGTAAGAAAAGGCAATAAATTATGAGGTAATAAATTAAGGAGGTGTTAGCCTAGACTATTTTTGCTAGAATATTAATCCAAAGCCGAGAGTGTGGTGCTGGAAGAGCACAGCAGGTCAGGCAGCAACTAAGGAGCAGGAGAATCGACATTTCGGGCATAAGCCCTTCATCAGGAATCCTGCTCCTCGGATGCTGCTTGACCTGCTGTGCTTTTCCAGCACCACACACTCAACTCTGATCTCCAGCATCTGCAGTTCTCACTTTCTCCCTTTAATCCAGAGCCCGCGGCAAAGTTAGCATTACAGAAGATAGAAACAAAGAAGATAAGAGCATGAGTAAGCCATATGGCCCTCCAGGCTGCTTTGTTCTTCAATATGATCATGCTGATCATCGAGCTTAATACCTTAATCATGCCCTCCACATATATTCCTTGATTCTCTTTCTTGAAAACACAATGTTTTGGCCTCAATCACTTTCTGTGTAGTGGATTTCATAGGCTCACCACTCTCTAGGTGAAGAAATCCTAAAAGATTTATTCCTTATCCTTAAGCTATGAGTCACCACTCAGAACATCTTTCCTGTGTCTAGCCTGCCTAGTCGAGTTCAAATTTTATAGGCTATGTGAATACCCCAATTCTTATAAACTTCAGTGAGTACAATCCTAACCAACTTAATTTCTCTTCATACATTCCTAAGATATTTTATAAATAAACTAGAAGGAGGAGGCTAACCAGGGAAAGAGTACACCCAATTAAGAACCAAAGGGACAATTTGTGTGAAGCTGCAGGATGTTGGGAGGGTGTTGAATGAATATTCCTTTTTGGTCTTTACTCTGGAAAATGAAAACGTAGGTATAGAATTCAGGAAAAGTCACTGTGAGGAAATTGTACAGATTGACATAGGAAATGGGAAAGTATTGGAAGCTCAATCGGACTTTAAAACTGACAAATCCCCTGTCTCGGGTGAAGTGCAATCCAGGCTGTTGTGGGCACTGATACAAATTTTTAATTCCTTTCTGGCTGTGGGAGACATGCCAGAGGACTGGAGGATTGCCAATGTGGTTCCACTTTTTAAAAGGGGATGGTAGAGATGAACCAGAAAATTACAGAGTTCCACACTATTTATAGGGAAAATAATGGAGAAAATTCTGAAGTATTGAATTAATACCATTTGAAAGAGTTTGGGTTAATTAGGAACAGTCGCATGACTCTGTCAGAAGGAGACCATGCCTAACAAATTTGAAGGAATTTTTTGAAAATGTGATCAAGTGTGTGGATGAGGCAAGTTCAGCTGATGAAGTTTATATGGATTTTAGCAAAGCTTTCAACATGGCAGACTAACTGAGGAAAACTTGGTGAGATGGATCAAAAACAGGGAGAAAGTGATGACTGCAGATGTTGGAGAGTCAGAGTTGAAAAGGGTGACGTTGGAAAAGCACAGCAGGTCAGGCAATATCCAATGAGGAAAGGAAAGATACGTGGGCACCAGGTATGCCTGCCTCTTCGTAGGGAACATGGAACAGTCCATTTTCAATAGTTACACTGGCACCATCCCCCACATTTTCCTCTGCTACATTGATGAAGGTATCAGCACTGCATTCGTGGTCCCACAAAGAGGTTGAACGGTTCATCAACTTCACCAACACCTTCCACCCTGACCTCAAGTTCACATGGACCATCTCCGATAACTCCCTCCCCTTTCTGGACCTCTCCGTCTCAATATCCGGCGACAGACTTAACACCAACATCTATTTAAATTCCAATTACTCCGACAGTTACTCCTGTAAAAACGCAACCCCTTACTCCTAATTCTTCAGACTCTGCTGTAACTCCAGTGAGATGTTAAAGGGTTAATTTGTTCTGAAAATTAAATAGAAATTGGATGTCCGGGGGTGGTGGTGGGAGGTGTTTTTCTGTCTTGAAAACAGAAGGCAGGATGTGATTACCTAGTCATACTCTAAATGCTGCAGTTTGAGGAATAACTTAATCACACATTGTTTTGAGGAAGAACCTAATTTCACACTGTTTTGAGGGATGGTCTGATCACACACTGAAGAATAATCTAATCACTTTACATTGCTTTTGGTGGTATGTGACTACGGGGGATAGCGGGTGATGTAAAATCCTATATAAAAGGAGGACCGTTACCTCAATCGGTGGACATGTCTTGACAGCTCCGCAAGCCTTGCAAAGAGTGTTAAGTGGTTCTCCAAAGGCTTATACTTGCTGAAATAAATTGTGGGTGTTCACAAAAGTTGATTTATTGCAGTTGCATCAAGCATGTAAGAAACTAAAGGAGGGAACCTCACACCATGAGAAGCAATTCCACGCCAGGACTTCCAAGATGTCTTCCTATTGAAGGGACCACAATTTCCCCTCCCACGTGATTAACAATGCCCTCCGTCACATCTCCTCCAATTCCTGCACCCCTGCCCTCAAACCACACTCCCTCAACTGCAACAAGAATAGAACCTCTCTGGTCCTCACCTTCCACCCCACCAATCTCCAGATATAGCAATTTCTCCTCTGCCATTTCTGTCACCTAAATGACCCCATCCCACCCCAATTAGGGTTCTGCAGGGACCATTCCTTCTTCGACTCCATTGTTAGGTTTCACATCCCCCCACACTGGGCACCTTCCCTTTCTGCTGCAGGAGGGGAGGAATGTTAAGCAAATTTATACTAGACACCAAGATTGGTAGAGTGGTTAACAATGAAGATGATTTTAGTTTACAGGAAGATATAGATGGGTTGGTCAGTGGGGCAGACCAGTGGCAGATGGTATTTAATCTTAAAGGTGTGAGGTGATGGACTTTGGAAGAAACAACAAGATGAAGGAGTATTCAATGAATGGCAGGATCCTGAGTAGTTTAAAAGGAACAGAGGGATCTTCAGTAATTATTCACTGATCCCTGAAGTCAGCAGAACACGTTAATTAGTTAGTTAAGGTGGCATATGGGATATTTGCTTTCATCAGTCATGGCATGGAGTGTAAGATCAAGATGATAATGTTGGACTGGCACAGAGCATTGATCTGGCCACAGCTGGAGTGGTGTATGCAGTTCTGGTCACTTCACTACAGGTAGGATGTCATAGCACTAGAGGGGTACAGAGGAGGTTCACCAGGATGTTGCCTGGGTGAAGAAATCGAGCTATAAGGAGAGACCAGATAGGCTTGGATTGTTTTCTTCAGAGCAGAAAAGACTAGTGGGGTAGGGAGCATGATTGAGGTATATAAGATTACGACGGGTATGGACAGGGTGAATAGAGAGTAGCTGTTCCCCTTGGTTGAGGGGTCAGAAACAAGAGGGCATTGTTTTAGAGTAAGGGGCAAGTGTTTCGGAGGGGATTTGAGAAAAAACGTTTTTACTCGGGATGGTGGGAAATTGGAATGCAATGTCTGAGAAGGTAGTGGAGGCTCGGAACCTTCCAAACTTTTATATAAATGATTTGGATGTTAACATAGGAGGTATGTTGACCAGGTTTGCAGAATACAGCGACATTGGTGGCGTAGTGGACAGCGAAGGAGGTTACCCCAGAATACAAAGGCATCTTGATCAGAAGGGCCAAGAGAATTTAGTCGGGCAAATCAGAGCAGGACGTATACACTTAATGATAAAGGTCCTTGGGAGCGTTACTGAACAAAGTGCAGGTTCATAGCTCCTTGAAAGTGGAGTCGCAGGTAGATAGGATAATGAAGGCAGCGTTGGGTATGCTTTCCTTTATTGGTCAGAGTATTGAGTACAGGAGTTGGGAGGTCATGTTGTGGCTGTACATGGTTAGGCCACTGTTGGAATATCGTGTGCCATTCTGGTCTCCTTCCTATCAGAAAGTTGTTGTGAAACTTGAAAGGGCTCAGAAAAGATTTACAAGGATATTGCCAGGGTTGGAGGATTTGAGCTATAGAGAGAGGTTGAATAGGCTAGGGCTGTTTTCCCTGGAGCGTTGGAGGCTGAGGGGTGACTTTATAGAGGTTTACAAAATCATAATAGGCATGGACAGGATAAATAGACAAAGTCTTTTCTCTGGGGTGGGAGAGTCCACAACTAGGGGGCATAGGTTTCGGGGGAAGAGGGGAAAGATGTAAAAGAGACCTAAGGGGCAACTTTTTCACAGAGGGTGATACGTGTATGGAATGAGTTGCCAGAGGAAGTGGTGGAGGCTGGTACAATTACAACATTTAAAAGGCATCTGGGTGGATATAGGAAGGGTTTGGAAGGATATGGGCAGCTGGTAGGTGGGTCTAGATTAGGTTGGGATATCTGGCCGGCATGGTGGATTGAAGGGTCTGTTTCCGTGCAGTACATCTCTATGATTCTATGTACTTAACGGCAAGGACCTGGGGAGTGTTGTCAAACAAAGAGATGCTGAAGTGCAGGTTCACAATTCCTTGAAAGTGGAGTTGCAGGTAGACAGGGTAGTGAAGGTGGCTTTTGATACACTTACCTCATTGATCAGTAGGAATTGGGAAGTCATGTTGTGGCAGTACAGGGCATTGGTTAGGCCACTTCTGGAATGCTGCGTTCAGTTGTGACCTCCCTGCTGTAGGAAAGATGTTGTTAAATTGGAAAGGGTGCAGGAAACATTTACAAGGATGTTGCCAGGATTGGAGTTTTTGAGCTATAAGGAGAGGCTGAATAAGATGGTGCTGTTTTCCCTGGAGCATCGGAGGCTGAGGGGTGACCTTTTGGAGGTTTATAAAATCATGAGGGGTATGGATAGGATGATTGGTTAAGGTCTTTTCCCCAGGGTACGTGAGTTCAAAACTAGAGGGCATTGGTTTAAAAGTGAGAGGGGAAAGATTTAAAAAGGGACCTAAGGGTGGTGCGTGTATTTAGTGAAC
This sequence comes from Hemiscyllium ocellatum, assembly GCF_020745735.1. NCBI lineage: Eukaryota > Metazoa > Chordata > Chondrichthyes > Orectolobiformes > Hemiscylliidae > Hemiscyllium > Hemiscyllium ocellatum. The sequence goes on from NC_083401.1 coordinate 40,482,104, forward strand.
TGCCAGAGGAATTGCCGGAGGCTAGTATAATTACAACATTTAAAAGGCATCTGAATGGGTTTGGAGGGATATAGCCATATGCTAGCAAATGGGACTAGATTAATTTGGGTAATTCATTCTGGTTGACATGGATGAGTTGTGCCACAGAATCTATTTCCATGCTATACATCCCTATGAATCAATTTGGTAAACTACCTACCCTATCAAGCCCTCTTGGAATCTTTTGTGTTTCTCATTCTTCTAAACTCCAATGAATAAAGATCAAAATTATTCAATATCTCTATACTCAGGATCAAACTCATGAATCTTCTCTGGACTCCCTCCAATGCCAGCGTGTCTTTCCTTAGATAAGGGGCACAAAACTATTCAGTTTTCCCATTGTGGTCTGATTAGTGCTTTGTATAGTTTTAACAAAACCTCACTACTTCTATTCTCATGACCTCTGAAATAAAGGACAACATTACAGTTGCCATTGCATACCTAACAGTAGATTAGCTACTTGTGATTCATGGATGAGGACTCCCAAATTCCTCCCTGCTACAGCTTTCTGCAATTTTTCTCCAAGAGCACATGGGTGAACTGCAACAATTGTGAATTTCTGTCTGGTGCAGAAGTAAAATAAGAAAAGTGGCCAAACCATGGCTTAGAAGGGAAATTAGACAGTATTAGATCCAAGGAGGAGGCATACAAATTGGCAGAGAAGAAAACAGATCTAAGGGAGTGGGAACAGTTTAGAATTCAGCAAATGACACCAAAGAAATTGATGCAGTAAAGGAAAATAGAGTACGCTTTCAGGAGACAAAAACTGACTAAAAGTTTCAATAGGTACGTGAAGGTAAAAATAACAATGCATGTACCCTACGGTTAGAAACAGTATTATATATTGGGGGAATTTATATTGGGCAAGGAAATAGTTGAATACATATCTTGATTATGTATGCACAAAGCAGTGCACAATTCTGGAGCATACTAAAATTATTTGGGAACACGAGAGTTTAGTGAGAGGGACGTACTGAACGAAAGATGTGTTTGTAGGCAAATCATATTGAGGAAATTGTTAGAATTACAGATTAATCTAGAGTGTACTTAAGGAAGTAGCGCTTGACATAGTGGTCATCTTCCAAACTGTTCCGACAGATAGGAGATAGCTATTACAACTTCTATATTTAAGGTGGGGGGGGGGGGGGGGGGGGGGGGGGGGTCAGATTACTGGAAATTACAGACAATCTGCCTGCTGTCAGCTATGGGGAAAAGGCCAAAGTCCATTATAAAACATTTAATTGTTCAGCATTTGGAACACAGCTGCACAATTAGACAAAGGCACCATGGATTTATGAAAGGGAAATCATACTTGATAAATATACTGGAATTCTTCAAGAATGTAACTCAGAGTTGGAGACCCAGTGGACGTGGCTTATTTGGACTTTCAGAAGGCCTTTGACAAAGTTCCACATAAGAAATTAGTGTTTTAAAAAATACGTGGGATTGGGAACAGTGTATTGAATTGGATAGAAAACTAGTTGGTAGACAAGGAAACAGGGTAAGAATAAATGAGTCTTTTTTCCAATTAGCAGGCAGTGACTAATGGGGTACCGCATGTGTCAGTGCTAGGACCCCAGCAATTCATATCATATATATTGAAATTAAACATAATGCCTCCAAACGTACAGACGATACAAAGCTGGTAGGGAGGTGAGATGCAGAGGCCTTTCAGTGTGATTTGGACAAGCTGAGTGAGTGAGAAAATGTATGGTAAATGTGTGAGGTTATCCATTGAGGGGAAGTTAGAAAGGCAATTATCTGAATGGCTATGAATTGAAAGAGACGAATGGATAATGAGATCTGGATATGTCCTAATACATCAATCACTGAAAGCAAGCATGCAGTTGCAGCAGATGGTAAAGAAGCTAAATGATACGTTAGCCTTCATAGCAAGAAGATTCGACAAGAAAAGCAGGGACGTCTTGCTGCAATTATACAGGATCTCAAGAAACCACACCTGGAATGCTGTGCAGTTTTGGTCGTCTTATCTGAGGAAGGATGCTTTTGCTATAGAGGGAGTGTAGCAAAGGTTTACCAGAAACAAAAACAGAAATTGTTGGAAAAACTCAACAGGTCGGGCAGCATCTGTGGAAAGAAAGCAGAGCTAACAAGTCAGGTCCATGTAATTTTCTTCAGAACTGATTGCAGCTGGAAAAAATTTGGTTATACATACACTAAAGAAAGGGTGGGGTGAAGGGAAAAGAGTAAACAATAGATGAAGATAGAACCCAGAAAGACAGAGATAGGCCGTTGGGCACACAAGGAATGGGTAACGGTCAACCTGGGAAAATGAATAGCTACTAACAGGAACTAGTAGTGGCTAACAATAGGTGGTTTGTGGTAGCAGTCCATTGGACGAAGGTGTTCGAGCCCTAAATTTATTGGACTTGATATTAAGTCCCGAAGGCTGCAGGCTTCCCAAGCAAAAAAATGAAGTGCTGTTTTCCAATTTGCACTTAGCTTTGCTGAAGCTCTGCAGCAAACCTGAGACAGAGACATTGGCAAGGGAACATGGTGGTGTGTTGACATAGCAGGCAACCAGAAGCTCCAGGTCATTTTTATGGATGCAACTATAGGTGCTCTGCAAAGAGGTTTAGAATCTTGTGTGCCTGTGTTTCTTCATATCCAATTTTTACTTTCCGAATTGCTTTCTTAGGTTCCCCAATTCAACATCTGTATTCCGCTCCGTCCTCCAGTGATTTGTTACCTTTCAACCCGTTATATACCTCTCATTTCCTTTTTATCGAGTCCTGAATATTCTGAGATCCATGGTCATCTATGCTTGTTGCTTGTATACTTCACCATAAAGGGAACATACTGAGAACGTATTGTCCACAATTCCGTTTTGAATAGATTCTGCTGTAGATTTAGCCTCAAGTAATAGTTTTCAGTTCACTTTGGCCAATTCTGCCTTATTTAAATTAAATCTGCTATCTCCTAGTCTAAAATAATTTTTTACAAACCATCCTTTTCCTTTTTCATAACAAACTTGAAATATATGGTTCTGAAGAAGGGTCACTCATAACAAAGAACATAGAACAACACAGCCCAGGAACAAGCCTTTGAGCCCACCAAGCATGTCTGACGCATGATGCCTTTTTAAATTAAAAACCTTGTTCCTCTATGTGGTCTGTATCTCTCTACTGCCTGTCTATTCTTGTACGTGTCAAGATGCCTCGCAAATGTTGCTGTTTCATCTGCTTCTACCACCTCTGTTGGCAGCAGATTCCAGGCACTTACTACCCTCTGCCTATTTATACCATGCTGACCATCTGGCAATCCTTGTTACTAACTACAGCCCCCTCAATCTTTGTGTCGTCCGCAAATGTACCAATCACACCATCCACATTCATCTCCAAATCATTTATACATACAAGTCGTTCTGCTATAACATACAATTCATTACCGCGGATTCACTATAACATGATTGACGAATTAGGGACACTGTTTCAAAAGCACAAATTTTAAACCATGTATTGGTTATAACGTAATTCTGGCCCCATTAGTTTAAATGGTGCTGCTATTATGCAATTTCCTTACAACACAGATTGTATAAGGGAATTACTGCATTCTGGCAGAACTGGCTGTATTATAAACAAAAGTGGCCCAGCAATAATCACTGTGGAACACCTGGTTACAGATCTCCAGTCAGAAACTATTTAATATTTTATGGAAATTATTAGTTCCATGCAACTTTCCCTCCAAGGTACTCACCATCCGGGTACATCAATTGGAAGGTATGTAGTATATTTTCAATTATGAGCTAGAAGTATTTGGAGAGCTTTGGGACAGCTTGCGGTAAATGGAAAAGAACTGGCCAAACCTTTGTTTGTTTCTCTGTGAGGCCAGGCCTGGAGGCTAACTGCAGGCTGAGCCTTGATTAAAAAGACTCTTATAGACACAGCTGACCCCAGGAAAAACACTGTCACAGAATCATACAGCACAGAAACAGACCCTTTGACTCAATTCATCCATGCCAATCATTATGTTTAAACAGATAGTAGAAATTGGCTGTTAACAAGCTTAATACCTGATAAGTCATTCTGGCAAATCAAAAAGAGATCTTATGTTCAAGCAAATGGCAGTTACTGAACGGTAATTGAGACCACAAGAAAAATTGATCAGTCTATCAGGGCGGAACCAAAATTAAAGTTGCTTTGTTGAACTCATGCTACCTTTCCCTGTGTGAATTGAGAAGGTGACCCTGATCAATGTTTCAGAAAAAAAAAGCCAAGGACTCTACTTTCCTAACTGTGAAACAATGCATTGTGAAAGCAATTTAAGTAATCTGGCCAGTTTTATTATTTTCTTTTACTTACCCCCTTAATGGTGTTGCATCTCTGTCTTTTGTGAGAATAGGGCTGAAAACAAATGTTTTGGGTTTAAAGCAGATATCAGTCTGCTTACCATTTTGTTTAATTTTCTCTCTAAAGTTATTGTGCACTTAATAAATAGCTAAGACTTTTGGTAAATACAGAGGTAGAATGGCTAATACGGTTTGGTTGTCTTTCTATGCACTGTAACAATATTGGTTACAAAGCCCTGGTTCAAATCTCTCTGACCTGAGAAGGGTACCATAACAAGTCCAAACTGATTTTTTTTTTAAAAAACGTTGTGTTGTACTAGACAAAAATAAACTGTAGTTTGATGAATGAGAGCAAAAATTCCATTAGGTTACACCATTTCTAATTAACAATTTCTGTACCTGCAACACAATTTGATCAATTTAATTTTTCTTCACAATCGGCTCCACCCTCAGCTTTCACCACTCTTACTTTTTGAAAAATCCAACTTTGAGGCCTTATCTCTACTACTGTCAGGTGCTCTTTTATATCTTATCCAAATTGCCATTCGATTTAGATGGCAAATATCATCTCTATTCAACAATATGGTCTGTCACAGGCAAAGTGATTTCTTAATGAAATTCAAACATATGATAATTCTAATAGGGGAATAAACAAGAATGGAGTGATTTTTCTCCCCCACTCTCCCTAACACTGGATCCTTTTTTCAGGTATGGTTTTTCAGTTAACAAAATGAAATATCATAGTGATTCACAGGAGACATCACAGAAGGTAGGTAATACTATGACACAGATTGCAGACGGAGGTGGATTTTAAAGAAGGAATGATGTTTAGCCAATGAATTCTAAAGCTTTATGACTTGGAGAAAGGAAGTGAATGTACTTTAGCCAAATTTGCAGACAACAATAAAATAGGTAGAAAGGCAGGTTGAGGGGGATACAAACAGTTTGCAGCGAAATATTGACAGGTTTACTAAGTGGAAAAAGCCTGTTTCCACACTGTAAGAATTCTATGATTCTATAAATGGAGTATAATATGGAAAAAAAATCAAAGTTACTCATTTTGGAAGGGAAAACTATTATTTAAATAGAGAAAAACTGCAGAAAGTTGCAACACAAAGGGGGTTGGGCTAACTGCATGAAACTGCTGCAAATGTGTTGCTGGTCAAAGCACAGCAGGTTAGGCAGCATCTCAGGAATAGAGAATTCGACGTTTCGAGCATAAGCCCTTCATCAGGAATAAGAGAGAGAGAGAGCGCCAAGCAGGCTGAGATAAAAGGTAGGGAGGAGGGACTAGGGGGAGGGGCGATGGAGGTGGGATAGGTGGAAGGAGGTCAAGGTGAGGGTGATAGGCCGGAGTGGGGTGGGGGCGGAGAGGTCAGGAAGAGGATTGCAGGTTAGGAGGGCGGTGCTGAGTTGAGGGAACCGACTGAGACAAGGTGGGGGGAGGGGAAATGAGGAAGCTGGAGAAATCTGAATTCATACCTTGTGGTTGGAGGGTTCCCAGGCGGAAGATGAGGCGCTCCTCCTCCAGCCGTCGTGTAGTTGTGTTCTGCCGGTGGAGGAGTCCAAGGACTTGCATGCCCTCGGTGGAGTGGGAGGGGGAGTTAAAGTGTTGAGCCACGGGGTGATTGGGTTGGTTGGTTCGGGCGGCCCAGAGGTGTTCTCTGAAGCGTTCCGCAAGTAAGCGGCCTGTCTCACCAATATAGAGGAGGCCACATCGGGTGCAGCGGATGCAATAGATGATGTGTGTGGAGGTACAGGTGAACTTGTGGCGGATATGGAAGGATCCCTTGGGGCCTTGGAGGGAAGTGAGTGTGAACTTCTCTTTTCAATCCTCCCACTTCCTCCAAACTAAAGGAGTTGCCATGGGCACCCGCATGGGCCCCAGCTATGCCTGTCTCTTCGTAGGATATGTGGAACAGTCCATCTTCCGCAACTACACTGGCACCACCCCCCACCTTTTCCTCCGCTACATCGATGACTGTATCGGCGCTGCCTCGTGCTCCCACGAGGAGGTTGAACAGTTCATCAACTTTACTAACACCTTCCATCCCGACCTGAAATTCACCTGGACTGTCTCAGACTCCTCCCTCCCCTTCCTAGACCTTTCCATTTCTATCTCGGGCGACCGACTCAACACAGACATCTATTATAAACCGACTGACTCCCACAGCTACCTGGACTACACCTCCTCCCACCCTGCCCCCTGTAAAAACGCCATCCCATATTCCCAATTCCTTCGTCTCCGCCGCATCTGCTCCCAGGAGGACCAATTCCAACACCGCACAGCCCAGATGGCCTCCTTCTTCAAGGACCGCAGATTTCCCCCAGACGTGATCGACGATGCCCTCCACCGCATCTCCTCCACTTCCCGCTCCTCCGCCCTTGAGCCCCGCTCCTCCAACCGCCACCAAGACAGAACCCCACTGGTTCTCACCTACCACCCCACCAACCTGCACATACAACGTATCATCCGCCGCCATTTCCGCCACCTCCAAACGGACCCCACCACCAAGGATATATTTCCCTCCCCTCCCCTATCAGCGTTCCGCAAGGACCACTCCCTTCGTGACTCCCTCGTCAGATCCACACCCCCCACCAACCCAACCTCCACCCCTGGCACCTTCCCCTGCAACCGCAGGAAATGTAAAACTTGCGCCCACACCTCCACACTCACTTCCCTCCAAGGCCCCAAGGGATCCTTCCATATCCGCCACAAGTTCACCTGTACCTCCACACACATCATCTATTGCATCCGCTGCACCCGATGTGGCCTCCTCTATATTGGTGAGACAGGCCGCTTACTTGCGGAACGCTTCAGAGAACACCTCTGGGCCGCCCGAACCAACCAACCCAATCACCCCGTGGCTCAACACTTTAACTCCCCCTCCCACTCCACCGAGGACATGCAAGTCCTTGGACTCCTCCACCGGCAGAACACAACTACACGACGGCTGGAGGAGGAGCGCCTCATCTTCCGCCTGGGAACCCTCCAACCACAAGGTATGAATTCAGATTTCTCCAGCTTCCTCATTTCCCCTCCCCCCCCCGTGTCTCAGTCGGTTCCCTCAACTCAGCACCGCCCTCCTAACCTGCAATCCTCTTCCTGACCTCTCCGCCCCCACCCCACTCCGGCCTATCACCCTCACCTTGACCTCCTTCCACCTATCCCACCTCCATCGCCCCTCCCCCTAGTCCCTCCTCCCTACCTTTTATCTCAGCCTGCTTGGCTCTCTCTCTCTTATTCCTGATGAAGGGCTTATGCTCGAAACGTCGAATTCTCTATTCCTGAGATGCTGCCTAACCTGCTGTGCTTTGACCAGCAACACATTTGCAGCCGTGATCTCCAGCATCTGCAGACCTCATTTTTTACTAACTGCATGAAACACAAAGTTAGCATACAAGTGCAGCAAGTAACAGGAAGGCTAATGGAATCTTGACTCTTATCTTGATAGCACGAACAACACACATCTCGGCCCTTATCCATGCTGATCAGGTTTCCTGAGCTGAACTAGTCCCATTTGCCTGCATTTGATCCATATCCTTTTAAACCTTTACAATACATGTCAAAATGCATTTTAAAAATTGTAATTATACCACCTCTATTACTTCCTTCTGGCAGCTCATTTCATACTCACACCACCCTGTGTGAGAAAATGTTGCCCCTCAGGTCAGTTGTAAATCTTTCCTTTCTCACCTTAATTCTATGCACCTGAGCTTTGGACTCTTCTACCCTAGAGAAAAGGGTACACCCATCATGATTTTATAAACCTCTACAAGGTCATCCCTCAGTTACCTACAGTGCAGAGAGAAAAAAAGTCCAAGCCTATCCAGTCTCTCAGTATAACTTAAATCTTCCAGTCTCAGTACCCTCTTTGTAATTTTTTTTCACCCTTACCAGTTTAATAACAACCTGTAGCAGTGAGACCAGAATTGTACACAGTACTCCCAAAGTGGCCATACCAATGTCTTGTACAACCATAACATGACATGACACCCCAACTCATGCACTTCATATTCTGACCAATGATGGAAAGCATACCAAACTCCTTTTTCACCATCCTTACTTACTATGTGTGAAGTCACTTTCAGCAAACTATGTACTTTAGCTCTCCCTTCCAAAATGAGCAACTTCACATTTTCCTGTATTATGCTCCATTTGTCAATATTTTGTCCCATTACTTAATTTATCAATATTGCTATGAACTGTTTGTATCCCTCTCACAACCTGCCTTTCCACTTATTTTATTGTTGTCTGCAAATTTGGCCATAGTATATTTGCTTATTCCTCCAAGTCATTAATAGATGTTGTAAATACTCATGATTCTTGGGGAACCCCACTGATCACAGGTCGCCAACCTGAAAAGAACACCTCATCCCCACTTGCTATTTTCTGCTCTTTTGCCTATTGTCTATTCATGCCAATATATTACCTCCAACACCTTATCTTATGACTTAACCTTTTATGAGGTTCCTTGTCAAATGCCTTCTGGAAGTCCAAATGTTATACATCTACAGTTCCCCTCCATGCATTCTGGTTGAAACTTTCTCAAAAATTTCTCATAAATTAGTCAGACATGAGTCATCTATGGATAACAAAGGCAGGGAAGACTACAGTGGAGGCAAGGGCTGAGTCAGTCTTCAACATGGCAGTGGAAGCAAGTGATTTTTAGTGATGGGATGATGCATTGTCAGAAGGTCATCTTAAAATCACGAATGACATTAAGGATGCAAATAGTCTAATTCAGCCTCAAATAGTTGCTGACGACAGGGTCAGAGTCAATGACCAGGGAATAGAGCTTATGACCAGGATCAAAGGTAATGACTGTGGCCTTCCCAACACTTAGACACATGAATTGACTGCTTATTCAAAACTAGGTGATGACAGGTTTGAGAATTTGCAGACCATATTGGGGTCAAGGGAATTGGTACAGCTGGACCATCATCAGGTGTGTCAAACGGATGGTGATATTTCCTTGGGGGCAGCACACAGTTGAAAATAGGATGGGGTCAAGGATAGGTAGGGGAACATTAGAGATAAGGATGTGGGAAAGGGAAAAGAAACCAGCACATGTTGCTACAACTGAACACTGAAGGAGACAGCCAACAGCAGTTCAAACTTAATTCTTCCTCTGTTCCAGCTGGCCTCAATTTGCACAGTAGTTGAGACTCAAAATGCAATTCAGCATCTAGTGAGGAACGAACCTGTATCCTAATACTGTCATGAACCTATGTGATATACAAGCATCCATTCTTATAGCAAGTGAATGTTTTAAGAGAATACTTTTGCCATTATATGCATTAATTTTCAGAAAACATGACTGACTGTAACTTCAAAGAAATATTTATTCTGCTGAAGCATCACACAATATATATTTAGTGAAGTTCCTGTGCCTTTTCATTGCCACTTGCCATCAAGTCTAAGACTTTGAAATTGCAAGGCAGGGCTGCCTAAAGGCTGCCATTTAAAGACCTTAGTACAGTTAGATCATCATGTGACACTTCTGCACTAATGAAGACACATTCATTGTAGGTAATCCTTCAAAAACAAAATTCTCTAGCTCCATCTACATGATAGTTCTGCTATCATTTCTCTAGGTTCCCAGCATCCAAGTATATCCAGGAGCAAAAGATAACTGGGTATTTCTGTCACTGCTGAACCAGATTCTACTGACTGATTCTTCTGCAAGTCGTATTATTATTGAATGGCCTGAATGGCTTAATTTCTGCTCCTCTGTCTATGGTCTTGAAAAATGCTCTAACTGTTGGCCAGCAAAAAAAACTCCTCTTTGGAGGAGATTCTAAAGCAGAACATGCCCTGCATCAGCTACTTCAGCTATGCTAGTTTCTAAATTTGTTCCACTGCATAAATTGTAAATTTTGAACAGAAGTCAAGAAATCGTGTTGCTGAACTATTTTCACTTTAAGCATTAAATTCAGAAGAAAGCTGAATTGAGTAGCTACACAACCCAGAACACTGCAAAGAGAATTATGTGAATTCAATGGGGCACACTTTTTCTTTTATGTATATACTAATCCATATTGAAATTCAGTATCATTAGTGCACACATGCAGAAAAAAACAAAGATCATAATAAATAAATTAGAATGGCAATTCTTTCTAATTCAAAATACGGAATTAAAATTATTCTAACATACAACAAAACTATGCATATAGTATACCAACTATCCTAAAATTTTATTTTTAGCATCCTGATTATTAGGTGTATTAAACTGGGGGATGCAAACATTTTCATAAATTCCACATAAATATATATTGCATACGTACACATAACGAGTTTTGAGACGATTTTTCGCTCAGGGTTGAGGTTCTGGATGTAGGCTTGCTCGCTGAGCTGGAAGGTTCATTTCCAAATGTTTCGTCACCCTACTCAGTAGCTTCAGTGGGCATCCGGGCAAAGCACTGTTGATAATTCCTGCTTTCTATTTGTGCATTTGGGTCTCTTTGCGTTGGTGATGTCACTTCCTGTGGTGACATCATTGCATGTTCTTTTTCTCAGGGGGTGGTAGATGGGGGCTAACTCGACGTATTTGTTGATAGAAGCTTGGAATTCAAATTGGAACTCTAGGGATTCTCGTGCGTGTCTCTGTTTGGCTTGTCCTAGGATGGATGTGTTGTCCCAGTCGAAGTGCTGTCCTTCCTCTTCTGTATGTACGGACACTAGTGAGAGAGGGTCATGTCGTTTTGTGGCTAGTTGATGTTCATGTATCCTGATGGCTAGTTTTCTGCATGTTGTCCAATGTAGTGTTTGTTACATTCTTGCACAGTAATATTATTGTAAATTATTAGTTTTGCTTGTTGAACTTGAAAGACCCTATACAGACAACAAGCAAAACTAATGTTATTTACAAAATGCCGTGCAAGGACTGTAACAAACACTATATTGGACAAACAGCAGAAAACTAGCCACTAGGATACATGAACATCAACTAGCCACAAAACGAAACGATCCACTCTCACTAGTATCCGTACATACAGATAAGGAAGGACATCAATTCAACTGGGACAACACAACCATCCTAGGACAAGCCAAACAGAGACAAGCATTAGAATCCCTACAAGCATCACATTCCAACCGGAACTCTATCAACAAATACATCGAATTAGACCTCATCTACCACCCCCTGAGAAAAAGAACAGGAAATGATGTCACCACAGGAAATGGCATCACTAACCCAAAGAAACCCAAACATATAAATAGAATGCAGGAATTATCAACAGTGCTTCGCCTGGAGGCCCACTGAAGATGTTACCTACAAACCTACATCCATTTACTAAAAAAATTACAAGGTCTGTAATGGCGCATGCAAGTTACAAAAGAGTCAAAGCTATAGCCTCTTTAAAACAAAAATGAAAATGCAAAGTCTGAAATTCAGAGATGTGGATCACTTTTAAAACACACTACCTTTGCCCTCAAAAACATTTTGGAGGCAAAAACCATCAGGGTAAGAGAGAATATCTTCCGAACACACGTCTGGAAAAGGAGTTACTGTTCACATCCAATCGGGTCACAACCATAACTTTAAGAACTGAACAGTGGCTTTAGACTACTAAACAACATGATATCAGAGTAGGCTCACTTAGCTCAATATCAGCTTTTATATTCTAGCAATTTATCAGTTAAGATTTTGCTTAAAAAAAAACTAACTTCTAAAAAATTACTGGCACAATTTGAAGTGTAATTTGGAATTTATTCTTTAAACTCTCAAAAGTCACCAAACCTTTCACTATAAATTTAAATTGATTTTATTGAGAATGAATTGTAGAAGGAGGAAAAGGAAGACAACTGTTATAATATCTGCATTCTCTCCCTGTAACTGATGGGTCAAAGAACTGCCAGTGTACCAAGGATCACAGTAACAGAACACCACCGGATCAATTTAAGTCCTAACCTGTTTGATTCTGATTGAGATAGTGGAAATGACACTCAATACTCCTGTACAAATGAATCCCTGCAAGACTCAATGCAGCCATATTCAATGAGGAAAAACTCCTACCAATGGAAAGGTTTTTTGTACAGAACTGTTCTCTGAAGCTTGCTGGATAAAAGTAAATACATTTGTATCTAAAGGACTTTTGTTTCTCTAGAACATGATCACAATGCCATACTGTGGTATTGACTGCAATTTCGGGACAAGGGACTTCCCCGAGATTCAAATGATGGCCTCCGTGTTCTTTAAAAGTGGAAATCAAAGAATTTTCAAAATGTCAGGGTGTTAGTGCAGTTGCTAATCCCTACAGATGAAGATAGTGTCAGATAAATGCTTGATACATGAAACATTATCAGATCTGTGGCAGGATCTGATTCAGGGACTTCCAGGCTAGAAATTAGCCAAAGGAAAGCAGTCAGATTCCAGAAAAAGAAAATGATTCCTAACTTGCAAGGTATGTTCAAATAATGGGCAACAGTAAATATGAACGTGGCTGCAATTAATTGCCAGGTTGACTGTGCCTGTCCAGCCAAGTAACTTATGTGAAGTCAATATGTGAAAAACAGCCTAACTAAAATATTCAATGGTTACTATTGCAAATGTATCTTCATTCAAGTCAGAAAAAATGCAATTGCAAAATCTTTGGTTGAACTCTATTGTTCTTTCCCCAGATGCCTGACTTTATGTCTACTTTTAGCTTTTAGTTCAGATTTCCAGTTTCTGCAGCACTTTGCTTTTTAATAGATGCAAGACCTTTTTCCCTTTTACTCCAGACTGTATTCTTACAAAATACAAATCTCAGCCAACTTATTTCGCTGCATCTCTTAATCATCAAGGCAACTTTCTGTGAGGGGCTCGTGCATCAAGCTCTACATGTGCCCATTTCGGGCGATGAAATGAATATAATGTAATGCATAGTGGATAAAATAAAAACAACTTGTTTATGAACAATCATGGGCATTCTTGACCTTATCTCCCAAGTCATTACAAGTACTTTTATTTAACAGGTTAAACGGTCTGTCAGAATTCTTAGTTTAGACTTTCATGGGCAAAATGGTGTAATCAAGGTAATAGGTGGCTACCAATTACATTGATTGGCTAAACTGAAGAATTAGAAAGAGTAACAGACTCTATTGCTCCCAAATTCAATATGATCACGGTAGATCGTGGGCTTCAGTTCCACTTTTCCACCCATTCCCTACATCACTTGATTCCTTGAACTAAAAACGTAACCATTTCACTCTTAAATATTTCGATAATGGTGCATTTACAATCCTCACATTACACAATGTATACTCCATTGTTGTCCATTCACTGAATATGTGTATAGCTTTTTGCAGTCCCTATGTCCTCTGCACAGCTTATAATCCCAAGCAGCTTTGTATAGTCAACAAACATAGATACATTACGCTCAGTCTCTTTGTACACGTTAATAACAAATTGCAAATAGCTGAGGCCCCAGCAACCCTTATTGCACTAGTCATAGACTGCCAACTTGAAAAATGCCATATTTATTCATTAATTCTGGTTCATATTCATCAATAAACATTCTGTCCATGCTACTACATCACCCCCACATCCATGAGGTCTTAGTTTGTATTCTAAATTTTTGTGAGGCACCTTACTAAATATCTTTGGAAATCCAAGCATACTACTCCAGGTATACAAGGCCAAGTTCTGGAAAATGGGATTAGAATAGTTAAGTGAATATTTTTGACCAGAGCAAACTCGATGGGCTGAAGAGCCTTTTTGTGCTGTAGATCTCAATGACTTCATCTATTCTACTAATTACACTTTAAAAAAGACTCCAAATAAAAATCTGTCAAACACTTTCATTTTCATAAAATGTTGCATGATCAGTTTTGATTTTTCTAACTGTTAATAAGGACTTCCTTCGTAGATTGCAGCAGCTTCCCAGGATCTAATGTCAGTCTATAATTCCTGGCTTTCTCTCTACATCATTTCTTGAATCAACTTCTATTTCACTGGGAACAGTTATAGAATTTAGGGAATTTTGGAAAATCTAAAGCAGAATATCCACTACCTCTACAGCTCTTTTCCTATAACTTTTGAATGAGGAGAAGTGTCTTCACGTGGTGTGTTAAGCCTTTGGAATTCTCTGCCACAGAAAGCAGTTCAGACCAAAATATTGAATGCTTTCAAGAAGGAATTCAACATAGTTCATACATCTAAAAGGATTTAAAGGTATGGAGTGAAAGCCATACGGAGTTGGATGGTCAATCATGACCATACTGAATGGCAGAGCAGGCTCGAATAGCCAAATGGCCGACTGCTGCTCCTATTTTCTTTGAATCTATGTAGGCAGTCAGGTCTTGGGATTAGACAGATTTTTATTTCTCAAGTTTCTTCAGTGCCTTTTTTCACTCTGCTATAAGTCATGTCAAAAACCATACAGCACATTTAAAAAGTTTTGGTCAAAACTTATAGTATAGTAGCTATGTAGTGTCAGTATGAAAAATTTAGACTTAATTTGTAATTACAGCTTTTGGCTTTACTAACAACAAGTTAAAATCCCAGCTTCAATCCATGACAGCATTCAAGACTTATAAGCAGCTTTTGAGGGGTTAAATGATAAATTCCAAGTTACACCTTAAATTATGCCAATGGCTTTTAAAAGGTAATTGTGATCAGTGGGTATGATAAGTTAATTAGTAGCCTATTCAACCATGAAGGTATCATGTCCAGTGCCATCCTGTCATCAAGCAAAGAACATTATTGAACACTGGTTTACTGGATATGTAATAGACAACAGTACCTCCTCCTTTTCTTCCTAAGCCAGAAATGCTGAGACAAAATTTCAATGCCTCAACAAAATTTGCCAGATCAGCCAAGATTAAGAATAAATCAGATGCATCCTGGTCTGCATGGCATACCTTTTAGAAAGTAATAGTTAAAAATGTGCAAGTGAAGGAGGAGATACCATTGCTTCAACAGTACATTGTCGCAGCATGCAAGATCAGGCAAAAAGAATTGCAGCATGCAACACTATATATGGAACAGCAAAGGTTAATAACCTGGATGCATAGGACTTGAGAATGTGGGAACAAGGGAAGTATATCAAGTCCTCTCCAGTGTCATTGCAAGTTGAAAACCACTGTTGCAATGTGGTGCAGTGAGAGCG
Organism: Hemiscyllium ocellatum; assembly: GCF_020745735.1. Classification (NCBI taxonomy): domain Eukaryota; kingdom Metazoa; phylum Chordata; class Chondrichthyes; order Orectolobiformes; family Hemiscylliidae; genus Hemiscyllium; species Hemiscyllium ocellatum. Next base: position 40,497,546 of record NC_083401.1, read on the forward strand.
GGGGAAATACATTTTGTCCAACACATACAGGTATCTCCGCAAGAGGCGGCATGTGTAACTGAAAGACAAAGTTAAGGAAAAAGGCAGTTAAAGGAGCAATTAATTCTCTTTCAGAAAAAGGAACTTGGTGCAGTTTTAAAAGGATTGGCATCGCAGTCACAACAACCAGATAAATGATAAATGGAACTGGACAGTGGTTAAACAATTTAGAGTATAATTACCATGATGACTAAAAATGAAACTTGGAGAAACTAAAACCTAAGGAAGAAACCACAATTATTTAACTTTATGAACTCAAGAAAACTTTTACTGCACCTTTCAGATTGATATAAGCTATTTCTTCCATAACAGTAGTAACAGAAATGTCCTCCACCAGAATCCTTGTGGAGATCAAGTTCCCTTTTCAAAGTGGTGACACGCAATCGATAAAAAGCACTATAGGTCTTCAGCAGCCACAGAATTGTACTTCATTATGAAGTGTCACCTCTCAGCCAGACACATCCCTCTCACTATCATTATCAATCTAGATTACCATTGCGGGATCAGAATGTAAAAAAAACATGCTGGGAATAGCATCGGTTGTGGCAGAAAATGAGGTTTCAAACTTCAGTAGTAACAACACAAGACCATAAGAATAATACAATATAAAACAATGCTATAAGCAACCAAGCAACTTGACAACTAACAGGTCAAGTGGAAGTTCTGTTGCATCTGGTCATCCATGGTGATGAGCAGAGACGCAACTAATGGGATGAGGGCAGAAGGAACACATCCATGGAACATAATACTGATGCCCAGATTGTGGTTGCACAAACAAGGCTTTGAATTATTTCAAAATATTTTCAGCTAGAAGGGCTTCTTTCTGGAGCATTTCCCAAAACATCTCCATGACCACAAATCTTACTTTCCTGTCTGTGCGACTTCAAGTAGTAAATGAGAGCACTGGACAAAGGCTACAGACACTGACAATGTTGCAGATACAGTGCAAAACAAAGGTTTCAAAACGTGCCACGTCCTTGCCCAAGATGTTTCAACAGAACTCTAACCCTAACACCTATTGGACAAAGTAGAAAATTCACCAGGTACTGCTGCTCAAACAAAAAGCAGGACAAATCCAATTTGGCCAATTTTTGCCTTTTCAGCTGTCAGACCTGATAGAAGTCAACAAAACACACATGGATGCTGGGGAGAAATAAGCACTGCTGCAGTTAGGCAGTAGTGTTGGGGGGGGTTGGAAAAAATATATATATAATTCATGGATGACCATTTAGTCAGTTGAGGACTGACTCCGAGCTGGCTGGCCACAGCCAGTGTACTGTGAGAAGGGAGAAGAAGAAGAGTTCTCTGAACTGACAGACATTTGACTTCCGTTTTCCTTTGTTGTTTTTGTGTGGTTGTTTGTTTTTTATTTAAAAAAGAAACAAATATAAACAGGGAACTATCACACAGCATTGCCCTTTGATGAGAAGGGCATTGCTTGTCACTGGCCACTTGGGTGTTTCCTTTCTTCCTGGATGGAACGGATTGTCAGTCTTTCTCCCAAGGTAGAGATGTTAATTACTAGGGGACATCGGTTTAAAGTAAAAGGGGGAAAAGTTTAAAGGAGATGCAAGAGGCACTTTTTTAAAAAAACGTAGGAGGTGATAAGTGCTTGGAAATGTGCTACCAGACGAGGTCATAGAAGCAGATATAATATCAATGATTAAAAGGCATCTTGACAGATGAATAAATATGCAGGAAATAGAGGGATACAGTGTTAAGGTAAGGGATTTTAGTTTAGAAAGGCACCATGTGTCAGCACAGGATTGATGGGCCCCCAAGGGCTGTACTGTTCTTTGTTTTTTTTTAAAACTCTGTCTATTCTTAATTGTTGTTGCCAAGTGTCCAATTCAAGGATGATGTCTACTCAGGATTTGAACTTTCAGTGACAAAAATAGCACTTGCAGGGGAAGGGTCATTCGACTTGAAATGTTAACTCTGATTTCTCTCCACCAATGCTACCAAACCTGCTGAACTTTTCCAGCAATTTTTATTTCTGTCTCTGATTTGTGGCATTCATAGTTCTCCTGGTTTTTACTTAGTATTGCAACTGTCAGCTGTGGGTCTGCAAATTCTTGACCTGCAGATTTTAAGACATATGAAATAGCAAGTCCCATCAGTTCACAGGATTTGCTTCTTTGTAATTGATGGAATGAATTATCAACAATGTTATCAAACAGCACTTAGTAGTAACCTGCTTACTGACGGTCAGTTTTGGTTTGCCATCACAACTTGGAGTATTGCCTCAAACACAAATACAACAAGTGAATTCAAGAGGTGAGATAAGGAAGAGAGAGAGGATCATTCACATTAAGGCAGCATAGAAATAAATGTGGCTTCAAAGAGACCAACACTAACATTAAATGGGCATCAGGGAACATACTTTTGATGACAGATATCTGTATAAATGCTGTTCCGTGTTTGTTGGAGACCAAATGTCAAAGCTTTAGGACATAACTAGAAAAGTTCCTTAATGTTGTGTGCTAAGCCTGACAAGTTCCAGCTGCTTTACCAATGACCGTCTTTCCATAAAAGTCACAAATGGTACTGTTTGTTGACTACTATAGTGTTGACCTTTATGCATAACTCGTCAGATAATAATGCAGTTCATGGCTGCAAGCAGAAACATCTGGGCAACACTGGCTTGGGCTGATAAATGACAATTAATATAATTACCACACAAGGAATTACAAGAGAGTCCAGTCACCTCAGTTTGACATTAAATACGAATATATGAAACAGGAGCAGAAATATATCATTCAATAAGACTTTGACTAATCTACTTGTGTCATACAGCATAGAAACAAAACCTTCAGTTCAACTCAATCAAATTTCCCAAACTAAACTAGCCCCATTTCCCGGAGTTTGGCTCATATCCCTCTAAACATTCCCTATTCAGGTACCTGTTCAAATTCCCATCTAATCCTGTTTACCCTTAATTCCCCGAGTAAAAAATGAGGTCTGCAGATGCTGGAGATCACAGCTGCAAATGTGTTGCTGGTCAAAGCACAGCAGGTTAGGCAGCATCTCAGGAATAGAGAATTCGACGTTTCGAGCATAAGCCCTTCATCAGGAAACCCTTCCTGATGAAGGGCTTATGCTCGAAACGTCGAATTCTCTATTCCTGAGATGCTGCCTAACCTGCTGTGCTTTGACCAGCTACCCTTAATTCCCCACCTATCATGCGTTTATTGAAACCGGTCTTAAAACATTCAATGCCCAGACATCCAAACTCTGAAGCAGAGTTCCAAAGTGGCACAACACACAACTTGAAGAGTTTTTCTCATCCTTGACCTTGTTCTGGACTGACCCACAAGAGGAAACATCCTATCCACATTAGATACAAAATTGGCTGAGTGGTAGGAAACAGACAGTAATTGTCAATGGGTAATTTTTGGTCTGGAGGCAAGTTTGTAGTGACACTTGCTTTTCCTGATACATAGTAATGATCTGGATTTGGTGTGCAGGGGCCAATTTCAAAGTTTGCAGAGGACACTAAACTTGGAAGAATTGCGAACTGTGAAGACAGTTTGCAACTCCAAAATGGACACTGACAAATTGTTGGAGTGAAACGATAGGTGCCAGATGAGATTTACTACAGAAAAGAGAGAGGTATGCACTTTGGTCAGAAGAATATTGAAAGACAATCTAAGATAAGAGATATAATTTTAAAGGAGGTGCAAGCAGAAGGACCTGCTTGTATATATGCATTGAACATGGCAGGGCAGGTGGAGAAAACAGTTAACATAGTGTACAGTGTTAGTGGCTTTATTAATGGGGCATGGAATTCATAGCAAGGAAGTGATTTTAAGCAAGATCCTTATTAAACCTCAGCTGGAGTGCCACATTATAGGCAAGACATGAATGCATTGGAGCAAGTGGAAAAACAAAGTGCAAGAACGGCTCCAGGAATGAGAACCTCCATTGATAAATTGAAGAAGATGGGACTGTTCACCTTAGAGAGAAGGCAGCTAAAAAGGGATTTGATATAGGTTTTCAAAATCATGAGTGGGCTCAACAGAGAAGACGGGGAGAAGCTGTTCCCATTCATAAAAGAAATAAGAACAAGAGGGCATAGATTTAATGTGCAAACAAAGCAAGAATGATGTAAGAAAAAAAACTTTTTTCACATAGTAAGTGGTTACAGTATGGAATACACCACCCAGAAATGTGGCAAAGGCAGGTTCAATTGAGACATTCAAGAAGACATTGGATAATTATTTGGATGGACATGGCATGAAGCAAAATGGAGGAAAGACAGGGGATTGGTGCTAGTTAATATAACCGATGCAGGCGCAAATCAGCCAAATGGCTTACTTCTGCATAGTAAAAGTTCAGTGATTTCTGGCAAGATTATTCAGGATCTTAAACACTTCAATTTCACCCTTGGTCTTCTAAAATTCTGTGGAAACAAGCCCAGCCTGCCCAACCAATCCTCAAGAGACAAGTCACTTCCTCTAGGTGTCAATCTAACAAACTTCCCCTCAACTACCTCCAATGCATTTACATCCTTACTTAAACAAAGAGAATAAAGGTGCATAGAGTATTTGAGATGTGATCTCACCAATTCCCTTTATGAGGGGTAAGGTAAAAGACTGGCTGGCAAGAAATAGAGTATGCATAGATGGGCCTTTGGCTGATGGACTCCACTCATCACATCTGGTCAAACAGGAGTCAGTTAAAATCACCATAGTCTTATCAGACCATAATGCTGATCCCTCAGTAGTCTACTGGTGGTTTAACTTGAGGGTGAACACATCTCAGGCAAGGGGAAGGGTTGAGGAGAGCCTTTCATGGTAACCTATCTGGTGTGGAAAGTGAACTTATGCTGTTGACATTAGTTCTGCATCACGAATGACATCAACACAGTTAATCTTATATTCAAATCCTCACACAATGAAGGATAGCATCACATTAGCCTTCTCAGTTCTGTGCTGCACATGCACACTAACACTTTGACTTGCACAAACAGCTAAATTCCTAAGCACATCAGAATTCTATAGGTAAAACAATGACTGCAGATGCTGGAAACCAGAGTCTAGATTAGAGTGGTGCTGGAAAAGCACAGCAGTTCAGGCAGCATCCGAGGAGCAGTAAGATCAACGTTTTGGGCAAAAGCCCTTCATCAGGAATACAGGCAGAGAGCCTGAAGGGTGGAGAGATAAATGAGAGGAGGGTGGGGGTGGGGAGAAAGTAGCAGAGTACAATAGGTGAGTGGGGAGAGGATGAAGGTGATAGGTCGGGGGGGTGGGGGGGAAGAGAGGGTGGAATGGATACGTGGAAAAGATAGGCAGGTAGGACAAGTCATGGGGACAGTGCTGAGCTGGAAATTTGGAACTGGGGTGAGGTGGGGGAAGGGGAAATGAGGAAACTATTGAAGTCCACATTGATGCCCTGGGGTTGAAGTTTTCTGAGGCGGAAGATGAGGCGTTCTTCCTGCTGACGTCTGGTGGTGAGGGAGCGGCAGTGAAGGAGGCCCAGGACCTCCATGTCCTCGGCAGAGTGGGAGGGGGAGTTGAAATGTTGGGCCACAGGGCAGTGTGGTTGATTGGTGTGGGTGTCCCAGAGATGTTCCCTGAAGCGCTCTGCTAGGAGGTGTCCAGTCTCCCCAATGTAGAGGAGACCGCATCAGGAGCAGCAGATACAATCAATGATATTGGTAGATGTGCAGGTAAAACTTTGATGGATGTGGAAGGCTCCTTTATGGCCTTGGATGGCAGTGAGGGAGGAGCGTGGGCGCAGGTTTTGCAATTTCTGCAGTGGCAGGGGAAGGTGCCAGGATGGGAGGGTGGATTGTAGGGGGGTGTGGACCTGACCAGGTAGTCACGGAGAGAACGGTCTTTGCGGAAGGCGGAAAGGGGTGGGGAGGGAAATATATCCCTGGTGGTGGGGTCAGTTTGGAGGTGGCGGAAATGTCGGCGGATAATTTGGTTTATGCGATGGTTGGTCGGGTGGAAGGTGAGCACCAGGGGTGTTCTGTCCTTGTTATGGTTGGAGGGGTGGGGTCTGAGGGCGGAGGTGCAGGATGTGGTCATTTTCCAACGCAGTAAAATTCTGCTGGCTTATTCTTCTTGCCCTAATGAGCAACTTCATATGTTCCTACATAATATTCCATCTGCCAGATTTTTGCCCACTCAGTAAATCTCTATCTACCTGCAACTTCCTTAGGCATTTTTCACAACATACTTTCCAATCTGTTTTGGTGTCCTCAACAAATTTAGCTACCACTTCTTCCTCATCCAAGTCACTGATGTAACTTATATAATATTGAGACCACAGTACAGACCCCTGTGGGACTCCACTCATCATATCTGGTCAATAAGACAAAGACCCATCTGTGCAGATTCTATTTCCTGCTAGACAATCCTTTATCCATGGTAACCCCTTTCTTTATTAGTTTTTAGTTTACACAAAAGCTTTTGATGTGGAATCTTATCAAAGTTCCTTTGGAAATTCAAATATAGTGTATCTAAAAGCTCCACTTTATTCACAGCACACGTTACTCCTTCAAAGAACTCAAATAAATTAGTCAAATTTTGGTCATAATTGGTCTATGACAAAAAAATGCTGGGTCTTCCTGATTACCACAATTTTTCTAAGTGTGCAGCTATAATCTCTAATGATTTATTCCACCATCCTCCCAGTCAAAAAGTATACATTTGCCATCTTGTCAGCACTCATCATTTATCACTCCTTATATTTAATTGTAATTTTGCTCAGTTAGTCTTTCCTTTCCAGCTCTTGATTTATTGCTATTATGAGAATATTTCTTATTCTTACCTTTCAGAGAACCAACACTCACTTTATTGTTTCTTCTTTTTAACAGCTAAAAAGTTATTCTGTTTTTTTCCTTCCTAGCTAGCTTCCTCTAATACTCCTAATTGTTCCACCTGATAGATATTTTAGTCATTCTTTACCGCCCTTTACACTCTGAAAAATCATCTGGTCTGCCACTTGACTTTTTCATGCTTTTCAAGTTTAATGTTTTCCCCAATTTCTTGAGTCAACTACAGATAGTGGATCCTTCTTTTAGAATTTTTCTTCAAGTATTCTGAAATATCCCTTAAAAGTTTATCACTATGTCCCTATTGATTGAAATTTTCACCTAGAATGCCATTTCACGTCAGTGAGCTCAGTTTTCATGATCAGATACTTCCCCTTAAATAGATTTAAAGTGTAAGCTTTAATCCCAATATTCCCCTTTCAAACGCTGAGCAAACTTCAGGTCTGACAGCATCTGCAGGAAGAGAAACAGAGTAAATGTTTTCAAATCCAGTATGGCTCTTTTTCAGAATGTGCAACAGAATTCTTTTATTTTATAATTTTTTTTTAAAAATTCAACTGCAAAAGTCAAGAAAATCAACAACATCCAGAACAAAGCACTCTGCTACATTGTCACCTTATCCACTAGGCCAAAATTGACTTGTACATCACTGCTTTACCATGGTTCCAGCGTGCACTGTCTACAGGATGTATTGTGCCAAGTTGACATGGCTTCTTCGATCATGCCTAGCAAGCATAAAATGCTGAAGAATAGTATTCGCCCTATCTCTGAGGCTGTGCCCTCGGATCTAAGTCTCTATTACTAGTGAAACAGTCTCTCCACATTCACACTTTTCAGGTGCCTCTGTATTCTTAATTTCAATGAGATCCCCCATCCTTCTAAACTCCAAGTTCAGACCAGAGTCCTCACCTGTTCCTCTTCTAACAAGCCCTTCATCCCCAGGATCTTTCTTGTAAATCTCCTCTGGATGCTCTCCAAGGTCAGTTATCCTTCCTTAGATACAAGGCCCAAAACTGCTCACATTAGTCCAAATACAGGTTGACTAGAGCCACATACAACCTTAGCAGTAGTACATCCTTTCTAGCCCTCTCTAAAATGATGCTAACATTACATTTGCCTTCCTTATTGCCAAGTGACCCTGCAGGTTGACCTTAAAAGAATCTTGAACAAGGACTACCAAGTCTTTTTGTGCTTCAGATATTCAAAGCCTTTCTTTTTTACATCTCTTCCTACCAAAGTGCATAACCTCTCACTTTCCCACATTCTACTCCATCTGCCGCTTCTTTGGTCACTCTCCTAGCCTGTCCAGGCTCTTTTACAGCATTCCCAACTCCTCAACTCTACCTGTCCCTCCACATATCTTTGTGTCATCTGCAAACTTAGCAACAATGTCCTCCATTCCCAAGTCCAGATCATTAATACATAATACGAATAGTTGTGGTCCCAACACTTAACCCCACAGAATCCACTAGTCCCTGGCTGTCATCCTCAAAAAGGCCTCTATCTCCACACTCTGCTTTATGCCAGAAGCAATCCTCTACCCATGTCAGTACCTTGCCCCCAAACACTTGTTATTTAGCAGTCTCTTTGCGCCACCTTGTCAAAGGCCTTCCAGAAAATCCAAATAAATCATATCTGCTGGCCCTTCCTTATCTAATCTGCTTCTTCCCTCCTCAAAGAATTCCAACAGATTTATTAGGCATAACCTCCCTTTGGGGAGAGGGATAGGAGCAGACGAGTATGGGAAAGTATCTAATTGGGGAAGGGGGAATTACGATGCTATTAGGAAAGAATTGGAGTGCCTAAATTCAGAACACATGTTCTCAGGAAACTGCATGAGAGAAATGTGGAGGTTGCTTAGTCAGCACTTGCTGATAGTACTGGACAGGTTTCTCCCACTGAGGCAAGGAAGGGATTAAAGGTTGAAAGAACCTTGGGTGACAAGGAATGTGGAACCTGAAGGGTTTTTGCCCAAAATGTTGATTTTCCTGCTCCTTGGATGCTGCCTGATCTGCTATGCTTTTCCAGCACCACTCTAATCTTGACTCTAATCTCCAACATCTGCAGTACCTACCTTCACCTAAGGGATGTGGAACATCTAGTCAAGAGGAAGAAGGAAGCTTACTTAAGCTTGAGGAGGCAAGGATCAGACAGGGTTTTAGAGGATTACAAGGGAGGCAGGAAGGAACCAAAGAATGGACTTAGAAGAGCTAGAAGGGGGCATGAAAAACCTTTAGTGGGAAGGATTAAGAAAGACCCTCAGGCATTCTACACTTGAGAAACAAGAGAATGGACAGAGGGAGGGTGGGCCCAATTAGGGATAGCGGAGGGAACTTGGGCCTGGAGTCGGAAGTAGTAGAGGAGGTCCTCAACACTTTGCTTCAGTATTCACTACTGAACAGGACCTTGCTATTACTGAGGACAGCGTGAAACAGACTGATATGCTAGAACAGACTGATGTTAGGAAGGAGGATGAAAATTTTGAAAAACATAACAGATAAATCCCCTAGGCCAGACAGGATATACCCTGCATTACTACAGGTAGCAAGTGAAGAGATTGCTGTGCCTTTGGTGATATCTTTGCATCCTCACTGTCCACTGGAATAGTGCCAGAAGATTGGAGGGTGGCAAATGTTATTCCTTTGTTCAAGAAAGGGAATAGGGATAATCCTGGGAATTACAGACTAGTCAGTCATTACTTCTGTGGTGGGTAAAGTTTTGGACAGGATTCAGACAGACAGGATTTATGATTACTTGGAAAACCATAGTTTGATAACAGATAGTCAACATGGCTTTGTCAGGGGTAGGTCATGCCTCACAGGCCTTAGTGAATTTTTTCAGGATGTGACAATACACATTGATGAAGGTAGAGCAGTGGATGTGCTCACATCCAAACCATTTATATAAATGATAAAAAGTAGTGGACCCAGCACCGATCCTTGTGGCACTCCACTGGTCACAGGCCTCCAGTCTGAAAAACAACCCCCCACCACCACTCTCTGTCTGCTACCCTTGAGCCAGTTCTGTATCCAAATGGCTGGTTCTCCCTGTATTCCATGAGATCGAACCTTGCTAATCAGTCTCCCATGGGGAATCTTGGCTAATGCCTTGCTGAAGTTCATATAGATCACGTTTACTGCTCTGCCCTCGTTAATCCTTTTTGTTACTACTTCAAAAAACTAAATCAAATTTGTGAGAAATGATTTCCCACGCACAAATCAGTGACTATCCCTAATCAGTCCTTGCCTTTCCAAATACATGAACATCCTGTTCCTCCAACAACTTGCCCACCACAGACATCAAGGTGTATGATCCACCCTTGCCTCCTCCTAAGCATCACAAGTACCAGTCTTCAGCCAATTCGATTCACTCCATGATATCAAGAAACGGTTGGAGACATGGGACTGCAAAGACTATGGTCCCAAATACATTTTGGCAATAGTCTGAAAACTTGTGCTCCAGGACTTACCATGTTCCGAGGTAACCTGTTCCAGTACAACTACAACACTGGCATCTATCCAACAAAATGGAAAATTACCCAGGTATATCCAGATACACAAAGTGACAAATTCTATCCAGCCAACTGGGGCAACATGGTAGCTCAGTGGTTAGCACTAGTGCCTCTCAGCACCAGGGGCCTGGATTCGATTCCACCCTCAGGCAACTGTGTGGTGTTTGCACATTCTCCCCATATCTGCGTGGGTTTCCTCTACATGCTCCAGCTTCTTCCCACAGTCCAAAGATGTGCAGGTTAGGTGAACTAGCCATGCTAAATTGCCCGCAGTGGTCAGGGATGTGTCGGTTAGGTGCATTTGTCAAGGGTAAATATATAATTAGTGTAGGGGAGTGGGTCTGGGTGGGTGACCCTTTGGAGGGTCAGTGTGAACTTGCTGGGCTGAATCGCCTGTTTCCCACTGTCGAGAGATTTTATGATCTCCGAATTACTGCCCCATCAGTCTACTCTCTATTATCAGTAAAGTGATGGGAGTTATCAACAGTGCTCGCTGAAGACCAGCTTGGGTTCCACCAGGATCACTCTGTTCCTGACCTCGCCTCTTCTGGAGTACTGTGTCCAGTTTTGGTCGCCCAGTTATAAAGAGGATATTATTAAGGAAAAGAGAGTTCAGAAGACATGTACCAGGATATTGCCACATACGGAAGGTATGAGTTGTAAAGAAAGGTTGGAATAGCTGGGTCACTTTTCATTGGAGCATAGGAGATTGAGAGGTGAACTTTTAGAGGTTTATAAAATCATGAGTGGTATAGATAGGGTTAACGGCAGGTGTCTTTTCCCTCGGATGAGGATTTTAAGACTGGGGGACATAACTTTAAAGTGACAGGCAAGAGATTTTGAAATTTTTTACACAGAATAGTTCATATTTGGAATGAATTTCCTGATGGAGTGGTGGATGTGGGCACAGTTGTAATGGTTAAAAGATGCTTAGCTAAGTATATGAATAGGAAAGGATATGGGCTCGGAGCAGGCGATTGGGTCTGGTTTAGTTTTGGATTATGTTTGATATCTACTGTTTGGACCAAAAGGTCTGTTTCTGTGCTGTACGATTCTATGAAGAAAAGAATTAAATCTCAGAGCTGTGGTAAGAATGATGGCCTGTGACATTAAGACTGCATTTAATCAGGTGCGGCATCAAGGTGCCCTAACAAAACTGGAGCCAACAGCGGGAAAGATCTCCGCTGGCCAGAATCATACCTCGCATGTGGAAAGACTGTTGCGATGTGGTTGTTAGAGGTCATTCATCTCAGTTCCAGGACATCCTTGCAGGAGCTCCTCAGAGTGCTTTTCAACAAACTATTCAGAGATGTTATTACACACTTCTGGAGCAGATGCGACTTGAACCTTGGCCTCCTGATCCAGAGGTAGGAACACCACCACTGCTCCACAAGAGCCCTCATTCCTCAGAGTAATGTCATAGCACTCTTCAGCTGCATCATCAGTTCCTCCTGTCATAATTGGGGATGACTGTACAATGTTCAGCACCAACTGTGACTCATCAGATACTGAAGTAGCCCATACCCAAATACAGAGAGACCTGGACAATATGCAGGTTTGGACAATTAACATTTGCATCATACAAATGATAGGCAATGACCTTCTCCAATTTGAGATGATCAAATTATCATACTTTGACATTCAAAAGCATTTCAATCTCTGAACATCCGCTATCAACATTCTGGAAGTGGCTACGACAGCCAGTCAGAGGCGTCTCAATGCTGATCTGGTACAAGGTTACTTTGACCTTGAGGTTTTTCTCAGAGAGGGCGTATTTGGTCAGGCTCCCTGTCTAAAGTTTGAATGGTTCATTAGGGCCTTGTTGTTTACCCTAACCAATAGTGCTTCAGGCAAAAAGTTTGAAAGGTCTTTTGAAAAACTGGTATAATCAAGGGGGTGTGGCCAGCTCTGTAGATTAGATTAGATTTTAGATTAGACTTACAGTGTGGAAACAGGCCCTTCGGCCCAACAAGCCCACACCGACCCGCCGAAGCGCAACCCACCCATACCCCTACCCCTACATTTACCCCTTACCTAACACTACGGACAATTTAGCTTGACCAATTCACCTGACCCGCACATCTTTGTGACTGTGGGAGGAAACCGGAGCACCCGGAGGAAACCCACGCAGACACGGGGAGAACGTGCAAACTCCACACAGTCAGTCGCCTGAGTCGGGAATTGAACCCGGGTCTACAGGCGCTGTGAGGCAGCAGTGCTAACCACTGTGCCACCGTGCCGTCCTGTAGCTGTGCAGTTCAATTCAGTTTGGGAGTGAGTTGAGTAAGAGTCACAGGGGAAATTGGAAGCCTTCTCTCTGTCCTTCTGATTTCAAACTGTAAGTTGCCTGTGCCATTTTTAACTGTGCTAAGGGATATGTGTATTGAGACTGTTGCAAGAATGTTTGGAAGAGCATCATTAAGTCAGGTTTGGATGGGATAGGTTATAAGTTATTCTATTTCCTGTTCTTTGTGTTTTACTCCATAATTTTGTAAATAAACTTTGTTTGTTTAAAACTTGGCAGTCAACCCAGCTAATTTACTCCAGGAATAGCTAAACAAATAACAAAGTTACGGACTGGGCTATCTGCTTAAAAATGTTTTGAGAGGTCTGGCCTAGTCCATAACAGAAGCTAAAATACTGCAGCAAGAAGCTAACTCCTAACTCCTCAAAGTCTGACCACTATTTCCAAGGCTCAAGTCAGGAGTGTGATGGAATACTTTCAATTTCTGGATGAGTGCAGCTCCAACAACAGCAGGGACAAGAAATTTGATGCCATTCAGAACAAAACAGCCCATTTGATTGACAAGGTTCAAGGAGACAGCTCACCATATTTTAAAGGGCAATAAATGCTGGCACAGTCAGTAACATTCACATCTCATTAGCAAATATTTAAAATTTCCACCCACACCAATGTTTGAGCTGCACATTTTACTTTATTTACCTTGTGCCTGTTTACCTGTGGCTTAAGTAGCAATCCATAGATTATTTCCTTCGATGTTTACTTTGTAATTTAGCTATTAACTGTAACACCTCATTTCTAATCCTGTCAATGTCATTGGTATTAACATGCACGTCAACTACTGAAATACACCCCTCCCATCCCTCTCCACCGTTAAGGAGATGCCCTCAACCCTGGCACTGGGCATGCAACATAGCCTTTGGTATTCCCATTCTGGAGACCATCTATCTCCCTAATTATACCATCACCTATCACAACTACATTCCTACTTCTTTTCCCATGTGAATAGCTCCCTCTACCAAGGTACTGTGGTCAGTTGGTTCATTCTCCCTGCAGTCCCCACAATCATCTGCAGGATTGCAGGATCTTCATTACTGTTAAACAAGGGAGGCAATGGTCTAGTGGTATTATTGCTAGATGGTTAATCTAGCAACGCAGGTAATGTTCTGAGGACCCAAATTCAAATCCTGTCCTGGCAGATTGTGTAATGTGAACTCTGTAAAATAGGGAAGCAAAGGTCTACTGACGACTGTGAATCAATTATCGATTGTCCAAAAACTCCATCTGGTTCACTCATGTCCTTTGCGAAGGAGTCTGCTGGCTTACATTTGGCTCCAGACCCATAGCAATATGGTTGACTCTTAACTGCCCTCTGAACAATAAATGCTGCCTTGGCCAGTGACGTCCTCATCCCATGAATATATTTTTAAAAATTGTAGGCAAAATCACAGAACAATTCTGAATTACCTCATCTGAGGAGTGTGATTGCCTTCAAGAGCAAAGTGGCCAGGTAACTTTTCCCTTTCCTGATCAGATACCAACTCAACTCTGATTCAAAGATCTTTGAGCTGCAAACACGTATTACTGATGTGTTTGCCCGGATCACATTAGCATTGAGAAGCTTCAAATTGCAGCTACAACACATCACCCATCCTGCCATCACTACCACAGTCAACTAACAAATTAATTAGCTGAGATTTCCTGCCTTTTAGTCCACTGTGATAACATTTTGTTTATATAGGGAGGATACTGGGTAAGAAACTCAACATGGAGTCAAACAATGCATCAAGGCTTTGAATGTCTGGTTAAGCTTGAAAAGGAGTCAATCATAAGTATTCAGAGATTGCAGCTGGCATAAAAATGATGGATATAACCACCTCATTGCTTAATATAAAATACGGATAGATATTCTACCATAGGCCAGCAACAGTGAACTCAATCACTCTTCAGACTCACTCAAAGCATAGTACCAGTCTGGTTATTCTACATTTCGTCCCTGGTGAGTCTCAATTTTTTTTTTAAAAACACAGCCTCAGTATACAGTTTATCCCTGAGCTGAGCTTGCAACAATTTATCTTCTCTATTACCAAGACTGCCTCCTTCCAGCTTCTCATCTGCTGAAATGTTCAGCCATGCTGGTTTCTTCCAAAGATGATACGTCCAACATTTTACTAGCTAGTTTTTCATCAAAAAATGTTTTTAAAAACTAACCTAAACTCTGCTGCTAATAGCCAACAGGCCTCACTCTCCTCCCACACAATATATTCAGAGGTTCTGCATATTCCAATCCTGACCTAACACAAATGCCCTCAACTTTGGTTTCACGTGAACACCCCAACCCTGGTCTCAGAAGCATTACCCACTCCCTTCACCCTGACACTGGATAAAGTGCCTTGAGTCATCTATGCCCCAAGTTCTCCAATTTGCATTCCACTTTCTACAGGGTGTTCCTTTGATCAAAACATTGTCACTTGCCCAAAATTACAGAATTAAATTCTATTTTGCTCAAAAATTGCATGAATTCATGTAAGATTCTGTAAATCTCTGTTTCAGAAAGAGACTCAGTCTGAACACTGGGGTACAGACAGCCTCATACATGGCATCTCACACCTTCAATGCATTATCTGAGCTGACACTTATTGTTAAAGTTCACTTGAGAATGTAACTTTAAAAAAATGTTTTGGGATTTACATAAGAACGAACTGAAACCAACATGGTCATTCTAAAAGATGCGAGACTCAACAAACAATCCAGGTCTTTTTCAACAAATGATTTCAGTTGAATCACACTGTAAACTTTTGCTGTAAATTCTGCATCTTGCAATCTTTTACTCCACAACCACCTGAAGGAACAGTGCTCCGAAAGCTAGTGCTTCCAAATAACCCTATTTGACTATAACCTGGTGTTGGGAGTATGGTGCTGGAAAAGCGCAGCCGGTCAGGTAGCATCCAAGCAGCAGGAGAATCTCCCTGATGAAAAGGGCTTATGCCTGAAACGTCAATTCTCCTGCTCCTCAGATGCTGTCTGACCAGCTGTGCTTTTTCAGCACCACACTCTCAGCTCTGATCTCCAGCATCCGCAGTCCTCACTTTCTCCCTATAACTTGGTGCTGTGAGATTTTTAACTTTGTATACCCCAGTCCAACACCAGCACTCCAAATCATGACTTAGTGTTGTAATTGTATCAGTCTCCACCATTTCCTCTGGCAGTTCATTCCACACATGCACTATCCTCTGTGTGAAAAAAAAGTGTCTCTTAGGTCCCTTTCTTTTTATCTTTCCCCTCTCATCCTAAACCTATGTTCTCTAATTTTGGATTTCCCTATCCTGGGGAAAATACGTTGGCTACCTTACCTATGCCCCTTATGTCCTCAGCCTCTGACGCTCCAGGGAAAATAGCCCAAGCCTATTCAGCCTCTCCCTCTAGCTCAAACCCTCCAACCCAGTAACATCCCTGTAAATCTTTTCTGCACCCTTTCAAGTATAACATCTTTCCTATAGCAGCGAGACCATAATTGCATGCAGTATTCAAAAAGTGGCCTAACCAACGTCCTGTACAGCTGCAACATGACATCCGAACTCTTCTCCACAATGCATTGAACAATAAAGACAAACATACCAAATATTATCTTCACTATCCTATCTACTTGGGACTCCAGCTTCACGGAATTATGAACCTGAACCCCAAGGTATCTTTATTCAGCAACCGTCTCCAGGGCCTTACTATTAAATGTTTAAAACCTGCTCTGATTAGCCTTACCAAAATGCAACACCTCATATTTATCTAAATTAAACTCCATCTACCATTCCTCAGCCCATCTGATCAAGGCCCACTGTACTCGAGATGGTTGTCTTCACTGTACACTACACGACCAATTTTGGTGTCATCTGTAAACTCATTAACCATTCCTCCTACTTTCACATCCAAATCATTTCTATCAATGACAAAAAGCAGTAGACTCAGTAACAAATCTTGTTGCACACCACTGGTCACAGGATATATTTTGTGTTATAACCTTCCTGTGAAGCACTGGATGTTTTCATAATACTAAAGGTATTATATAAATGTTAAGACAAAAGCACTCAAATGAAAGAGTAATCGCAGACATAAAATCTTAACTCTGTTTCAGTCTCCAGAGATGCTACCAACCTGTTGAGTTTCTCCCGCATTTGCGTGTTTGTTTTGACATAAACATAAATGCTATTGCTGATATAATGTTGAGTGGAGTGAGGAAAGTCCAGTGATTAAGTCAAGGCAGATCTCAGTTGACCATTTAGCTACTCAAATTATTTTAAAATGACATAGTTACAGGAAATGATACTCTATGATTTGGGCTCAGTATCTTGCTGTGAAAATCTTAGATTTAGATAAATTGAAGGTTTCAAGGAGACATGAGTTTAAAAACCTTTTCACCCAGAGTGTGATGAGAATCTACAATTCGCTGCCTGTAAGAGTGGTAGAGGCAGAAGTGGGACCCAGGACTGAGTTGAAAACAAAAGTAAATGAATCCAACTGGGTTTAAGTAAGTATGGATATTTAGATATCCAGCAAACTTTATTTTAGCCAGCACCTTATGAACTGACACTCTCACTAAACTGACAAAAAAATTATACACCTGAAATATGGGAGGTTTACTGTATTATCACGATGTCAGAGTAGTCAGTTGAGGGTGCAAGTTAGAAGGATCTATGTTGGGAAGTTTTATTTAAGGAAAAGGTGCATTATGATTTGTGATTTATGCTATCAATAATGTACATTGTGATGTGTATGCCCCCTTGCATTACATTAGTGTGATTTTACATTGATTGGATCTCTTGATCAACCGTAATATTTGATGAAGTGGCTCACTGCTGGTCCTATAGTTTCCAGTTCACGAACATTTTGCTGTGTTTAACTTTTCATAGTAACCTGACAATTAATGGAATTGAGCATTGCTAATGTTTCCAGAATTACCCATCTTGATTATCCCACAAACCTGCAAGCAGGATGGAGTTTAATTTGGATAAATGCAAGGTGCTGCATTTTGGAAAAATAAATCTTAGCAGGACTTAATGGTAAGGTCCTCGGGAGTGTTGCTAAACAAACAGACCTTGCAGTGCAGGCTCATAGCTCCTTGAAAGTGGAGTTGCAGGTAGATAGGATAGTGAAGGTGGTGTTTGGTATGCTTTCCTTTACTGGTTGGAGTATTGAGTACAGGTGTTGGGAGGGCATGTTGCGGCTGTACAGGGCATTGGTTAGGCCACTGTTGGAATATTGCGTGCAATTCTGCTTTCCTTGCTGTCGGAAGGATGTTGTGAAACTTGAAAGGTTTCAGAAAAGATTTACAAGCATGTTGCTGGGGTTAGAGAATTTGAGCTAGAACGAGGTTGAATAGCTTGTGGCTGTTTTCTGTGGAGTGTCAGAGGTTGAGGAGTGACCTTATTGAGGTTTATAAAATCATAAGAGATATGGATAGGGTAAATAGATAAGTCCTTTCCTTGGTGTTGGGGGGGGGGGGGGGGGGGGGGGGAGGGCTCCAGAATGAGAGGGCATAGATTTAGGGCGAGGGGGGAAAAAGGTGTAGGGGACCCAAGGGGCAACTTTTTCACGCAGTGGTTGGTGCGTGTGTGGAATGAGCTGCCAGAGGAAGTGGTGGAAGCATTTAAAAGGAATCTAGATGGGTATATGAATAGGAAGGGTTTGGAGGGATATGGACTGGGTGCTGGCAGATGGCACTAGATTGGGTTGGGATATCTGGTCAGCATGGATGAATTGGACCAAAGGGTCTGTTTCCGTGCTGTACATCTCTATGACTCTATTTAAGCCGAACTGAATACTTAAAGTGGGATGACTTCCATTATTATTTAACATTTCGGGTATCATGCAGGAAAGTAAATAAATTGTAAGAGCATCTAACTGAAAAAAAGCATGCGTCTTCTAAAAATACAACTACTCCCCTCAAAGAACACCAAATCCTTTTCAACAAACTGTAAGACACACTCTAGTTCTTTCTTAAGCCAAATAATTTGAGTTCTTTACAATGTCCTGCTGGTCAATGTTTATGGATCACTTAATAGGAAAAAATGTTCTCAAATAAATAAGTCTGAGTTCTTTTTTCTCACGGGAACTATTAACCACAGAAAGAGCTTTCACATTTCTCGTGATATGGCAGCTCCAGGACTCTTCGGTTCAAACTAAGTCTTGGTGTCAAAATGAGAAATCCAATGCTGAATGAAACACAACATTGGTGATGTTACTGGACTAGCAATCTAGAGGTCTGGATGAATAATCTTCAAAACAAAGTAGAAGTTAAAATTTCATCATCACAAGTTGAGAATTTGAATTTAGTTAAGTAAATTCAATAAGGTGTAATGATGCTTTTAAAACAAAACTAACACACATTAAGTAAGGAAAGCTGTTACTGTTATGAGTCTGGTTAATATCGGACTCCGGTTCCATAACAATTAATTCTCAACACAGTAATAAGTTCTTTGGAACAACTGCAAAAATTAAGCATAATTTTGCATGATCTGAAATACTAATTCATATGCTTGAATTAAGGAACAAGGGGTAGTAGGCCATTCAATCCTGCAAATTTGCTCGACCATTTAATGAAATCATGACATCTGATTATAACTTCAAATCCACATTACCTACTCCTGATAAACTTTCACATCATTCCTTATCAAGAATCTAGCTGTTTGAAGGTGATTAAATCATCTAGCCCAGTTGGGCTACAACCTTGAGTCTAAAGGAGATCATTGAGGAAATGGCAGAGGCATTTGTGGTGATCTGTCAAGAATCACTGGAGTCAAGGAACGTCCCAGAGGACTGGAAAATGGCTAGTATAACACTCCTGCTTAAGGAGGAAGGGAGGCAGAAGATAAACTATAGGCCAGTTAGCCTGATCTCAATCATTGGTAAGATTTCAGAGTACATTATTCAGGAAAGGGATTGCTGAATACTTGGAAGTGCACGGTAAAATTCATTAAGGAGGTAATGAGCAAGTAAGACAAAGGGAGCCAGTAAACATGATCTATCTGGATTTCCAAAAAGCATTTGACAAGGTCTGCATAGGAAGCTGCTAAATAAGATAACAATCCGTGGTATTAGGGGCAAGGTACTAGCGTGCATATAAGATTGACTGACTCGCAGAAAACAGAGTGTGAGGACAAATGAGTCTTTTTCAGGATGACAGCCAGTGACCAGTATATTTCTGCAGGGGTCAGTGTCACAACTATTCACATTTTACATTAAAGATGTGGATGTAGGAACAGACGGCATTGTTGCCAAGTTTTCAGATGGCTCAAAGATATGTGAAGGAACAGGTAGTGTTGAGGAAGTGATAAGGCTGCAGAAGGACTTGGACATGCTCGATGAGTAACCAAAGAAATGGCAGATAGAATAAAACGTGGAGAAAATGTGAGGTAATGCACTTTGGGTAAGAAGAATAGAGGTGTAGACTACTTTCTAAACAGGGAAAAGTATTAAAAATCTGAAGCACAAAGGGATATGCGAGTCCAAGTTCAGGATTCTCAAGATTAACATGTAGGTTCAGTTGGCAGTTAGGATGGCAAATATAATGTTAGCATTCATTTCAAGAGGGCTAGAATACAAGAGCAGGGATGCACTGCCTAGTGTATAAGGCTCTGATCAGACCGTATTTGGAATATTCTGAGCAGCTTTGAGCCCCATATCTAAGTAAGGATGTGCTGGCCTTCGAGGGGTCCAGAGGAGTTTGCAAGAATGATCCTGGGAATGAATCGCTCGTCATATCTGGAGCAGTTGAAGACTCTGGGTCTATACTCGATAGAGTTTCGAAGGATGAAGAGGATCTCATTGAAACTTAGAATACTGAGAGGTCTGGATACAGTAGACATGGAGAAGATGTTTCCACGAGCAGGAGGCACTAGGACCTGAGGGTACAGCCTCAGAGTAAAGGAACGGCCCTTTAGAACGGATATGAGGAATTGAGACAGCCAGATGATGGTTGATCTGTGGAACTCATTGGTACAGAGGGCTTTGGAGGCCTTGTCATTGAATGCATATTTTAAACAAAAGTACATAGGTCCTTGATTAGTAAGGGGATCAAGCATTACAGAGAGAAGGCAGGAGAAGGGTGTTAAGGAACATATCAGCCATGTTTGAATAATGAAGCAGACTCGATGGGCCAAACAGTCTAATTCTGCTCCTAAATCTTGTAGTTTTATGGTCTCCGCCTTAAAAAAAATTCAAATACTTCCTCTGCCAGTTTTCAAAATTTCAATTCTATCATATTTTAAATCAGCAGCCCCTAGTTCCAGATTCTCACAAAAGAAGAAATATTTTCTCCAAATTTACTATTTCTTTGGCCTGCTACTGATATTGGGAAAACTATCTCACACAGGCATCAGCTTCACTCTTGCATTCGTTGAGTTAATTTGAACAACCAAGATTCCTAGATTCCAACATCACAATTTCTTCACTGGTGGGGTAGGACAGAGTAACAATGAAAGGTTCTTCTTCAGAATGAATCCTGAATATGAGGACATTGGTCATCTCATCTCAGATGTGGCTTCCATGATATTGTGTTCTCCACATCTTCAAACTATCCAAGCTGCTCGTGTGCAGGCATTCATAGAAATTCATACAGCATAGAAATTAATCCAAAGCCCACCATACCTATGCCAACCAACAACAAATTACATAAATCCCATTTACTTGCTAAAGGTTCTGAGGAAGATTCACTCAGCCCAGAACATTAACACTGATTTCTCTCCACACATAATGCCAGACCTTTTGAGCTTTTCCAGAATTTCTGTTTTTTTCCCCATTTACCTGCATTTTTTTTTAGATTAGACTTACAGTGTGGAAACAGGCCCTTCGGCCCAACAAGTCCACACCGACCCGCCGAAGCGAAACCCACCCATACCCCTTACCTAACACTACGGGCAATTTAGCATGGCCAATTCACCTGACCCGCACATCTTTGTGACTGTGGGAGGAAACCGGAGCACCCGGAGGAAACCCACGCAGACACGGGGAGAACGTGCAAACTCCACACAGTCAGTCGCCTGAGTCGGGAATTGAACCCGGGTCTTCAGGCGCTATGAGGCAGCAGTGCTAACCACTGTGCCACCGTGCCGCCCACAGTCCTGGCATTTTAAGTACTCAACCAGACACTTGTTAAATGTTGGATATCAACCAAGGAATGGGAGGGCAGGCTCAAAGTGCTGAATGGCCTACTCCTCTTTTTTTTTCTTCGAGATTTCAAACCTCCCTTTGATGGTAATAAATCTGACAAAGACTCATTAGCAATAAAATTAAGTTAATTAATTCTTAGAATAAATCTCCAGGGTCATTTTTTCCACTAGTTAATAAGGATAACTAATGAAATTATCTATGTTTTCCACTGGACGCTAAATCCTTTCATTGTATTTTATCTATTTGAAGGTGAATGTTATGGTGTTAGGCTTTCAAAACTTCATCAAAAGGATCGGTTGCCTCTTTAAAACCTTGGTGAGTTATAACATCGGCACTACATTCCCAATCATGTATGAAAGTGCATTTACTGGTTCAGTTTCTGCTTTGGTATTATTTCTTCCAAGATGTATTGCTGTTTTCCAAGTTAAATTTTCAACTTCAGATCATAAAACACTTAGGTTATAAAACTCTCATCAATAGAGTACAGATTGTAGCAACTATCAGGGTGAGCAGTGATTTAGCCTGGGGTTGAGTGAGTATATCTGAAAATTTGGTTCAAAGTGCAAAATTGGTGCCAAGAGGTAAGAAGAGCTTCAAATAAAGCAAAGTCAAGTCTCCAGAATGAGATGAAAATCACAGAACGTGACAGAAGCAGATCAAGAGATGACGTACCTGCACTGAGAACAGATACAGAGTGACATCACAAACCATAAAGTGCATGCAGGGAAAGCAGCTCATTCATGAATAGGATTGGTGATAATTTCATGTCTTAATAAAAAAGTAGGGTCTTCAGTTTGTATTTAGGTCTCTAGTCTTTCTTTCCTCTTAATAATAGCTTGGCAAGTCGGTGATGTGCTATTGCAGCATACCGAGATGATCCAGTATTTCCAGATACCGTGCCTCAAAGGATAGCGAAAGTTACTTGGATACTTACCACCACAATGTGGTCACAACACTCGTAAGAACATAAGAAATAGGAGCCAAGAGTAGATTGTGCACCCGTTCAAGCCTGCAGTGCTACTCAAAAGATACCATGCCGAATTGCTCCCAGTCTCAATTCCTCCTTCTTGCCAGCCCAGCATTACCATCAACTTCGAGATATTTCAAAAATCTCCCTCCTCTTTAAGTACTTCCAGTGATGTAGCCTCTACGACTCTGTGCGTCGAGAATTTCAGTTCACCACACTCTGGCAAAAGAAATTGCTTCGCATTGAAGTTTTAAATGTGCGTCTTTCCATTCTGTAAGTTTGTCCCATAGATCAAGGCTCTACCGTTTATGGAAACACCTTCTCCAAGGCCACCATGTCAGGCCTCCTCAAAACCTTGCATCTTTCATAAGACCACACGTTATTCTTCTAAACTCTAATGAATAAAGGCTTAATCTGCTTAGCTCGTTATGATAAGTCAATCCCTTCATCTGAGGAATCAACCTAGTGAATCTCTTTTGAACTACCCCCATTCTAAGCACATCTTTTCTAAAATACAGGAAATAAAACTGAACACACTGTACACAGTCTCTCAAACAACCTGTACGATTGTAACAAGCCTTCTTAGTTTTGAAACTTGAAGCACCTAGCAACAAAGGTGCAAAATTACATTTACCTTCCTAATTATTTGTTGTACTTGCATACTAACTGTTTGTGCTATTTTTATTCATTGGATGAGAGGCTAGGCCAACAGCATTTATTACTCAGCCCTAATTGCCCAGGTGGTGGTTAAGAATCAACCACAGTGCTGTGGGTTTAGGGTCACATGAAGGCCAGACCAGGTAAGGATGGTAGTTTCCTTCCTTAAAGGAAACCGTGAACTAGATTTTTTTTTTCTGACAATCAACAATGGATTCATGGTCATTAATTTCAGATTTTTACTGCATTCAAATTCCACTGTCGTGGCAAGATTTGAACATGGATCCCTGGATTAACAGTCTCGCAATACTACAACTAGGCCATTGCCTCCCTTTCATGCATAAGAACACCCAGATCCCTTTGTACTGCACCTATTTTTGGGAGTCTCCCTCCATTTAAATAAAAGCCTGCCTTTTAATTCTAACTACTAAAGTATGTGACTTCACACTTTCCTACATTAATGTCCATCTGGGAAGGAGGCAGTAGCTTTGTGGGTATGTACTGGATGAGCAATCCACAACGCCAAGCCAGTGTTCTGGGGATAGGAGTTCAAATTCTACGATGACAGATGGTGAAATTTGAATTTATAAAAATATAATGCATGTTAACTAATCCATGCTAACATATCACCCCAATATTATGAGATCTTATCTTGTACAAAGAACTTATGTGCCACCTTAACAAAGGTCTGAAAATCCAAATACAGTAGGACTACTAGTTCCCCTTCTTCAACTCTGCTGTAATAGCCTCAAAAAACTCTAGTAAATTTGCCAAAATTACACTTTTGGAAAAACACGTTCACATTGTTTGTATTAAGCTTTTCTGGATGCCCTGCTATTTCTTCCTAAGTATGGGACTTCTGCATTTTCCCAATGACAAATGTTAGGCTAACTGGTTTCAGTTTCAGTTTTTCAGTCTCGCTCCCTTCTTTAACATCTGCTGGAATGCTCCCAGATTCCAGTGAATTCTGGAATATTGCAATCAATGCCTCAGCTATCGCTGTAACCACTTGCTCTAAAATCTTTGGATGTAGGCCATCAGATTCTACAGACTTTTCTGCCTTTAGGTTCCTTCATTTTGTCAAAATACTTTCTTCTTTGTGACAGAGATTGCTAGAAAATCTTTACTTCCATTAGCACTTTGCTTATCTATTTTCTTTAAGATTAGATTAGATTAGATTCCCTACAGTGTGGAAACAGGCCCTTCGGCCAACAAGTCCACACCGACCTTCTGAATAGCAACCTATCCAGACCCATTCCTTTACATTTACCACCGACTAATGCAGCTAACATTACGGGCAATTTAGCATGGCTAAATTTGCACCTAACTTGCACATCTTCGGACTGTGGGAGGAAACCGGAGCACCAGGAGGAAACCCACGCAGACACGGGGAGAATGTGCAAACTCCACACAAGATAGTTGCCAGAGGCTGGAATTGAACCCAGGTCCCTGGCGCTGTGAGGCAGCAGTGCTAACCGCTGAGCCACCGTGCCGCCCCAGATATTTATTCTGTCCACCACTGTGACTAATATAAAATCATTTGCTGTTTCTCTGCTCCCCGTAATCAATTCCCCAGTCGTATCCTTTAGGGGTCCTAAATCTTCCTTCACCTATTTTCTTCATTTCTGTATCAGTAGAAACTCATACTGTGTTTTGTTAAAATAGGTCTTGACAATATACAAATCAACTTTCTCCCTCTTTTCCAGTCTTTCAATCATCCGCAATTGGATCCTGAAAAATTCCTATTCTAAGACCACAAAGAGGTGGTATAGGAATAGGCCTTCTGCTCTTTTCAGCTTGCTCTGCCATTCAATCGGATAATATCTGATCCTGCCCCTTTCCTGGAACTGTTAATTGCCCAGTTGATCATAAGTCTATCTCAGCATTAATATACACAAGGACTCTGCCCTCACAGCTCTCTGTGGAAAGGAATTCCAAAGACACTCAACCCTCTGAAAAGAAATTCCTCTTCATATCAGACATAAATTGGCACCCCTTCATTCTGAGACTATGCCTTCTGGTCCTAGACACTCCCATGAAGAGAAACACCTCCTCAGCATTTATACTGTCAAGCCCCTTAAGAATCCTCTATGTTCCAATGAGATCTTCATCTAAGTTCCAATTAGTAGAGTCCTAAACTGTTTAATCTTTGTTCATAATACAATTTCTTCATTCCAGGGTTCCTAGTGAACCTTCTGAGTTGCCTCCAATGAAATAATATCCTTTCCCAAATAAAGGAACCTAAAGTGCTCACAGTACCAGGTGTCATTTCACCAATTACCATGTACAGTTGCAGTAATACTTCCTTACTCTGATAATCCAAACCCCTGAAATGTGCAAACTCTGCATAGACTGTTACCCAGGCTGGAAGTGAACCTGGTCTCAAGCGCAGTGGGGCAGCAGAGCTAACTACTGAGCCACCATGTCACCCATATGTTGTAGACAGTTGTGGTCCCAGCACTGATCCCTGCTGGTTACAGGTCACTTACCTGAAAAAGAATCCATCATCCTCACTCATTTCCTGCCCAGTAGCTAATTCTCCATTCAGGCCAATATACAATATCCAACACATGGGCTCTTATCTTGTGATTTAACCTTATATGAGACACCTTGTCAAACACCCTCTGAAGTCCAAATACAACACATCGACTGATTCCCCTACATCTACTCTGGCTGAGACTTTCTGAAAAAACTCTAAACAATTAGTCAAACACGAATTCCCTTTCATGAAGTTACATTAACTCTAATTGATTAGATTATAATTTTTCAAATGCTCTTAGACTTCCTTAATAATTAAAACTGACATTTTTCCAACAAAAGATGTTCAGCTAAGTATTCGCTTTTGATCTTCCTCCCTTTTTGAATAGGGGTGTAACACTGGAAAAGTACCAAAGGATTGGGAAATTCCCAGACGCCAAAGATTGTTGAAAACTTGTAACCAATGTATCAGTTATCTCTGAATCGACCTGTTTTAGGATCCTCACGTGCAATTCATCAGGTCCAGAGGTTGTATTCACCTTTAGCCCCATTGATTGTCTAATACTATTTCTCTAGTGATGGTGATGGTACTTAATTCTTTCCATGTGCTTTATTACTAAATGGGATGTTTGAAGTATCTTCCACCATAAAGATTGATGCAAATTTCCTTGTTGCCCACAATATAACCCCCAAATTCATTTTCCACATGGCCTATGTTCACTTTGACCTCTCTCTTCTTTTCTATAGGAACTCATCAGTTTTCATATTACTTGCTAGTTTCTCCTCAGTTTATTTTCTCTATTACCTTTTTAGTCTTCCTTTGCTACATTCTGAATTTATCCCAGTCTTTGGGGCTGGCAATGATTTTTGCTTCCTTACATGATTTTTCTTTCAAATTAATACTCCTCTTGACTTCCTTGGTTAGCCATAGTTGGTTTATCCCTCTGAGAACCTTTCCTCCTTACTCCAATATATTTTTGCTGAATGTGATGATTACCATTTTAAATATCTGCCACTAGTTTCTCACTACCTTCCCTAATTACCTGCTCAGTCAACTTTACCTAATTCTAGCTGCATTTCATTATAATTCCTTTTAAGTTAACCCAAATTTCTCACTCTCAAATTGAATACTGAATTCTATCATGTTATGATTATTACTTTCTAGCAGATCTTCTACTCTGAGGTTATTTATTAAGCCTGTTTCATTATCCATTACCAATCCAAGGTAGCCTGTTCTCGGGGTGACCGTGACATACCTGTACTGCTCTCGGAAACTAATCCTATGAATCTGCTGTCATAGCTACTATCTCCATCATGATTAACCCAATTAAAATTAAGGTTAAAGTCACCCATAATTATCACACTATTCTTTTCACATGCACCTATTATTACTTGATTTATACTCATTCCCACAATGTGGCTACTTTTTGGATCTATACATGACTCCTATCAATATCCTCTTCTCTTGATTCTTTTTTATCTCCACCCATATGAAATCTACATTATCTGAGCCTGGATTACCTCTCAGAACTGTTCTCATTTCCCTTCTGAAAGGTCAAATATTCTTCGATGTTACGTTCCCAGTTTTAATCTGCTCGTAATCATGTCTCCATAATGCCTACAAGATCATATCTATTTATCTTGATCTGCACCTCAGTTTGACTACTTACTTTCAAATGGTTCATGTATTAAGATACAAAGTCTGTTTTATCATCAAATTTCCCTATACTTTTATGATTCCCTGCTGCATTTTGCCCCTTCTTTTCATTTTCTGGGGCCAATCAGCCAAATCACTAACCTCCATTCCTACCTTCTCAATTAGCATTGATTTTCTAATTTTCCATGCAAGTGAACCTATTTCCACCCAGTCTCCCCCCACCGCCCACACACAAAATGTAGTTTGAAGCTCTACTTATCTATCCTTTGTATGTCTTAGGTTTTGAATGGATACTCTACGTGACTCCTCCCTCCCTCTCTCCTGCTCTTTACGAAGATACTGTCTATGCTCTCACATGTTCTGCTGCTCCATTCTCTTGCACAACACAGGTTGTTCCTCTGACTTCTCAGTCTGTGTCACAGTGACACTGCTGTACTGCACTCTCCTCCCAGTCCGCTTCACAGTAATGCTGGTTCTTTGAACATTGCTTCCAGACTTTTTTTTCAAAAATATATTGCATTCATAAAAATATCTTTATATAATCACAAATACAGTTCGGTTCTGGGCAGTAGCATATCAAGGAAACTTTCTCCAAGCAACCAAAGACATCTCTTATTTGAGCCAGACTATATTTACATGCATTTGAGGCATCAGGACAGTCCAATAACTGAAGGCACCCCAATTTAACTTCAGCAGGAATACCTTAGTCAGTGGTCCAAGCTTTAGTGAGTTCTTCAGCATGTAGTCCTGGGCCTTGGAATGTGTCAGTCTAAAACACAGTCAGTCAGAGTAAAGTCCTCACTTTGGAAAACCAACTTCAGGCAGACCAAAAAGCGTTTTTCACCAAGTCGATGGCCCTCCAGACAGTCAATGTTTATCTTAGTATATGTCCCAGGGAGCCAACTTTGGGGACAGAGCTGATCTGGACGAATCTGGTCAAAAACAGATGCATCTTTCTCCAGACATCCTTTGCAAAGGCACACTCCTAGAGATGTGTGATAGTCTCTACTCCCCCCAAACCCTACTCCCTCCATGCCTGCTTTGAGGGCTGTGCGCGGTGGCACAGACCAATTGGACATATAAGGAGGATCTCATATGTCTTCTCACCACCCGTGAAGCAATGTCTTGGTGATTGTTGGAAAGTTCTGGTTAATACGCATTCTGTCAAATGATTTTGACAGTCTGCTCAGGGAACTATGCAATTGGATCCACCCTCTCCGTTTTCCCCCACAGGGTCTCAAGGACGCTAGATATCTAGATGGATTTGTGGTTGAAGGTGTTTTTCTTTGCAAATTTCTCCACAAAGGATATGTGATATCAAACATGCTACCAAGGCGGGGAATAGGGAGAGAGAGAAGTTGAACATGTGGCTACAGGGATGGTGCATGAGGGAGGGCTTTGGATTCCTGGATAATTGCCACTCTTCCTGGGGTAGGCGGGAACTCTACAAACAGAATAGTCTTTACCGGAACCAGAGGGGTACCAATATCCTGGGGGTGAGGTGGGGAGAGAGGAAATGTGCTAATACTCTTCGGCTGGGTTTAAACTAATTCAGCAAGGGAATGGGAACCAAAATTGCAATTAAAGTATACAGGAGGTTGAGTAGTGAAGTCAGAGCTAAGATTTCAAGATCACAAGGCGGCATTGGCAGGCAAAAAGTTGGTTCAATGCCAGGAACATCCAGAATAAGGTAGGTGAACTTGCAGCATGGATTGGTACCTGGGATTTCAATGCTGTGGCCATTTCAGAGATATGGGTAGAGCAGGGACAGGAATGGCTATTTAGGTTCCAGGATTTAGATGTATCAGTAAGAGCAGAATAAACAGTAAAAGAGTGGGTGGAGTGACACTGTTGGTCAAGGACTGTATTATGGTTGAGGACTCGTCTACTGAAGTAGTATGGGCAGAGATCAGAAAAAGGAAAGGAGAGGTTACCCTGTTGGGAGTTTTCTATAGGCCTCCAAATAGTTCCAGAGGTGTAGAAGATCGGATAGCAAAGATGATCCTTGATAGGAGTGAGAGTTACAGGGTATTTGTTATGGGGGTCTTTGACTTTACAAATATTGACTGGGAATACTATAGTTCAAGTACTTCAGATGAGCCAGTTTTTGTCCAATGTGTGCAGGAGGGTTTTCCTGACAGTATATGGTCAGGCCAACAAGGGGTGAGGCCACATTAGATTTGGTACTGGGTAATAAAGCCGGCCAAGTGTTAGATTTGGAAGAAGGTGAGCACTTTGGTGAGAATTACCAGAATTTGGTTATGTTTAGTTTAGTGATGGAAAGGGAGAGGTACATAACGCAGGGCAAGAGTTATAGCTTAGGGGGAGGGGGGTGGAAAAGGCAATTGCGATGCAATTAGGCAAGATTTAGGATGCAGAGGATGAGCACAATTGAAATGTGGAGCTTATTCAAGGACCAACTACTGCAGGTCCTTGATAAGTATGTACCTATCAGACAGGGGGGAACAGGGAGGAAGATGTCAAGTGCAGGCGCCATGATTTACTAAGCAAGTTGAATCTCTTAGCAAGGGGAAGAAGCAGCTTATATTAGGGTGAGATGTGATGGCTCAGTTAGGGTGCTTGTGAGTTACAGGTTAGTCAGGAAAGATCTAGAGAGACAGAGCTAAGAAGAGTCACGAGGGGACATGAGAAGTCATTGGCAGATAGGATCAAGGAAAACCCTAAGGCTTTCTAGAGGTATATCAGGAATAAAAGAATGACAAGAGTAAGATTAGAGTCAACCAAGCATAGCAGTGTGAAGTTGTGCATGGAATCAGAGGAGATGGGGGAATGTGCGAAATGAATACTTTTTGTGAGTATTCACACTAGGAAAATGACAAAATAGGTGAGGATGAGGGTAAAGCGGTTGATGTGGTGTTTATGGATTTTAGTAAGGTGTTTGATAAGGTTCTCCACGGTAGGTTATTGCACAAAATACGTAGGTACGGGATGGACGGTGATTTAGTGGTTTGGATCAGAAATTGGCTAGCTGAAAGACGCCAAGGGTGATGGTTGATGGGAAATATTCATCCTAAAGTCCATTTACTAGTGGGGTACCGCAAGGATCTGTTTTGAGTTCACTGCTGTTTGTCATTTTTATAAATTACCTAGATGAGGGCATAGAAGGATGGATGAGTAAATTTGTGGATGATACTAAGGTTGGTAGAGTTGTGGATAGTGACGAAGGATGTTGTAGGTTACAGTGAGACATAGATAAGCTGTCAAGCTGGGCTGAGAGGTGGCAAATGGAGTTTAATGCAGAAAAGTGTGAGGTGATTCAC
This sequence comes from Hemiscyllium ocellatum, assembly GCF_020745735.1. NCBI lineage: Eukaryota > Metazoa > Chordata > Chondrichthyes > Orectolobiformes > Hemiscylliidae > Hemiscyllium > Hemiscyllium ocellatum. The sequence continues at coordinate 40,528,324 of NC_083401.1, forward strand.
TTTGAAAGGAATTACAGGAATGCAGAGTACTGGTCTAATGGTAAGATTCTTGGTAGTGTAGATGAGCAGAGAGATACCTGTGTCCAAGTACATAGATCCTTGAAAGTTGCTACCCAGGTTGATAGGGTTGTTAAGAAGGCATACGATGCGTTAGCTTTTATTAGTAGAGGGATTGAGTTGAGTTTCAGAACCATGAGATCATGCTGCAGCTGTACAAAACTCTGGTGCAACCACGTTTGGAATTTTGCATACAGTTCTGGTCACCGCATTATAGGAAACTTTGGAAAGGAGATTTACTAGGATTTTGCCAGGTTTGGAAGAAAGATCTTATGAGGAAAAGCTGAGGGACTTGACGCTGTTTTTGTTAAAGAGAAGAAGGCGGAGAGGTGAATTAATTGAGACATAAAAGAATCAGAGGGTTAGATAAGTTGGACAGTGATAGGTTTTTCCTCGGATGGCCATGACTAGCATGAAAGTTCATAGCCTTAAATTGAGGGGTGATAGATACAGGACAGATGTCAGAGGTAGTTTCTTTACTCAGTAGTAGGGGCAAGGCATGCAACTGTAGTAAAATCGCTGACTTTCAGGGCACTTAAATGGTCATTGGATAGGTTTGTGGAGAGAATGGAATAGTTTAGGTTAAATGGGCTTCTGATGGGTTCCACAGATTGGCACATCGAGGGCTGAAGGGCCTGTACTACGCTGTAATGTTCTATGCTCAAATGGTCTGACTACTTGGGAGTGTTCTGCACGAATGCTGCCAATTCCATCCTTCACAACACCAGAGTTAGAACCTCAATACGTAGTGACACTTGATATTTGCATACTAAGCGTCTACACATACCTTGATGCAGCCACACACAAAAGAAAGCGACATTGGATATATTGTTCTCCCCTTATCCAGATTTTGGACATGGTGGCCCTGCAGACAGGGTACATCATAGATCTCCAGATGAAGTGGACAATAGGTTTAGACAGTGGATTTGGATCGGCTCAGGCTTGGAGGGCTGAAGACAATAGACAATAGGTACAGGAGTAGACCATTATGTCCTTCAAGCCTGCACCACCATTCATAATGATCAGGGCTGATCATCCTCAATCAGGATCTTGTTCCTGCCTTATCTCCATAACCTTTGATTCCACTATCCTTGAGAGCTCTATCCAACTCTTTCTTGAAAGAGTCCAGATAATGGGACTCGACTGCCTTCTGGGGCAGAGCATTCCACACACCCACCATTCTCTGGGTGAAGAAGTTTCTCCTCATCTCTGTCCTAAATGGCCTACCCCTTATTTTTAAGCTGTGTCCTCTGGTTCGGGACTCAACCATCAGCAGAAACATGTTTCCTGCCTCCTGAGTGTCCAATCCTTTAATAATCTTATACGTCTCAGAAGGGCCTGTACCTGAGCTATAAATTTTCTTTGTTCTTTTTTATGAAGTGGAAGATGGCTTGGGTAACTACAATGGCACAGATCCAGAGAATGAGCCAAACCTACACCACGTATAACAACAGACAGTGCTTCACAGCTGACAACCAGGTTTTCGCCTGCAATGGAGAGGGAGCGCTGGTCCCAAAATACCAGCTTCACCTTGGCAACATGCTTTGCCCAAGATTTTGTGCATTCCCAGGTAATCTGTACTGACGGTAAAGGGGATAAAGGATTGGTCAACCCAGTTCCAAAAGAACATGGCCTTCCTCTTGGTTCAATTTACCTTGGCTCCTCAGACCTGTTCGAATTGGCACAGCTGCTCAAGTTTGCACATTCACAGTGGATCCAAGCACAAAATGGTGACATCATCTATGCTTGTTTTGCGCTGCAAGTATTTTGCTTACTTATAGCTTACTGGCCTTTAAACTGCATCATTTTTTATTAAGTTTTTTTTCCTTGAGCACCAACTATTTTAACATTACTTATGGTTCCTCTAATGCTCCAGCTAGACCTCGACCTGCTAGATTATTAACCTCTAATGCAATCTTCAACTGCCTTGGTGTGATTAGTACTCCAGTTCCATGGAGTTCTCAGCTCAATCTTGCAGTGAAGACATAGGTCACAATTAGCCAAACAGATGAATGTTGTAGCTCCAACAGATCAGGGCTGGACTGTTTGCTTTCTGTTAAAAGCATTTCTATCAAGTTAATAATATGATTGAGCGATACCAATATAGTCAAATAGGTGCAGTCACAACTACACTCAAGAAATTCAACAACATGCAGAACATGTCCAATCAACTGATTTAATATCTGTTTAAATACTTGTTCTCCCCACCATCAAACAACAAAATAAAAAATGTTCAGATTTTCAATGCTCTATTTGACATACATATTGACTAAGTAATGAGTGGTCAACATTATAATGTGGAGAGAAGATAAATCAGAAAATCCAACATTAAAAAGCTTACTTGCCTTCTTCTGAAAAGTGTCTATCTTCATGTCAATATACATGAAAGGTAATGGTTATTTGTGGCAGAACTAGCAACATAAATAACATTCCACTCATGCTACTATCAATGAAAACTGAACAGTGCCCACGCTTGGGACCTTCTCTACTTCAACTCAAGAACTTTCTTGAAAATTTATTTATATAATCAGGAGTTCTACATAACTCAAGATCACGGGCCAGAATTATTAACAATTGTTGTGAGGGGGAGAAAAGAATATACATCTAGTACAATAGTGGGATTTTTCACTACAAGTGAAACAACCACATGACTCTTTTTTACCACATGATTTAGCTAAGCTGGTGATAGTCCCTGGCTGGATTAAATAGCAGTAGCCATTGGCATTTGCTAATAGGAATACCAATTATCTGGGAATCTTGGAAGATAAAGGAAAGTTTCATTTATAATGGTCAAAGATCAGTAGCATTTCCATTTTGAGGATGCAAGAAATGCTGAAAAGTATATTTATTGCCCAACTCCAGTCTCCTTGAGAAGGCAAGTGCTGACAGTCCTTCTGTGTTAGGCAAGGAATTTTGCCTCAGCAAGGATGAAAACACTGTGGTAAATGTCCTATTCAGGACATTGGGCAACTTGAAGAAAATATTAAGCTTCTTCAGCTTTTGCAGTAAATGCAACCATCCAAGTGAGTCAAGAATATTCTATCACATTCCTGACTTGAAATTTGCAGATGATGGAAATACCTCCAGGAATGCAGATAATACACTCAGGACATCAACTGCTCTTCTCTTGTAGCTGTATCATTAATTTGGCTATCACTCGTAAGCTTTTGATCAATAGTAATCACCTCCCATGATTAGTAACATGAAGGTGGTATATATCCAGCAAGCTAAAAAACTATTTTTTTTTAAAATAAGCTTCTTTTAATATAAGACTGTGCAGTAATATAGCTCTTGAAGTAATTGACAGGAAATATTGCTAAACAGAAGAGCTTAAATTCAATCATGTTTCTTTATCTCTCCTCTGCACCATCTAGCACTAAGTTAAAAGAATACCTTTTTACTGGGTATTCTTGGAAAATAATTAACAAGAGAATAATTTCTTCCATATCCTGTTATTTGGAGAATATGTTTACAAGAAAATTCTAAATAGAGCACTTTTCTGAAGAGAAAAAGATAAAAGGGACGACTCAACATCGGTCTTCTAAATAATGCAACAGTTTCTTGGGGGAGACATAAAAAAAGTTTACATTATGGAACTGTGCAAAACTTGAGACATTAATGCGATAGGTACGAATAAATAGAATAAATCAGAATTCAAATTTATATCATGCTTTATATATATCAACATTTTCTAACGCAGTTCACAGCAGTAAGGATCACACTGCTATCAAGTATAGAAAACCTGAACTAAATGATAACAATTTAAGTGAGAGTGATTTAAAAAAAAGTAAAGACTGGAAATGTTTCAAAATCAAAAAGTACCTAGTATATGAGACTAGATGTCTAGCAACTACAGTTAGTTCTTCTGTAATGCGATAGTTGTGTTCTTGGTGCTTAAAGTGTTGGTGATGTAATCATGTTACAGCCAACATATGTTTTAAAAGTTCACGCTTTAAAAACAGTATCCCTAATTCGTCAATTACGTTACAGCGAATTTGCATTAACAAAACACACATTATAGAAGAACAACCTGTATGCTTTTAGTTTACAGATCCAAGAAAAAAAAAAGAGGTAGAACTTAGAAATTGAACAAATCTATTTCTCAGATCTTCACTGGAAGATAACAAACATTATTCTTACTTTATCAAGTCCCAGTTTCTGTCACTGTGTACTGCCTACTTCTTTCAAACTTTATCTCCAGAACTTTGCACCAGCTTTCACATAAATCAAATTCAAGCCTCTGAAACCTTGGTTGATTCTTAACAAGAATTAAAGAACTTATCAAATGTGAATAATGAATGAAGCATAAATGGTTAAGGACATGTGATGCCATTTTAAAACTTAATTAGCATACTACAATTTGACAAAGATGACAGATTTTGGAAGAGTATGAGAAACAGCTTACCTGATAATTCTCTGAGCTGCATACTGATGTAATGACCGAAACTGAGCAGACATATTAGCTAATGCTGCCAAACAATTCGTATGTAGATATTTGTCCTAATTAAAAGAAGTGAATCACAATTAGGAACAAAGAGTTGTGCACTTAAGACAAAGATTCATTATACTGCAGTGCTTTAAACAAAATAGTTCAAGGAGCTTCACAGATACATAATCAGACAAAAAATGAAAACCAAGTCAAAGAAGAGACTAACCCTTGGCTCACACCTCTCATTAATCTAAGAGGGTTTTAAATACTTACCTTGAGGAATTATGGAAACGTTTAGATGAGACCTTGACTACAAAGGACATGATTAGAGTCATGAGGCAAATGGGAGGAAAGGAGGGGTAGGGGAGGTCATGCTCTCAAACAAAAACTTTTGTGGTGAGGCAAACACCGAGAAGTCAAGGATATATTCAAATCAAATATAATCAAGTCTATCATCCAGATTGAAGACTGTTTCAAATCGATTCACAGTAATGACCAGAGCCGAACCTTAACTGACAGTGAAACAATAGGTTCTTATTCAAAGGTTTCCACTAGCGGTTGCAAGGCATTAAAGCATGATCACACCAATTAAATGAAAGCTGGACTGTTACATGAAGCAGGAGATTGATTTAGCTACTCTTTAAAAGTGTGAATCTTCAGATGTTTCAGCAAATTAAACTCGAGAAATTAGATATGGCGGACTTGCCTGACAATTTTACATGTCAAGACTAGAGTGATGCTGGAAAAGCACAGGTCAGGCAGCATCCAAGGAGCAGGAAAATCGACGCTTCGGCCAAAAGCCCTTCATCAGGAATGAGGCTGGGAGCCTCGGGGGGTGGAGACATAAATGGGAGGAGGATGGGGGTGAAGGTAATAGGTCTGAGAGGAGGGTGGAGCAGATAGGTAGGAAGGAAGATTGACAGGTGGGACAGGTCATAAGGACAGTGCTGAGCTGGAAGGTTGGAACTGGGGTAAGGTAGAGGAGAGGGGAAATGAGGAAACTGGTGAAACCCACATTGATACCATGGGTTGAAGGGTTTCAAAGCAGAAGATGAGGCGTTCTTCCTTCAGGCATTGGGTGGTATGGGAGCGGTGGTGCAGGCGGCCTAGGACCTGCATGTCCTTGGCAGAATGGGAGGGGGAGTTGAAATGTTCGGCTACGGGGCAGTGGAGTTGATTGGTGCGGGTGTCTGGAGATATTCCCTGAAGCGCTCGCCGAGTAGGCGTCCAAGTCTCCCCAATGTAGGGGCGACCGCATCGGGAGCGACGGATGCAGGAAATGACATGTCTGGAAGTGCAGGTGAAACTTTGATGGATGTGGAATGTTCCTTTGGGGCCTTGAACAGAGGTTGGGGGGGGGGGGGGGGTTTGCAGATTTTGCAATTCCTGCGGTGGCAGGGGAGGGTGGGCTGTTAGGGGGCATGGACCTGACCAGGTAGTCGCAGAGGGAACAGTCTTTAAGGAAAGAGGTTAGGTGTGGGGAGGGAAATATATCTCTGGTGGTGGGGTCTGTTTGTAGGTGGCAGAGATTTCGGCAGGTGATGTGATGTATATGGAGGTTAGTGGGATGGAAGGTGGGGGGTCTGTCCTTGTTGCGGTTGGAGGGGTGAGGTTCGAGGGCAGAAGTACAGGACATGATGAGATGTGTTGAAGGGCACCTTCAACACGTGGGAGGGGAAATTGCTGCCTTTAAAGATTTATGTCTCCATCCCCAAGGTTCCCAGCCTCATTCATGATGAAGGGCTTTTTGCCCAAAACGTCATTTTTCCTGTTCCTCTGATGCTGCCTGACCTGCTATGCTTTTCCTGCACTATTCTAATCTTGACTCTAATCTCCAACATCTACAGTACCCACTGTCACCCTGACAATTTTACATAGCTATTCTCAGTGAACTATCAATACCATTTTTACAGTGGTCCTACCTATGTGCTAGCAGAGAATCTCAAATTCAACTGGGGTAAAACTGGAAACGCATTGCCAATGTCTACTGAGACTGGCATGACACTGGCCATTTCAATAGATGAAACTCAGTAACAGACGACTGCATAGGAAAAACAAGATGGATCAAAGTTCCAGCTGCAAGTGATAGCAAAACATGGACAGCTTCCCTACTCAACTCACTAACCAACATCATTATATATTCAAACTTCCATTGCCACTGTAAGAAAAACAATGACAACAATGACAAAGTACTTGAAAATGGGATTGGAATAATTAGATGAGTGTTTTGACTAGCAGAGACCCAATGGGCCAGAGGTCTGTGCTGTAGACCTCTTTGACTGTATAAAATTTTAACAATTTAAAACGTTGTCTTTTCTTGGAGAGTCAAGTCTATCCTGGAACATACAGGGGACATAAAATTCAATGACTGATAAAATCATCACATTAAAATCAACACCATTGACACTAAAACGGTAGCTATACAACTGTTGGTGTCTAACATGTCCGTAAAATTTCAATTCTTTGCAGACTGACTTCATTAATCTCAAAGCAGAATAAAATCTGAAATGTAAACACATATTTATAAATGCTGCAAATAGAGGAAAGTAATATTAGCTTAATAACATGTACACATTTGGAGAAATACAACATATTTACATTTGGTGAAATAATACTCACACCAGAACTTACAACATCTGGCATGTAACAAGCCCATATATAATAAACTGCAATTCTAGATTTAGCCTTAGATGAAGAAGCTGGGCAGGTTGATGAATGGGTGACCATTTTAGATAATGTATTCATAACACAATTAGATTACAGAAAGGAACAAAGATAGAACAGGAATAAAAGTGCAAATTTAGAGAAAAGCTAAAAGTGAACTGGTTACAGCTATTTGAAAATAAGTGGCAAATCAATGGGAGGCATTCAAAAGAAGGATCCTGAGTTCATAATGAATGGTGATAGTGCCAAATCGAGAATCTCTCAACTATCTACACACTTACAAACTAAAAATAGTTAATTCCATTTCAAAGCCATCATTGAACCTGCCTCCGCCACACTCCTAGGCAATGCATTCTAGATCTCAATCACTCTGCACCTGAAAGATTTCCTTCACATCACTGTTGGTTCTTCTGTCAAATACCTATAAAGCGAAATACAATGAATGCTGGAGATCCGTCTGAAATAACACCTAAAAAACTGAAGAGGCCAGTTATATTTGTAAACAGAGGACCAGAGTTAATGTTTCAAGTCCAATGTGACATGTTTTGGAACTCAAGGAAATTGAAAATGTAAAGTAGAAGAAGGGAAAAGAGAACAAATAGAACAGGTGCCCCTGAGCAAAACGCAAAAGGTCTTGCTAATAGTAATAAAGAGATATAGATGAAGAGCAGGCATTAATTATAGCTGTTAACGACAGTAAATAGTTCATTCCTACTGACAGCAAACACATATAAGCTAACACGGGATGGGGGGAGAATTGAAATGGAGGTCAGAATTCATGGTCTGAACTTGTTGAATCCTGAATGCTGTAAAATGTCTAAACAAAAAATGAAGTGCTATGCCTCCATAAAAGTACAGTATTATATTTGGTAGGGATCCAAATAAAAACAGAAATGCCTGAGACAGTAGATCTGCCATAATCTGTGAAGAGAGAAACTGAACATACCTATATTCTGCTACTAAAGCTACCAGTAATACCTACTCATCATCTGTATAGCTTCTCCATTATCATTAGCAATTCCTGTGTCTTTTGCTCTGGGCATTTCTTTCATCTGTTCTATTTCCTCCTCCTCCCACTTTTTCTACATCATAAAATGTTGTCATTTCCGAAAACAAATTATTCGACTGGAAATGTTGACTGTTTCTCTCTCCACAGATGCTGTCAGACTTGTTGAGTTTCTCCAGCATTTTTGGTTTTAATAAGTGTATTTTGGTTCTTGATGCTTTCACTTGTCTGATTCTGCCTACATGTCTATAATTCTGAACACCTCTTATCAAATCTCCTCTCAACCTTCTCTTTCTTAGGATTAGCTTTTTTAATCTTTCAACATAACTTTAGTGCCTCAATTCTGGAACCATTCTTGCAATTTTTTTCTGCATTCTCTTGACAGTCTTTGCATTCGTCCCAAACTGTGGTGCCCAGAATTGGACACAAATTTTCAATAGAAGCTAACTGGTGTAGTATAACGTTTATCTTAACTTCCTCAATGTTTGTACCCTATGTCTTATTTTATTAAACAAAGTATCTTGTGTTCATGTTTAACCATTTTCTCATCTTGTCTTTCACTTTCAACATGTACAGTTCCACTGCCCCTGAACTACTAAAAAATGTGTACTTTTCCTTTTGTTTAAACTGTTCTGGTTCTTGCTAAAATGCATCACTTTACACTTCTGCATCAAGTTTCACCTGCCCTATGGCCCATCCATTTTCCCTACCTGTCCATTTCCTTTTGACATCTAAACTGCTCCTGCTCATTCCTCAATTGTTCCAACTTTTCTACCCTCTGTATATTCACTATCTCCAAGGAAGATTAGAACATTTTGGTTATCTCGGAAATGTCCACCAATTTCCCTTAGTATCCTCAAATGCATATCATCTGTTCTTGGAGAGTCATCAACTCAAATAAAAATCCTTCTAATGCCTTCTCCTTATCACATCACTCCAAGTTCAGAAGATTTTAAGAAATATAAAGGAGTTGGCAGTGGTCCATGAGTTTGCTCCCTCAATCAGTAGCTGTAGTTGCATTTGAAACAGTTTAAAGGAGATACACTTGACTGATTTCAGAGCTGAGGGGTTTGACTTATGAAGAGAGGTTGAGCAGTTTAAGCTTATATTCTATGGGATTTAAGGGAATTAACAAAGTAGATATAAAGGATACGTCCTTATTTAGGGCAATCTAGAACAAGAGTTTTAGGGTAATGGGTAGCAGATTTCTTCTCTCAAAGGATTGTGAATCTAAGAAATTCAATAGGTGGATGTTGGGATATTTGAGTAAATTTAATGGAGAAATGGATTTTTAAATTAGTAGTAGGTTGAAGTGTTATTGGAGATGGGACAGAAATGTGGAGTTGAGCCCAAGATGATATCAGCCTTATCATATGAAATGGTGGAGTAGGTTTGAGGGGCTGAATTGTCTACTCCTGCTCCTAGCTCTTATGCTTCAGTTGTGGCCTTAACTCCACTTTCTTACCTGCTCTCCACACCCTGAATTCCCTTGTCAATCAAAACGTGTCTTACTCGCCCTTGAATATTTTCAATGTTGCAGACTTTGTGGCCGTTCAGAAAATAAATACTTTATAATTTCCATCACAAACGTGAGACACTTTGTTTTGAACATGTACACTCCCCAGTTTCAATGAGATAACTAAATTCTAGTTAGTATCGCCCACATGCACTCAACCTTTCCTCAGTAGACAATCTGCATTTCAGGTGTCAGCTAAGTGAATCTTCCCTGAACTGCTTCCAATGGAAACACACACATTTCCCTAAATAAGGAAACTGAAACTATATGAATGTGCAGTTTGACCAAAGTCTCGTACAGTTGTGGTAAGCCTTTCCAACTCTTATACTCTACCTTGCTAGCAAAGGAAACATTCTACATTCCTTCTAGATTAGATGCTCCAGCTGCACACTATTTTTTTGTGATTCATGTAACATTCTGTAGTCTCTCACTATTTAAATAAGATTCTGTGCCTCTATTATTCCGCCAAATTGGACAAACTAAAATTTCCCCTCAGTCTGTAAATTTTTTACCAACTCATCTTTTGTCCGATGCAGGTTCTTCCCATCCTCCTTACAAACTTCTCCCTACAATTAGCTCCAAGCAGCCAGTTCTTTTATCCATGTCAGAAAATATATTTTGTTGAAGCACCTTTGTATGCAACACACCACTAGGTTTTAAAATTCATTCATGGCTGGGCCAGCATTTATCCTTAGGTGCCCTTGAGAAAGTGGTGGTGAGCTGCTCCTTGAACCACTGCAGTCAATTTCCTGTAGGTACAACCAGAATGTTGTGAGAATGGTTTTGACCTTAAGGAACAGTGATATATTTCCAACTTAGGGTCATGAACGTCTTGTAGAGGAATGTGTAAATGGTGATGTTTTACATATCTACTGCCCTTCACCTTCTAGATGGTAACAGTCGGTTTGGGAAGTGCTGTTTAAGAAGCCTTGGTGAATTCCTGCAGTGCACCTTAACAAAGATGTACACTACTGATACTGTATGTCTGTGGAAGGAGAAATGAATGTTTATGGATGCAGTGCTGATCAAGCAAACTGCCTTTCTTGGATAGTTTCTTCAGTGCTATTGGAGGTCATCCAGGCAAGTGGGGAATATTCCATCACATCTCTGCATCTACTCTTCAACCCCACCAAAGAATCTTGTGTTTCAATAAGGCCACCTCTTATTGTTGTAAACTGCCGTCAGTACCGCCTAACCTACTCAACCTCTCCTAATAAGAAAAACCCTTTATGCCCAAGAATAACTTCGTGAACCTGCTTTGGACTGCCTCCAATGCCAGTTTACCTTTTTGTAGATAGGAGAAATTCTTTTCCTCAATATTCTAGGTGTGGTCTAACTAGTACCTACTATAGATTTAACAAAACTTCTTGATTTTCATTCAGCATTCCTTTTCAAATGAAGGCCATGTGCCTTTCCTATTCCCTGATTAACTAGGTTCTCATTTTTTTTTGTGAGATTCATAATGCAGACCCCAAAATCCCTCTGCCCATTCTGCAGTTTTTCTCCATTTAAATAATGTTTAACTCCTTGATCCTTCCTGCCAGAATACATAATTTCACATGCTTTATGTCATCTGATTTTCTTTTCAAATAAACCATGTTGGTACTGCCTGATTGTATCATGATTTTCTAAACAACATGCTACAAGTTCCTTAATAATGATTTCTAGTATTTTAACAATGACATACGCTAGATCAAGTAGTCTATACATACATTTCCTGCTTTCTACCAGATTTCCTCTAGAAAAAGTAGTGGAACATTTGTAATTTTTCCAGTTGCTGGAATCTAAAATCTAGGGAATTTCAGAAGCTGACAGTCATTGCGTCTACTGTCTCTGCTTGCACTTCCATTGGAATACAGTCCATCAGAGGGTGACGAGGGAACTCGGCAGACTTTAGTTCCATTAGTATTCCTAGTACATTTCCCCTTGTTAAACAGGAATTTGATTGCTTTAAGTTTCACTATTGTGTTTTTGTCCCCCGCTTTTCTACCATTGTTCACATTCTTTTGTGCCTTCCACAAAGATGACAGATCTAAAATACTTCTTAAAAGAATTAAGTGGCACTTTCTTGTTGTCCATTATTAATTCTCCAGTCTGACTTTCAAGGGACCAATGTACATTGTCACCACTCTTGCTTTTTTATATACTTGTAGAAGCTGTTAATGCACTGTCATATTTCTGGCTAACTTTTGCTCATACTCCAATTTCTCCCTCTATCATTACATTTCAGTTAGCTTTTGCTGGTTCTGAAAATTTTCCAATTTGGTCTACAAATAATCCTTGATTTGATATTATCTTAAAATTTTCAGTTGGCCTCCAATGGTGCTCCCTTCTTCTAAATTTGTTCTTTATCAATGGAATGGATCTTTGCTCGCTGTTACAAAATAACTCTAAATGTCTGCCCATGTTTCTCTACTGTCTTACCTTTTAAGCTATTTTCCAGTTTACTTTAATCAACTGCCTTGGTTGTGATTGCCGTTTCTTAAGGCACTAGTTTCAAACCCAAACTTTTCATTTCCAAACTGTGCAAGAGACTGTCAATATAATGATAACTCTTACCAAAAGAAACTTTTATACTATAAAGTCATTATTAATCTTATTACATATTCCCAAGTTTAAAACACCTGGTACCCCATTGGTTGCAAAATGCATGATTCTTAAAAACGGTCCCAAGCAGACTCTACAAATGCATCCTCCAGGCTATCTTGACATAATGATTCACCTAATTTGTATAAAGATGATAATCTCCTATATTTATTTTAATGCCTTTTTTCTTGATTTACATTCTATCTGACAATGTTACTGTGAAGAGGCCTATAAAGTGGGCGGCACGGTGGCACAGTGGTTAGCACTGCTGCCTCACAGCGCCAGAGACCCGGATTCAATTCCCGCCTCAGGCGACTGACTGTGTGGAGTTTGCACGTTCTCCCAGTGTCTGCGTGGGTTTCCTCCAGGTGCTCCGGTTTCCTCCCACAGTCCAAAGATGTGCGGGTCAGGTGAATTGGCCACGCTAAATTGCCCACAGTGTTAGGTAAGGGGTAAACGTAGGGGTATGGGTGGGTTGCGCTTCACAGGTCGGTGTGGACTTGTTGGGCCGAAGGGCCTGTTTCCACATTGTAAGTAATCTAAAAAAGTACTTTCACCAGAGACTACTTCTTTTTATTTCTTACTTCCACCCAATCTATTTGAATCAAGATTATTTCTCACTACACAATGTGGGAGCAGAATTAAACCATTCAGTACTGATCTCACCCTTAATTAAGAGTTACTCTGCTTCCTTAACTTTTCTTCATTCTTCTGTAATAACATTGAATTTAAAACTCAGGTCCCAACTATAATTAGAGAATCATCTCTTTAATGACTAACATATATACATTTATTTCTGTGTTATCAATTTATTCATCTTATTATAAATCCTTATTCATTCAGATCAAAAGCCCTTAATTCTGTAATTCTACCTTTCGTTTTACTCTGACCTTATTTGCACTCTTACATTTCCACACTTTGGCTCCTCCTGACACACTATGGCTAACATTATCTGTATTATTACACTGCTCTAATGCCTGCCATTTCTCTAACTTTCCAAATCCTCCATCATGTGAATCCACCCCCAATTATACAGTTTGAAGTCCTCTCTAACCATACTTATTCACCAGGACACAGGTCCTTGTTCCTTTCGGATGAAGGCCATTCTGACAATATAGCTTCCTCTTTCTCCAATACTGTTAACCGTGTCCTGTAAATTGAAACTTAACTTTTCCCACAACAACCTTTGAGCCACACATTCAACTCCCTGATCTTATTTGTCCTTTGTTGTTTTATTCATGGTTCAGATAATAAACTAGAGATCGTTACATTTGTGTTTTTTCTTTTCTCAATTCAATTCTAGCTGCTTTACTCTCTCAGCAGAATTTCTTTGAGTCATACCTTTGTCACGGGCAGCCACATGGAGCACAATAGCTGAATGCTTCCTCTCCCTCTCTGCCATTTTAATTTGTTTGTAATTAACCACATAGGTTTCAACTTAGAATATGTGATGAAGCTACTCTTTTAACAAGGTTATGTTGTTCTTGGCTTTTTTTCCCAAGAGGGGTTGTAAAGTCAGTGGTGCCGAAATGACTAACAGATACTGTCTAAGTCAACAAACAGAATAGACCTTTATGTTTTTTTTAAAACCCACTGTACAATGAAAGGGGAATGATCAGATCTCCCAACTCAGGTTTTCTTTCTAGTTTGGTTCTGTTTTAGCAGGCAGCCAGAAGCTATAGAAGCAGAGAAGCAGCTACAGTGAAAAAGAAGTGCTACAGAGGTCTTGCTTCTATCTAAACTCTCTCCTGCCTACAAGAACTTGTGTTTTAATTTACCATTCGCTAAGGGGTATGTTTATGGAATATTGCAGGGATTGGAACGGCTCCTTCGTTAAATTGGGATCGAGTTGGTTAGATTTTCAAATAAGACTCGAAAAGTGTGGCCTTCCTTCATCAAGAAGGGCTTATGCCCAAAACGTTGACTCTCCAGCTCCTCGGATGCTGCCTGACATGCTGTACTTTTCCAGCACCACAATTTTTGACTCTGATCTCCGGCATTTACTCCTCACGTTTTCCTGGGTTTTCAAATAAGTTATAGAGGCATGGAGATGTACAGCACACCGACTAGGTATCCCAAGCCAATCTAGGTCCACCTGCCAGGACCCGGCCCATATCCCTCTAAACCCTTCCTATTCATATACCCATCCACATGCCTCTTAAATGTTGCAATTGCACTAGCCTCCACCACTTCCTCTGGCAGCTCATTCCATACACGTACTACCCGCTGCGTGAAAAAGCTGCCCCTTAGGTCTCTTTCCTCTCTCACCCTAAACCTATGCCCTCTAGTTCTGCACTCCCCGACCCCAGGGAAAAGACTTTCTCTATTCATCCTATCCATGCCCCTCATGATTTTATAAACCTCTAAAAGGTCATTCCTCAGCCTCCAATGCTCCAGGGAAAACAGCCCCAGCCTATGGAGTCTCTTCCTATAGCTCAAATCCTCCAAACCCTGGCAACATCCTTGTAAATCTTTTCTGAACCCTTTCAAGTTTCACAACATCCTTCCGTTACAACGGAGACCAAAATTGCACGCAATATTCCAACAGTGGCCTCACCAATGTCCTGTACAGCTGCAACATGATCTCCCAACTCCTGTACTCAATACTCTGACCAATAAAGGAAAGCATACAAAATGCCTTCTTCACTATCCTATCTACCTGCAACTCCACTTTCAAGGAGCTATGAACCTGCACTCCAAGGTCTCTTTGTTCAGCAACACTCCCTAAGACCTTACCATTAAGTGTATAAGTCCTGCTAAGATTTGCTTTTCCAAAATGCAGCACCCCACATTTATCTAAAATGAACTCCATCTGCCACTTCTCAGCCCATTGGGCCCATCTGATCAAGATCCTGTTGTAATCTGAGATAACCTGTCCACTACACCTCCAACTTTGGTGTCATCAGCAAACTTATCAACTATACCTCTTATGTTCACATCCAAATCATTTACATAAATGCTGAAAAGTAGCAGACCCAGCACTGATCCTTATGGCACTCCACTGGTCACAGGCCTCCAGTTTGAAAAACAATCCACCACCACCACCAGTTCTGTATCCAAATGGCGAGTTCTCCCTGTATTCCATGAAATCTAATCATGCTCACCAGTCTCCCATAGGGAACCTTGTCAAATGCCTTACTGAAGTCCAAAGTGATTACACATCTACCGTTCTGCCCTCATCAATCCTCTTTGTTATTCTAAATTCTGTTTTCTTTTGTCCATGTTTCAACCATAGTGTGTAAATAAATTCTGTTTTGCTTAAAACATAATGGTTTGACCAGCTGCATCTCTCCTGGAATATCCACTATACAAATGCCTTAAAAAAAGATAGGGTCTGGGCTACCTTCTTAAAATGCTTTGAGAGCGTCTGGCATGGTTCATAATGGATATCATTCAATAATTATCCAAAGCTATATTGCAGAGTTTCTCCCCAATCCCAGCGTCGAGGGAGAAAATCTAAAACTCATCAATTACCTACTTGCACACATAATTAATGCCTCTCGGCTCAAAGTCTTAGATCTTGCTACCTCCAGTAGCATCCTCACTACTCCACTCAGTAGCTTGGACGACTCTACTTTTGCAAAAGGCCAGAACACAGTCAATCCTTTCTCCTTGCTGTACCAAATTCCAAGATTTAAATACTATATCTCGCTGCACTCAATCCCCAGATTGCACGTTGGTTGCTGTCTTGTGACATGTCTTGCACGATCTTCTCTTCAGGAGGTGAGTTGCTCAGTTACAATTTTGTCTGCTAATACTGTATTCTAAATCCAGTGTTCTTGGGGCAGATCAGTTCTCACACCATTGAAATTGACCCTCTATTAATTAAACGTTTGCTGTAATGCTGCCTTTACTGCAGTACTATATTATTCTCCACAACATTTCTGAGTCACAATTGATAAGTGGTACAAGTGACACACACCTCCTTTGTGTGATTGAAATACAGATCTGCTATTTCTTACAGACATAAACTCACCTCTGCTTTGCTACCACTGGAGACATATAAAACCAAAATAAAGTATTGTATAAGTATGCATCCAACATCTGGCAAGCAATCAAATAAATTTTTGATTGCCATCGTGTAATTTCTATCAGAATGAGTGAATGACAAATGGTAAAACTGGACTGTGATGACCCATGTGGTAGAGGCAGGTTTAACTGAGGCATGCAAGAGAGGAGTGATTATTATCTTAAAAGCAAAAATATACAGTGTTCCAGGGGAACGATGAGGGGATGGCCCTCTGAATTGCACAGTGAGATGGCACAGACTCAAATGGACAGAATGGCAGCCTTCTGTACTGTAACAACGCTGTAATTCTGAGAATCGTGAATGAAACATATCAAATATGCATTGCTATTGAATATATATCAATATTGTTCACACTTAAATAATTAGGATGAGATCACTTGGATGAGATAGCAGAAAACTGCCTTAGTTTGAGCCATACCTTAACACAGGTCACTGATTTGACCAAAGGAATATAAAGGCTAAAGAAAAGCGTGAAACAAATTTTAATTTCATGTTTCAAATACATTACTTCAATTTCTACTGCACTTACAAGTAACAGTATAATATTTGACAATCAGATTAATCATCATACATTTTAGTTTAATCTGCATAACTTGTTAAATCAAAGTCTCAATACAATTTAATCAACAGGAATTTTAATATTCCATAGTCTCTACATTATAGATGAGAAGAGCTATGGAAGAAATGAGTGGGATTGGGGATTAAAATCACAAATTAAAAAGCCCTCACCCTGGTTCTGGTCATATTGTACTGCACGGTTCGTATCACCACAAGAACTAGAAGACTTCCTAATGAGATTTCTGTCAGGACACGCTCAGCATACCAAGTAATATTCTTTAGTACCTATGGAGAGAAGAGAGTTGGAAACATTTTTTTTTACAATTAGGGTATATCGCAGGCAAAGATATTCAAACTTTAGTAGCCAGTGTAAACAATAATTTCAAAGGAAAAAATGTATTATATTAAAAAACACTTTAATCATAGTATCAAAGTTACAACCCTCCAAACTGATTTTGTTTTTCAAATTAACGTACAACCTGAGAGATATCTCAGGCATGACACCAAATAATGCAATGAAACCAAAATAAAACTGCAGAATGTAGTATACTATCCTCGTACACATCAGTGAATTCCAGTTGAAATAAACATGGTAAGTGCAGTGCTACAGGTGACAATATGAAGAACTGTAGAGTGTAAATCCATATGGGTAAGTGTTTGGTCCCATTTCCAATCTATATTATTAACTTGAATACTGAAATCCAGCACAGGTTTGCCATTTTAGTTGAAAACATTATAATGTGGATAATGGTAGAGGTTCATCATTCAGTTCATCTTGATGATGCTGTGCTCCAAAATCTCTCATATTTATCTATTGCATAACCATTTTTGGAATCAGGATGTACAGTAGTTGGCATTAAATTCAAAACTTTTTCAAGTCATTTATATAAAGAGATAGATCGATCCCTACAGTGTGGAAACAGGCCCTTCACCCCAACAAGTCCATACGACCCTCCGAAGAGTATCCCACCGAAACCCATTCCCCAACCCTATTGCTCTACTGATGCATCTAACCTACACAACCCTGATCACTATGGGGCAATTCAGCATGGCCAATCCACCTAACCTGCACATCTCTGGATTGTGGGAGGAAACTGGAGCACCCAGGGGAAACCCACACAGACAAGGGGAGAATGTGCAAACTCCAGACAATCGCCCAAAGCTAGAATCGAACCCGGGTCCCTGGTGCTGTGGAATTCAGGTACATGGTTCTCTGAAAGTGAAGTCACAAGTTGACAGGGCAGCGAAGGCCGCTTTTGACACACTGGCCTTCGTCCATCAGGACATTAAGTACAGAAGTTGGGAAGTTATGTTGCAGTCGTACAGGATGTTGGTGAGGCCGCACGGAGTATTGTGTTCAGTTTTGGTATCTTGCCATAGGGTGGATGTTATTAAACTGGAAAGAGTAGAAAAGAAATTTACAAGAATGTTGCCAGAACTCAATGGTCTGAGTTATAGAGAGAAGTTGGACAAACTAGGACTTTTTCTTTAGAGCGGAGGAGACTGAGGTGGTACCTTAAAGACTTTTATAAGATGAGAGTCATGGATAGGATGAACGCACTCTTTTTCCCAAGGGTGGGGAATCGAGGACTAGGGGACATCAGTTTAAGGTTAGAGGGCGAAGAATAAAAGGGAACCTGAGGGGGCACCTTTTTACACAAAGGGTGGTACACCTATGGAATGAGCTGCCAGCAGAAGTGGTTGAGGCAGGTACATTAACAACATTTAAAAGTCATTTGGACAAATACATGGATAGGAAAGGTTGAGAAGTATACGGGCCAAGTGCAGGGAAATGGGATTAGTGTGGATGGACATTTTGGTCTGCACAGACTAGTTTGGGCCAAAGGACTTATCTCCATGCTGTAAGACTCCATAACTTTGAGGTTATCTAATAATCTTTGTTGTCAAGATTGATGAAGTTGATGTGCTGAAATTCTGGCAAACATTAAGATTGATAAATCTCCAGGCCCATACCAGATTTATCCCAGGTTGCTCCAGGAAGCAAGAAAGGAGGTTGCTAAGCCATTGGCGAAGATCTTTACTTCCTCACTCTCCACGGGAGTCGTACCAGAGGACTGGAGGGAGGCAAATGTTGTTGTTCTTTTCAAGGAGGAGAATAGGGAAATACAGACCCGTCAGTCTTACGTCTGTGGTCACCAAGGTTTTGGAAGGTATTCTGAGGATAGGATTTATAACAATTTGGAAAAGCATAGAGTGATGGAAGGCAGTTAGCATGGCTTTGAGGGGGGCAGGTCATGCCTCGCAAATCTTATGGGTTTAAGGTGGTGACGAGACAGGTTGATGAAGGTTGAGCAGTACATGTGGTGTATGTGGACTTCAGTAAGACATTTAATAAGGTTCCCCATGGCAGGGTCATTCATAAGGCCAGGAAGTATGGGATACAGGGAGATTTGGCTATCTGGATTCAGAATTGGTCGGCTGACAGAAGGCACAGAGTGGTTGTAGGTGGAAAGTATCCTGCCTGGAGGTCAGTGGTAAGTGGTGTCCCGCAGGACGCTTTTCTTGGGCCTCTGCTCTTTGTAGTTTTTATAAATGACTTGGATGAGGAAGTTGAGGGCGTGTTAGTAAATTTGCCGATGACACAAAAGTTGGAGGTGCTGTCGAGAATATCAAGGGCTATTGCAGACTGCAGCTTGACAGACAGGATGCAGAGCTGGACTGAGTAGTGGTAGATGGAGTTAAATCTGGATAAATGCAAAGTGATGCATTTTGGAAGGTCGAACTTGAATGCTGAATACAGGATTAAAGACAGGATACTTGGCGGTATGGAGGATCTTGGTGTCCAAGTGCAGAGATCCTTCAAAGTTGCCACCCAAGTGGATAGGGTTGTTAAGAAAGCATATGGTGTTTTGGCTTTCATTGACAGAGGGATCGGGTTTATGAGCTGCAAGGTTTTGCTGCAGCTCTACAAGACCCTGGTGAGACCACACTTGGAATACTATGTCCAGTTCTGGTCACCCTGCTATAGGAAAGATACAAAGGCTTTGGAGAGGGTGCAAAGAAGGTTTACCAGAATGCTGCCTGGACTGCAGGGCTTGTCTTACCAAGAGAGGGTGACTAAGCTCAGACTCTCTGGAGAGGAGAGGGAGAGAGGTGGCCTGATTGAGATATACAAGATAATGAGAGGCATGGATAGAGTCAATAGCCAGAGACTTTTCCCAAGGGCAGGATTGACTGGCATGAGGGGACACAGTTTTAAGATATTAGGAGGAAGGTATAGAGGAAATGCCAGAGGTAGGTTCTTTACGCAGAGACTTCAGATTAGATTACTTAGTGTGGAAATAGGCCCTTCGGCCCAACAAGTTCACACCGACCCTCTGAAGAGCAACCCACCCAGACCCACTCCCCTACATTTACCCCTTCACCTAACAGTACGGGAAATTTAGCATGGCCAAATCACCTAACCTGCACACTTCTGGACTGTAGGAGGAAACCGGAGCATCCAGAGGAAACCCACGCAGACACTGGGAGAATTTGCAAACTCTATACAGACAGTTGCCTGAGGAGGGAATTAAACCCAGGTCTCTGGGGCTGTGAGACAGCAGTGCTAACTACTGTGCCACCAGAATGCGTTGCCAGCGGTGGTGATGGAAGCAGAGTCATTAGGGACATTTAAGTGACTGCTGGACATGCACATGGATAGTAGTGAATTGAGGGGTGCGAAGATTAGATAATTTATTTTAGATTAGGAATAATCCTTGGCACAACATCATGGGCCGAAGGGCCCGTTCTGTGCAGTACTCTTCTATGTTCTGTGAGATATTTTATTAAATGTTTTATGTTTCCCACCAATCTGAATTATCCCTGATCAATGGAGGAAGGTCAAGTAGGAGCTTATTCTTCTAAATCTACATTGACTAGGTTATTAAAATGCAGATAATCCTCAAATTTACATCTGAAACTCAACCACATTATTGTACTCAAAGAAAAAAAAGAATATTTTGTCATCGTTTTTGAATTTGGACACATTAGCCTATGCATAATGTAACAGTACCTTCCCAGTCTTAACAGACACCAACGTAATGATGGGCATAGTAGTTTGAGAAAATGAACATTTTGACAGAGCCTGCAGTTGTATTCTCCAACAGGTAGACAAAAAACTGACATTTGGTTCTCAGTCAACTGAGCTAATCATAACTGTAGTTATGAAGGTGTAGGCGTATACTGTACCTTTAGAGAGTGTGAAAGCTGGCAAGGACTTAACAAGCACAGAATTTGCTGAAAAAAATTTAAAATGTAACATTTGGCTGTGAAACAAATAGCTGAGATGTTTCTATGAGATGTATGCAACAATCCGGTTTCCTCCCACAATCCAAAAATGTGCAAGTTAGGTGAATTGGTCATGCTAAATTGCCCGTAGTGTTAGGTGAAGGGGTAAATGTAGGGGAATGGGTCTGGGTGGGTTGCTTTTGCGGGTCGGTGTGGACTCGTTGGGCTGAAGGGCCTGTTTCCACCCTGTAAGTAATCTAATCTACTTCAAATTCTAATTTGGCCAATCAGTTTAAGTTATGCACCAAGATACGTAAATCCAATCAAATTTGAATTGCACTGTTTTGATGACATCAAACCAATGAGATGATCTGATGTTCTGGGATATAAAAATCAGGCATTTTGAACAGTTAGCCAGAGCAGCAAAGAACACCAAATACAGGCTGACCACAGAATCGCTCTCTGAAAGGTATCTGTTCAAATGAAAGACGTGCAGAAGACCGAAGATCCAGAGAAAGACACAGAGGAGAATCGACACAGCTGACTGGTTTTGAAATTTGAATTTATTGTAAAACTTAATCTGGGGGGTTAATCAGATCATTATAGTGTTGTAGAGTGGGAAGTAGATAAATTGATCAGACAAAGAAGGTCTACAATGTAGATAGTTGTTTAATCTCATTTTTTCTTGGGAATTGAAGAATAATTTGTTAATTTGTCTTTAAATATTGGGATATGGTAGTTCTTTGTCACTCATACTTTTACAGATTACGAAGTGAGGTGAGCTTGTATGTCTGATTTAAATTAGCATAAGGGTTTACCCAGTGCTGTAATACTGTTGATGCCTAGAATTGCTTATTTAAATTACTATAACACTGACCAACTCATGCAGACAAATATATCATGTATGAGGTTCTGTAAAACCATATATTAAACCAAAATTAAATCAATTACAGAAGTTATTTTCTCTTCTGTATCATAGCTTCTACCTACTAATTAGTTCCGCCCTTCCTTCCTTCCTTTCCTCCTGAGAAAGCACACACTTACATTAGACCAGACTTTTTCCATGATATCAATCCCGATTCCTGGATAGCTATTCTTCACATGGACCTGGGTAACATGTCTTGTTCTTAAAACCAAACACTATCCTTCCACATTGGCAAGCACATCACAAATATGATTAATATAAATAACTAGACAGTTGTTAGCAATTTTTTTTTAAAAAAGCATAGAGCTACATCTCAGTGTCAGTGGATGAGAAACTTTACATTCATGACAAATAATCAGGCATCAATGTCATGTCAGGCATTTGTTGCCCATTGTTAATTGCTCTTCAGAGGAAGATTAGATTAGATTAGACTTACAGTGTGGAAACAGGCCCTTCGGCCCAACAAGTCCACACCGACCCGCCGAAGCGAAACCCACCCATACCCCTACATTACCCCTTACCTAACACTACGGGCAATTTAGCATGGCCAATTCACCTGACCCGCACATCTTTGGACTGTGGGAGGAAACCGGAGCACCCGGAGGAAACCCACGCAGACACGGGGAGAACGTGCAAACTCCACACAGTCAGTCGCCTGAGTCGGGAATTGAACCCGGGTCTTCAGGCGCTGTGAGGCAGCAGTGCTAACCACTGTGCCACCGTGCCGCCAGTTTCATGCTGTGTGGCAAGGATACTGATACTGGGTTATTAGGGGAAGTGGTCCTGGATTTTGATCCAATGATGATGAAATAAAGGAATTTTACTTCAAAATCAAGGGTGTAGTACTTGTTGGACAAGCTTCAGGTATTGCTGATTCCATGTGCATCCTGACCTTTTTCTCAAGACAGTTGAGACTTCAAGTCATTGTTGAAGAAACCTTGGTGAGCTACTGTAGACACTGGACTAACAGTACAGAAATTGATTGTTGAATTTGATGACTGGTGTGTCAGGCCAGCAGATTACTGAACCTTTGATGGTATTGTTAGAGTTGCAGTCATTGAGGCAAGTGAAAAATATTCCATCACACACATGGCTTGTGCCTTTTAGATGGTGGGCAGCTTTGGGGAGTCAGGAGATGAATCACTTGCTGCACTCAGTCTCTCAAATGCTCTTGTCACCACATCACTTATGCATCTTGCCAATTACATTTCAGATTAATGGGGATCCTGGTAATGTTCATATAATACAACTGAATACCAAGGGAAGGTGGTTAGATTCTCCAATGACAATAGCAATTATTTGTATGAGGTAAAGGAAACTCGGTTCTTATCAGCCCAAGCCTTAATCTAGTCTCTGTCTTCGTGTACACAGACACTGAATGATTCATTCTTGAAATTGTGGTGAATGCATCAGATCATCATGAAATCATCAGCAGTCACCAACTCCTATGACAGGGGCAATCTTATTGCTGATCCTATGAAGTTGAAGACACTTGGACCAGTGACACTGCTTCAGGATCTTCACTTCTTAATCTGTTCAGATATGGGCATCACTGACCAGGCCAATATTCATTGCAAATCCCTAAATGCCTTGGAAAATGTGGTGGCAAGGTGCTTCCTTGACCTACAGTACTGTTAGGAACAAAGTTCCAGCATTTTGACCCAGCATCAGTAAAGGAATTGCAATATAGTTCCAGGTCAAGATGGTAAGTGGCTTGGAGGGGTACTAGTAGGTGGTGACGTTCCCTTGCACCTCTGGACAGGAGAGGTCACAGGTTTGGGAGATGCTGTTGGAGGAGCCTTTGTGACTTATTACAGTACAACTTGTGGATGATACACACTATTTTGATGGTGAAAGTAAAAGCAAAATACTGTGCACATTAGGAAGCTAAATTAAAAACAAACAAAAAAATGATAGAGAAACTAAGAAGCATCTGAGAAATGGAATTAGCATTTTGAGTCTGATATGGCTGAAGAAGAATCATCTTAGACTGAAAGCATTAACTTTGTCAGCATGACGTGCAAGGGATAAGCAGAGATAAACAATTCCACAGTCAATGATCAGATCTAATCTCTGCAGTCCTGCTACATCGTCATGAATGATGGACATTTAAACAATTCACTGGAGGAAGAGACTCGACAAACATCCCCGAGCGCAATACTAGGAAGCCAGCATCAGTGCAAAATACAAGGCTGAAATATTTGCATGGAATATGGTTATGGCTATTGGAAGTTAGTCATCTCAGCTCCAGGAAATCTCTGTATGAGTTCCTCAAGGCTTAATCATCTTCAGCTATTTTATCAATCACGTTCTCTCTGTCACAAGGACAAACTGGGGATAGTTGCCGATGATTGCACAATGTTCAGCACCATTCGCTACTAGTCAGTTACTGAAACAGTCCATGTCTAAATGCAGCAAGACCTGAACGATCGTCAGGCTTGGGTTGACAAATGGCAACAAACTGCACCACAGAAATGCCTCGCAATAACCATCGAAAACCATTGTCCATTCACGTGCAATAATGTTAACAATACTGAATCCCGGACAATTAATATCCTGGGTTTACCATGGACCAGAAATTGAACTAGGCTAGCCATATAAATACAGTGCCTGCAAGAGCAGGTCAGAGTCTAAGAATCCTTTATGCAGATCTTTCACGGGATAAGGGCAGCACTCTCCAGGCCAGCATTTACTATCCCTAATTACCCCTCAGATGCTGCCTGAACTGCTGTGCTCTTCCAGCACCACTAATCCAGAATCTGGTTTCCAGCATCTGCAGTCATTGGTACATCACATAGGTAAAAACAATGTACGTGCTGCCCTTGTCATTCTACATAGGCGTAGTTATGGGTTTGGATGATACTGTAAAATTTCTGCAGTTCATTTTTTAAAATGCTACACACTGTTTTTACTGAGCATCGGTGATGGAGGGAATGGATGTTTGTGGAGGCTCCATTGTCCTGGATGATGTCAAGCTTCTTGAATGTTAGTGTTACATTCATCCAGGTAAGTGAGGAGTATTCATCACATTCTTGACCTATACCTTGCAGATGGTGAACAAGCTCTGAGGAGTAATGAGACAAGATAGTGTATTCAGAAGGCCATGGCTTACTGCTATTATCGCTCGACCATTAATCCAGAGAGCCAGGTAATGTTCTGGTAACGTGTTCAAATCCCACCCCAGAGACGGTGGGATTTGAATTCAATAAAAATCTAAAATTAAAGAGTCTAATTATGAGCGTGAATCCATTGTGATTGTCAGGAAAAACCCACTGGGTTCATGAATGTCCTTTAAGGAAAGAAACTGCAGTCCTTATCTGGTCTGGCCGATGTGCGTCTCCAGACCCACAACAACGTGACTGACTCCTTAATTGCCCTCAGGGCAATTAACAATGGATAAATGCTGACCTAGGTAGTAATGCCCTCATCCCATGAAAGATTTAAATAAAGGATTCTTAGAATCTTGGAATTTTTTCCCTAAGGAATAGTAGGTCTACCTGCTGCACGTGGACTGCAGTGATCAAGACGACACAATCTCTTTCACAAAGACAGCAAGGAATACAGAGTAAATACTTGGCCAGCCAGCAACACCCTCATCTCAGGAGTGAGTTTTTAAAAAATAAGAGCACTTTTATGGCAGTTCTCACAATTCAGTAAAATTCAGTAGTTATGGAAAAATACAAGAGACAAAAGGCTTTACTGGTATGAAGGACCAATTTACTGAACAATGACATAAGTTGGCAAATTGTACGGCCACCTGAAGGCAAATCAGTGGATGACAATGGGAAGCATTCAAAGGAGTAGACTGAAGCTTAAAAACAAGTGTTTCATAAAGAGTGAAACTATCAAATGACAACTTCCCTGGACGTTGAAAAACATGCAGAGTAAGACAAAGAAAACCAGGGAAAGAAGGGCCAATCTATTGAGAACTCCATACCGGAGAAAGCCAGTATAGCCTACACACCTGGAATTACACCAGTGCTTAAACTGATGTGCCACACTGCACATTTGTAAGGCAGTCAGAATGCTTTTTGGGTCAATAGCAGCATCCAGTTAGTGTAGACTATTACTTGTATTTATGGCAAATTAGCAACGAGCTTTAACTGTTCATCAAATTCTTGTAACAGCTGCTCTTTCCCAGTTAACTGGAGTTAGACTGACCTTTCAGAGCATCCAATGACAGTCTTAGGCCCTATCATGAGTTTGCACAACAGACCATAACAAATTTGATCTGGGGAGCCATTATCACAGTTTTCAGCAACCTTGTAAAAACACCTTTTTTTTTCAAATATTCACTCAGGGTACATGTGGGTTGCTGGCTGGCCAGCATTTGTTGCCCATTTCTAGTTGCCCATAACCTGAGTAGCTTGGTATGCCATTTCACAGGGTAGTTGAAAGTCAACCACATTGCTGTGGCTCTTGAGTCACATGTAGGCCAGACCAGGTGAGGATGGCAGATTTCTTCCCTTAAGGACATTATGAGGCAGATGGGTTTTTCCTGACAATCAACAACGATTTCATAGTCATCAGTAGATTCTAAATTCCAGATTTGCTTTTATTTAATTCAAATTCCAGCAACCGCCATGGTAGGATTCAAATCCTGGTTCCGAGAACATTAGCTGAATTTCTAGACTCATAGACTAATGATAATACCACTAAGCCAGCACCTCCCCATTACCTATCTCCTACCCAGTTACTAACCAAGTAACCCTCATGTTGAGCTAGAACACTTCAAAACCAACCTGCACTTAAACTTAACCAGTTAACTCTAATTCACAGTGAACAGTTCTGATTGCATCTCCAAATCAAATATACTTCCACAAAACTGCACCCTCTCCTATTGTTGTATAAATTGTTGTTTCTTTTCTAAAATTGTTTTCTTGTGTCTCAGTCCTGATGAGCGCAAGACCAAAAGTTTTGACTTCATAAAAACCAAAAGAACTGTGGATGCTGTAAATCATAAACAAAAACAGAAATGGATAGTAAACCTCAGCAGGTCTGGCAGCATTTGTGCAGAAATATCAGCGTTAATGTTTCGGGTCAAGTGACCCTTCCTTTGATTTCAGTTTTTTTAAAAACGTGCTTAAATTCTGTAGTACCAAACAATGAATTTATATTTAACATATTATTTAACATATTCAGCCAGTACTCAAAGAAGTGACTCCACACTCAAAGTGTGGAGTGTGCAGCAGTTGTCTATCCAAGAAACCACACCATGCTATCTTTAAGGGAGTTTCATCAAACTGTAGGCCACAGGATTCTGAGGGTTGGTTCAATATCCAAAATCAATGTCAAATTCTAGAGTCAGAGGCCAACTAATCTGGAAGCTCACTGTATGCTTGAGACGTCTTGATCCTCTGTGAATTCCGGAGGGGATGGGATTGCTGAGTTTTGGCTGCATTCTGAATGCTAATTAATGTCCTCATAACTAATAGGTGTCATCCAGCCAGCCTCTCTGCCATCCAACATATCTGAGTCTGGTCATTCCAGTATCCCAATTCCTTTCTTTCTTTAAATATCTAAACCCCACAATTGAGCAATAGCTGCCCTTATGACAGCTGCCAGTTCCATGGAAAAACATTTAGCACAAGATAGCCATTTCCCAAACCTTCATCAGGCCAGATAAAAGACAGTCAATTCCTAAAAGAAGATCTGAGGCCTTGTCCACTCCATAAACAGGAACTGCATGTCATAATTGAGGCTAAGCACCTGACAGAAGAAATATGTCAACAGGGCACGCCACCATGGAGCAGGTTCAACATAAATGTATTGCTCCGGAATCTGAAGGAAGAATGTTGTTATCTGGCTGTGAAGACACAGATACCTGGGCACCCTCCCTAAATGGAAGACTCAATACCTTAGCAGCAACCCAGTGTCACTTTTCATCCCAGAAAAAAAAACAAACAGTTGTGAGCTTTCCTTGAATATTTGTGACAGGTTATGAGGATGGGACCAAAGTGACAAGCGACTTGGCAGCGATCAGATGCTTATGACCAATACATGACCCATGTAGGACAACACTCAGCTGTTCTGTTCAGTGTCCTAATTGGTCACTTCGGTTTCCAGTAATTCACTGGCCAGAATTCACTGGCAGAGCAAAAATGAATTCCCAGATAGAAGTGGTGAGTGGTTATTCACATGAAGCACTGAAGTTTTTCCAGCAAGGAGTCCATCTGCCACAGACCAATGAGATGTCTGAAACATCTATTCCTGTGCAGCCTTGGGGAAGAAACTATGGAGTAGATCCTGATGAAGGGCTTTTGCCCAAAACGTTGATTTTCCTGCTCCTCGGATGCTGCCTGACCGGTGGTGCTTTTCCAACATCACTCTAATCTAGACTCTGATTTCCAGCATCTGCTGTCCTCACTTTTGCCAAAGAGTAGATCCCTTGACAATTCCTTTGCAGGTCAGCTGAGTCCTTAAACAAGGAACACATCATCAACGTAAGCCAAAAGGATAACGTCCACACCATCCAAGGTACTTTCAAATCAAACACATTCATAAGTGTAGGAACAGCTCCACAAATACTGAATATAACTGGCCAAACAAAGGGACAGCTTACACACACATTTTCTTAATTGAAGGACCACTATCAGGGGCCTGTTGGCTTCCAATAGACACTCTTCAATAGTATGCAGAACTCATTTGTATGACTAAATCTATTCAGAACTCAAAAGCTCATAAAATCCATGCAAATACTCATGATCAACCCAATCAAATACCTTCACCTGATCAAGGAAAAGAAAAGCTCTAGACAGATCAGTCTACTACGCAATGTGCATTACGTCCCTGATGAGATGGATACCGTTGCAAATTCTCCGGTCCATGTTTGTGTCAGATTGGATGGGGTGAGCCATGTGGTCAGCACAGTTGCAAGGTGAGATGACAATGCCCTGGCAAAGATTTTGTAATCTGTACTGAGAACAGAAACCAGACACCAGTTCTTTAACAACTGGGAGATCTCTCTTAGGCAGCAGTGAAATTATGGAACAAACAGAAATTGGTCAAGAAACTCAGCAGGTCTGGCAGCATTTGTACAGAGAAGCAGCAAAAGGAAACTCTGAAGAGTCGCAGAATCCTTAGAGTGCAGAAAGAGACCATTTAGCCAATTGGCCCTCTGAACAGTATCTCTCCCAGACCCAGCCCTGACCTCATCCCCATAACCCTGCATTCAGCATTGCTAACTTAACTAGCCTACACATCCTTGCTCATTGCAGGGCAATTTAGCATGGCCAATCCAATGCATGTCTTTGGACAACTGGAGGAAATTGCAGCATGTGGATACAATCCACGCCAAAGGGAAAATATGCAAACTCTACAAAAGACATTCACCCAAGGCTGGAATCGAACACAGGTCCCTAGCTGTGTGTGGCAGCAGTGTTAATCACGGAGACACCTTGCCGCCGTTCAATTGGACTTGAAATGTTAACACTGTTTCTCGCTCAACAGATGCTGCCAAATCTGTTGCTTCTTCAGTATTTTCTGCATTTGCTTTAGACTTCCAGAATCCACAGTACATTGCATTTATTTGAGTGCAATTATGGCTCTGAACTGAAGAGGAATCGCTCCAATCATGATACATTTCTCCAGAACACACTCATTCCTAGGGTGTACCACAATACCCTGAGGAACTTGATAGTTCACCTGTCCAGCCATGGAGACTTGCCCCTGAAGAACTAGTCAAAGGTGCCAGTCAACATCTCTATGCTCAAAGAAGCAACCTGCAGCAGGTCCTTCAACAAAAATTTGCAAGCATCCCCACTGAATGAATCTGGAAAAAGAAAGATTGGAATAGAAAGCTCTCATTTGGGCTCTAATGCCCTCCAGATAAGAGATAAGAAATCCACCATCTGCAAACAACACAAGGAACTGCTGATAAACCCCCTGCCGTTTTGTTAGTGATGAGGTGCGACATAGCTTATTTCCTTGAGGATCTGAGCCACATCCTCACATGTTGTTGCCTGAGCGCTTACTGGAAGTCCTGTGCAACAGGTCAACATCACTGAGGCAGACTGGGAGGAAGGTGCAGCAAGTCAGTATCAGCATGAAGTGGATTGAGAGTGCAGACCTACACAGCTCAGAACATAAAGAAGAACAGGACTCTTCCCCTCTGCAGTATATTCTGACTCAAAGAGAGCCTGCTGGAGAACAGCAAAGCAGAGCTTCTCCATAAAAGCCTAAAGGGCAAGGCGCAGATTGAGCAGTTATACTGTTGCACAAACTCTGCCTTGTTTATAAAAGGCTGATGAAAATGATACCAGCACAAAGCAGTGAATTAATTGGTAGGTAGTGTATAAGTTGCTTTTGTCCACTTTAAAGCTGGATTAAGGACAGGTAAGAGATCTTTCTCATTTTTAAAATAACACAACTTTCTATTTGATTTAAATTTCAGATCGAAGTTTCTTTTTAAAACCATAAGATACAAGTCCAGGATTAGGACATCATGTCCACACCACTATTCAATCATGACTGATACGTTTCACAACCCCATTCTCATGTCTTCTCCCCGTAACCCTTGATCCCCTTACTAATCAAGAACCTATTTGTCTTAAATACACTCAATGACGTGACCTCCACAGCCTCTGTGACAATGTGTTCTACAGATTAACCAGCTTTTGGCTGAAGAAATCTTCCATATTTCAGTTCTAAAAGTTTGTCCTTTCACCGATGCCTGGGGTGCTAGTCTCTCCTAGTTCCCCTAGCGGAAACATGTCTGTAAGTCATGATTCTGTGAGTTTGACAATAGCAGACTGTTATGAAAGCAAAATACTTTACAGGCTGCAACGTTGAAATAATAAAAGAAAATGCTGGAGAAGCTAACAGGACTGTGGAAACATTAACTCTGTTTATGTTTCAAGTCCAATGATTTGATATTTATTCAAACCCACGTCCCAGAACATCAGCCTCAGATTCTGAATTCACAGGCCAGTGACATTACAACTACGATATCACCTTCTCCAAACAATGTTTTTATGATATTTTAACTTCGATACTGATCCCATTTGTGTTCCCTGTTCAAATATTTTGGTCTCTATGAAATGCAGACCAAAAGTGAAGGATAATTTAGAGCACTTTACTTCCTGATTTGCTAACTGAAATGCAAGCCCAGTTGGGGGTGGGAGCTAGTTGTGCAATTTGGCAGCCACTCTTCATAAATTCCAGAGATTGCAATTTTGAACACAATAGCTGTCAAGTTCTTTGTCATGGGATACAGTTGGGAAAACCATTTATATATGCAATTCTGTCTCTGTCATCTCCTCGATTTTGCTATGCCAGCACTCAGGCAAGGGGCAACTGAAGTCAGATGCATAAGTTATTAAATTAGAATCACGTTAAAA
This sequence comes from Hemiscyllium ocellatum, assembly GCF_020745735.1. Classification (NCBI taxonomy): domain Eukaryota; kingdom Metazoa; phylum Chordata; class Chondrichthyes; order Orectolobiformes; family Hemiscylliidae; genus Hemiscyllium; species Hemiscyllium ocellatum. The sequence goes on from NC_083401.1 coordinate 40,559,663, forward strand.
AAAAACTCCTTAGAAAAACCTGCATGAATATTTTTGAACATTTTACACTGTAGTTTCCTGATCTACTTATACGACATATACAATCAAACAAATATTGTTGAGGTTTGGACATGTAGAGTTCAATAAAGTGGTTCACATTGGATGCTGTAAAACAGCTTTAACTCACCACTTCGTGCACAGAACGGTTGAATGAATCTTCCTCAGTGAGGATTAGAAGAATAATGAGTGCCATGTACACATGGTGAGAATTACGTTCTTCAACACAATACAAAGTCTCAAGAATTGGAAGAACCTGCAAATCAAAAACAACACGTAATCTGATATATACATAAAGGTTCATTACACATAATTAATTCCAATTCCATTTTCCCATCACCTTACCTGATCTGCCTTCCACTCTTTTTTATAGAATTTTGAGAAGTATTGTAGCTCAGGGTTGAGGTTCTGGATGTAAGTTTGCTCGCTGACCTAGAAGGTTTGTTTTCAGACATTTCATCACTATACTAGGTAACATCAATGAGCCTCCGGTGAAGTACTGGTGGTATGGCCCGCTTTTTATTTGTGTTTAGGTTTCCTTGGGATGGTGATGTCATTGCCCATTTCCTGCTCTTTTTCTCAGGGGGTGATAAATGGGATCCAAATCAATGTGGTTGTTGATAGAGTTCCAATTGGAAAGCCATGCTTCCAGGAATTCTCATGGGTGTCTCTGTTTAGCTTGTCCTAGCACGGATGTGTTGACTCTAATTGGTGACCTTCCTCATCTGTACGTAAATAGACTAGTGAGAGTGGGTCATGTCTTTTTGCGGCTAGTTGATGCTCATGTATCCTGGTGGCTAGTTTTCTGCCTGTTTGTCCAATGTTGTGTTTGTTGCAGTTCTTACACGGTATTTTGTTGATGACATTAGTTTTGCTTGTTGTCTATACAGAGCCTTTCAAGTTCATTAGCTGTTGTTTTAGCATGTTGGTGGGTTTGTGGGCTACCATGATGCCAAGAGGTCTGAGCAGTCTGGCAGTCATTTCCGAGATGCCTTTGATGTAGGGGAGAGTGACGAAGGTTTCTGGACACATTTTGTCTGCTTGTTTGGGTTTGTTGCTGAGAAATCGGCAGACAGTGTTCATTGGGTACCTGTTCTTTTTTAATACACTGCGTAGATGGTTTTCCTCTGCTGTTCGTAGTTCTCGTCGGACTATTGACATATTGGTCTAGAAAACTCTCCTGGATGCTTCTTACAAATTCTACCCCATTCAGACCTCTGACGCTAAGTATATCCCAGTCAATGTTGGGAAAATTAAAATCTCCCATCACCACTACCCCATTGCCTCTACATCTTTCCATAACCTATTTACCTATTAGTTCTTCTACCTCACGCTCACTGTTGGGAGGCCTGTAATACACTGTTGGGGCTGTGACTGCACCCTTATTTTTCCTTTTCTCCTTTCCACCCATAATGCCTCACTACCCAAGACCTCCATAGTGTGCTCCTTTAGCACAGCCATGATATTGTCCTTGACCAGCAATGCGACTTCACACCCCTCCCACCTTTACTTCCCTCCCTGTCCTGTCTGAAGCATCTGTATCCTGGAACATTTAATTGCCAATCATGCCCTTCCTTCAACCAAGTCTCTGTGATTGCAACAACATCATACTCCCAGGCATCAATCCAATCCCTAAGTTCAACTGCCTTACACACTATACTCCTTGCATTAAAGTAGATGCATTTCATATCTCTGAATTGATGAGAAAAATATCTACCGAAATTATGATTTCACTAAATAATCAGCTACAATTCAGAACTTGATCGCTTATAAGTTCTTTTCATATCAAGTGAATAGCTTGGTACGGAATGATACACAAATCTATAACTCCCAGATTTCTCAGTTAAAACATAGGAGGAATGCCTCAACCAATTTGACTTTGTTAAACAGTAAATGGACACTGAGGGATGTGCTGCATTCAAGTAAGTTGAATATCTATATTCTCCTTTGAGAAATCTGTCTAAATGACTTTAGAAAACAATCAAAAACACCAAAACAAGTAGAAATAGGAGAACACAAGGATAGATATGGCCGGTTTATTATTAGTTCAAGTTATACGCTAAATAGATTAGATTAGATTATTTACAGTGTGGAAACAGGCCCTTCAGCCCAACAAGTCCACACCGACCCGCCGAAGCGCAACCCACCCAGACCCATTCCTCTACACCTAACACTGCGGGCAATTTAACATGGCCAATTCACCTAACCTGCACATTTTTGGACTGTGGGAGGAAACCAGAGCACCCGGAAGAAACCCACGCAGACACAGGGAGAACGTGCAAATTCCACATAGTCAGTCGCCTGAGGCGGGAATTGTACATGGATCTCTGTCGCTGAGGGGCAGCAGTGCTAACCACTGTGCCGCCCAGTTGGGAGAATCAGGAAAGGAAATACAAAACTACACTTTTAAAAACAAAAACTAAACTGTGAACCAAGTTTGTGAAAATGTGGAATTTAATTAGTGCCTGGCTTGTATTTCCATGTTTGTGTTCTGTCACTAAAGACATGAATCATTGTAAAGGGCAGAGAAGTTAAACTTGAGTCTGGCTCCAGTACCCAACTTTACAGGAAAAAGGATTCTATTCTGTAAAATGAAACAAAAACAAAATTGCAACCTCTCGATGAAATTCTCTAAAATATCCAACATTCAAAATTAACCAGATTTAAACTACAGCCTGTCAAGAACACAAATGTAGAATCGTTGAATCCCTACAGAGTGGAAGCAGGCCATTTGGCCCTTTGAACAGACCCTCCGAAGAGCACCCCATTCAGACCTATCCCCCTACCCTATCTTGTGAACCTGCATTTTCCATGTCTAATCCACCTAATCTGCACATCCCTGGACACAATGGGCAATTTAGCATGGCCAATCCATCAAATCTGCACATCTCTGGACTGTGGAAGGAAACCAGAGTACCCGGAGGAAAACGTGCAAACTCCAGACAGACAGTCGTTTAAGGGTAAAGTCAAACCAGGGTCCCCAGTGCTGTGAGGTAGCTGGCCTAAGCACTGAACCACCATGCCACTCCTATTCCAAGTGTGGAAAATGCATATGCTGCACTGGCCATGCGATGAGTGTCCATGGGATAGTGGATAAATACATTAAAGAGCATGGAACTTGGCCACTTTGATTAGAAAGTACTAATTTTATTCCTCATTCAAGCAAATCTCAATAAGCTGAATGGCTGCTAAAATTGGCCTTCACCCTTAAAACTCTAACACTGCAAGAGACGGCATCTTCATTGGAGAAAAGAAAATTCAGGAAAAACAAAATTACAATTAATCCATTGCTCAAAATGTCTAAAGCACACTCACCAAATTCTCTACGTCAGTACGGGCCAAGACATATGTTCTCACGTTCGGGTTCTGATGCAACAAAGTATACAGCAGAAGAGTGGCCTGATCAGATTTCTGCTGCTCGTACAGTGCTGTATACAAACTGTTGAAATTTATCTGGAAGCAGTAGGAGTTTGGTGATTGAATGGCAGTATTATCTGAAATAAAGGATTACAAGTAAATAAAATATCTGGCAAAATGTAATTTCAACTGTATTTTTGACTTGCAATTTCAAATTTGTGTTGGTCTAAATGAAAAACTGACATATCACTATCAGGAGAAAGTAAGCACTGCAGATGCTGGACATCAGAGTCAAAAAGTGTGCTGCTGGAAAAGGACAACTGGTCAGACAGCATCAAAGGAGCAGGAGAGTTGACGTTTCGATCATTAGCTCTTCATCAGGAATATCACTATTACCTGAGCAATCATTAATTGTGCATTTGTTTTGTAAACAGAGTGGGGAAGAGATGTTGTGGATCAGGAAGGAAATGATTAGACAGGTATCACATCTCATACAATTGCGTTGGAAGGTGTCAAGTGCAAGTATTTAAAAGTAGGGCTGTTATAAAAGAGAACAAAGCTCTAGTAGAAGTTTCAATGTCACTAAGGAGCAAGGAGAGGGAGCTGGATAGAAAACAGCTAGACAAATACAAAAAAAGGTAGTTAGGATAGAAGAGGAGAAAAATGCAAGCAACTTCTGGAACTTATATATTTCCTTTTTACTTCAAGACTGATGAATTTACTGTGTAACTTTGCCTTTTTTACTATTAATTTCAAATCTGCTGTATTTTGGACTTGCTTTATTTGGATTTTTCATGTTTATGCAGCTTCCTCCTTCCTCTGTTTGCATAATACTTTGCCGCTTTTAAGTCTTCTCATCCTCTATTGTTTTCTATAAATATAATTTTTCAGACAATTCAACACGTTGATATCTTTTTTGCTTGGCCTATACTTACTCCATCTCTATTTTTTCCAACAATATTGAAGTGCCAATTTGCCCTTCATTTATGAAGAGAATACACCTACAAATATCAAGAACATTTCTTTTGTCTTCTTAAATGTTAAATAAGCTGTTAACTAGCATTATGCTTTTATGTTAGAGTTTAACCAAACAATATTTTCTTCACAAATCCAGAAATGGACTGATTTTCAAGTGCAGTAAAGAGAATCCAGTGTTCAGTCAGAACAATTTACACAGTGTGGTGGTACAGTGTTTCAGGGATTTGACTGTATTTGCTGAGCAATATAACCAATTAAAACACATTTAATTTAATGTGGTATTTAGCATATAATATGAAAATAAATGGTGCCTTAATTCTCTTTTATAAAACAGCTAATATTTGCCTTCCTACTATTTTGACAATAGTGGGCTACTAGCAGAATGTGGGAACATTAGCTGTTCCAATATGCTTTACGATCCCAATTCCTCTTTCAGTGATAGCACTACTTTGGAATTCTGTCAATAGTATGGTCTAAAAACAAGAATTAAACTAAGATGTTTTTTGCAAATAATTTAGATGGAAGAATTTCCCTTTTTCAACCAAAGTGACGTTACTTGAAAATATAGCTTTTAGAAATTTTCAAATGTTGTTCTGTGCTGATTCCAGTATCCATAAACAAAGTGTATCACTAACTCCTTCACGTTTTCTGAACTAAGCACAGTTTGTTCTGGTCATATTTCTACAACATAAGAATTTTGAAAATTCATTGTTATACTAATCATGGTGTTATATTTCACATTGATATCTCCTCTGGGAGAACCAAGGTGGACAGTACAATCAAGTACTATCAGTACTTCCTGAAGAAGGGCTCATGCCCGAAACGTCGACTCTCCTGCTCCTTGGATGCTGCCTGACCTGCTGTGCTTTTCCAGCATCACATTTTCAGCTCTGATCTCCAGCATCTACAGTCCTCACTTTCTCCTAGTACTATCAATGCCCAATGAACACACACATGTGAGAATATTTAATGAAAGCAAATATGAATTCCACGAAGGGGACGGGTTAGGTAAATGCTTCCAAGGCCGAGAGCTAATACTAACTTGGTAGAGAGTCCCAAATTAACAAGGGTCAATACACTTTCTAATTTTTCTCTCTCATGGATAAAAAAAATAGGCTAAACACACACTTGTGTAACAGTCAATTAAATACTTTTGAAGTTTAGTCACTGTTGTAATGTTGAGAACACAGCAGTCATTTTGGGCACAGCAAGACCTGACAATTAGCAATAATTGCGAGATAAACATTAGCCAAGCCAACCATGGAAAACGCTCCAGGTTTCTTCCCAACAGTCCAATTAGATCACTTGCCACCGCAGAAGGCAGATGGGGCTTCAGTTTAATGTTTCTTCTTAAAATACAGTATTCTTTCTTTGTTGCCCTTATATCTGTCTATATTTTTGCACTAAGTGACACCAATTTGAGGTCCCCAGTCCAACAACCATTTCTGCATGACAATAGCAGGCACTGAACACGAGACAGGTCAATTTCTTCAGGTATATAAAACAAATAAGTTTAGATGCTAGAGATCCAAAACAAAAATATGAACAGGAGAAACTCAACAGATCTGGCACCATCTAAGGAGAGAAAACAGTTAACATCTTGATCAGAACTGCTGTCTTTGTTTGTTTCTTCAGATGCTTGGCAGCAAATTAGTCATCCACGCTGAATACAGCAGCTGCTGACTTATATGTTTGCCTACCCTCTTACATTCACTCATCCCAAATAAAGGACTGAGACAGAGGTTCTGCAATGGTCATATTGAATGGTGAAGCAGGCTCAAAGGACCAAATAGCCTACTCCAGTTCCGAGCTTCAAAAGTTTCTATGTTGCAAATGACATAAAACCAGTATAAGAACCAAATGCCTATCAGACTCCTCCTCGGATGCTGCCTGAACTGCTGTGCTCTTCCAGCACCACTAATCCAGAATCTGGTTTCCAGCATCTGCAGTTATTGTTTTTACCTATCAGAACTAGTGAATTAATTCTAGGGCCCACAACACTCTAGTGAGGAAGAAAGTAAACAAGGTCAGCAACCAACTTATTGAGGCTCTGCACTGTTCTCATTGGGTGTGTGGGGTGCAGGGGAAATATTACTCTTACTGCACTACTATAGAATCTTAAATCTGATGTGATTCAATTACTCAGTCAAACAATTTATAGAAAACCAAAAATCTGCATATGCTGGAAATCAGAAGCAAACTCTGAAGAGGAGTCACAGGACCCAGAACATTGGCTTTTCTTTCTCCACAGATGCTACCTGTTTGCTGAGTTTTTCCAAAAATTTACAGATTGCTGATGCAATGAGTACATTTGACAGATAGCAAGCAAGCAGTTAAATATCTTTTTTTTTAATTTTCAGGCTTAAACAAACCTTGCGTATTTCTGAAAGACATTATCGACTGTCGATATGGATTTGGTTTTTCTGGTCTGTTGCTCAAATTAGATAAAACAAGCAGAAGCAGAAGACTTCGATTAGCCAGTGGAGATGACAGATCCCCTTGCTGGCTTGTCTTATTCCCAACTCCTCCCAAGGTAAGTACTGTCCAGAGGCCAGCTGTTGAAAAGGAAAAAAAGAAAGATGAGTGCATTCTCAGAGCTTCATAACTCTATCACTTTGTAGACACACATTTTGGCTCGCAGTTAATAAAAAGCAATTCACCATTTTGATGATTGTTACGTTTTCTAGCACAGTCAAATGTTTTTTGTACTTAGCCTGTAGTTATAGAATAGGTCGAGATCATGGCAAAGACACATTACCGTTACAATAAATTCAGGATGACAGTTTCCATGTCCTTTTTTGGGACAGGATTTTGATCAACAAATTTTTAAAATTCACTAGTGGGATGTGGGCATTGCTGGTTTGCCACCATTATTCCCAGTACGCAGAAGCCCTTGAGGTGGTGTTGAGATGCCTTCTTGAACCACTGTAGTCCACGTGCTGTACAGTGATCCACAATGACCTTAGGGAGGGAATTCCAGGACTTTGACACAGCAATACTGAAGGAACGGCAAGTGATGGTGTTGTCCTTGTCCCTTCTAGATGAAAGTGCTCAAGGATTTGGAAGCTACTGTTGAAAGATCTTTAGTGAATTTCTGCAAGCACAGCAGGTCAGGCAGCATCCAAGGAGCAAGAAAACCAACGTTTCAGGCAAAAGCCCTTTCTGCTCCTCGGATGCTGCCTGGCTTGCTGTGCTTTTCCAGCACCACTCTGATCTTAACTCTGGTTTCCAGCATCTGCAGTCTTCACTTTTGCCTCGTGAGTTTCTGCAGTCTATTCTTGTGGACATTGTTGTTACTGAGCATCAGTGGTGGAGAGAGTGGATGCTTGAGGGTGTAGTGCCAGTAAAGCAGGCTGCTTTGTCCTGTATGGTTTCAAGCTTCTTGAGTGTTGTTGGAACTGCACTCATCCAGGCAAGTGGGGTGTATTCCTGACTTGTACATTGTAGATGGTGGATAGGCTCTGGGGAGTCAGGTGGTGAATTACACGCCACAGTATTCATAGTCTCTGACTTGCTCTTGTAGACAGTGTTTGTGTGGTGAATCCAGTTGAGTTTCTGGTCAATCGTAATCCCAGGGATGTTGATAGGGAGGGATTCAGTGATAGCAACACTACTGAATGTCAAAGGAAAGTTATTACATAGTCTCTTATTGGAAACAGTAATAGCCTGTCACTTGTGTGACCCAAGTATTATTTGCCAGTTGTCAGCCCAAGCCTGGATACTGTCCAGATCTTGCTGCATTTGAACATGTACTACTCCAGTATCTGAGGTGTCACGAATGGTGCTGAACATTATTCAGTCATTAGCAAACATCCCCACTTCTGACCTTGTGATGGAAAGAAGCAACTAAAGATGGTTGGGCCTACCCCAGGACACTATTCTGAGGAACTCCTCAAATGCCCTGAAGGTAAGATGACTGATCTCCAAGAAACACAACCATCTTCATTTGTTTCATATATGACTCCAGCTAGTGGAGAGTTTGCTCAGAACATTCTCCGATTCTAATTTTACTAGGGCTCCTTGAATGTAGCCGTGATGTCGAGGGCTGTCACTCTCACCTCACCTCTGGAATTCAGCTCTTTTCTCCATGTTTGAACCAAGGCTGCAATGAGGTCAGGGGCTGAATGGCCCTGGTAAAATTCATACTGGGTCACCATGAGCAAGTTACTGCTGAACAGGTAGTGCCTGATGACACTTTTCATCACTTTACTGGTGATCAAGAGTGAACTGATGGGCTGGGTTGGATTTGTCCAGTTTTTAGTGCCAAGGTTGATCCCCTGGCTTGATAATGGTTGAGTCGGAGATATGCCAGGCCATGAAGTTACAGATTGTGCTGGAGTACAATTCTGCTGCTGTTAATGGCCCACAGTGCCTCATGAATGCCCAGTCTTGAATTGCTAGATCCATTCAAAGACTGAATTGCTAGATCCATTCAAAGACTGAATTGCTAGATCCATTCAAAGACTGTCCCACTTAGCACAGTGATAATGCTACACAACAGACTGGACGATATTCTTAATGTGAAGGTGTCTCCAGAAGTTGGTCACTCTTACACATACTGTCATGGACAGATGAAGTTACAACCGGCAAATTGGTAATGCTGAGGCCAAGTATTTTTTCAAGCTAACTGTAGTGTCTTTAGTACTTCCCACAATTGCAAGTGGGGATCAAATAAGTTGACAAAAGCTAGCTTATCATATTCTTTTTATGGTGAAAAATAATCCACACCATTAAGAATATATTCACCAAAAGAGAGACATTGACATTACACTAAAATTGTTATAATTAGTCCTAAGTCTGGACAAATGCATGCTGATTTGCGAGCAACTGCATTGAATCGCAAGAACATGCTTTTCCTGATTATTGCAGGAGATCTATGAGAGGTCAGCATACCAGAAAGCGTACGAACAATAATAAACTACTTACAAGACCAGAAGATATACAAGCATAATTAAGCCAGCCCCGTTCCTTGAGGCTGCTCCACCATTCAGAGCTGATAGGTTTCCCAATCCCATTCACCTACCTTCTCCCCATAACCTTCGTCCCCTTACTAATCAAGAAACTATCTATCCTTCTCTTAAAGACAATGACTTTGCCTCTACAGCCTTCTGCAACAGTAAGTCCCACAGATCACCACCTCCTGGCTGAAGAAATTCATCCTCATCTTATTCAAGGATTTTCCTTTTGCTTGGATACTGTCCATTCAGGTCCTACTATTTCTTAGCAGTGTCCACTCTGTCCAGGCCTTTCGGATTTCCAAAGACTTTCCCCGTGTAGAAAAAAAGTCTACACCTCTATTCTTCCTACTAAACTGCATAACTGCACACTCTCCGACATTAGGCAAAGTGGCAGATGGAAAACAATGTTCTGGCCTGTCCATTACTTCTGCTGTCATCCCATCTGTCCCTCCACGTATTTTTGTCTCATCTGCAAACTTAGCAACGATGCCTCCACTTGCTTCATCCAAACCGTTAATATGTAGGTCTGGAAGGTTGATCACTGGAAAGTTCATTTCCAAATGTTTCGTCACCCTACTAGGTAACATCTTCAGTGGGCCTCCAGGCAAAGCACTGCTGATAACACCTGCTTTCTATGTTTGGGCTTCTTTGGGTTGGTGGTGTTATTTCCCGTGGTGATGTCATTTCTTGTTCTTTTTCTCAGGGGGTGGTAGATGGGGTCTAACTCGATGTATTTGTTGATTGTGTTAGTTGATATGCAACTCTTCGAGTCTGACCCCATCTACCATCCCCCGAGAAAAAGAACAGGAAATGACACCACCAACCCAAAAAGACACAAACATATAAGTCGAAAGCAGGAATTATCAGCAGTGCTTTGCCCAGAGGCCCGCTGTAGATGTTACCTAGTAGGGTGACTAAACGTCTGAAAATGAACCTTCCAGTTCAGTAAGCAATTTACATCCAGAACCTCAACCTGAGCTACAAATCTTCTCAAAACGTGAACAGTTGTGCCCCAACACGCAGAACTACTAGTTGCTGGCTGTCATCCTAACACAGGATGTTTAATCCTCATTCTCTACCTTCTACCAGTCAGCCAACTCTTTATCCATGCCACACCTTGCCCCTAACACCACGGGCTCTATTTAGCAGTTTCATGCGCTGACACCTTGTCAAAGGCCTTCTTGAAATCCAAATAGATTAAGTCCACTAGCTCTCCTTTGTCTAACTTGCTCATTACTTCCTTAAAGAATTCTAACATTTGTCAGGCATGACTTACCCTTGACGAAGCCATGCTATCTCAACCCTATTTTACCATGCATTTCCAAGTATTCCATAATTTCATTCTTAACATTGCACTCTAAAATTGTATCAACGACCAAGATCAAGCTAACCAATTTATAATTTCCCATATTCTGCCTTCTTCCTTTCTTAAAATGGGGTATTGCATTAGCCATTTTCCAGTCCTCTGGGAACCTCCCTGACTCATGATTCCAGAAAGATCACCATCAAAGCCTCCATGATCTCAGTTATCCCCTTCAGGGTCTGGGGTCTTGGCCATCTGGTCCAGATGATTTATCCAGCTTCAGATCTTTCAGCTTCCCCAGCACCTCTTTAGTGGTGGCCTCTTCCGCCTGATTCTCCAAGTATCCATCCATTGTGCTCAGGAGTTAATGCTACCACAATAAACTCACAGCAAAAGTTGTCACCCATATTCACAATGCAGACAAAGCAATTTTCCTCCAAATATGCTAGATAATCAGAAGTCCTAGCTAGAAAACCGTAATTTATGATCACATTTAAGGACCTTCATTCATCCAACAAGCCAGCATTCCAAACAGAACTCCATGGGTTCCAGTGAAATTCTGAATATCCAAGGTAAATTACTGCAAGGACAAGAATTTAGAGGAAACTGAAATAAGTAACAAAATCTTAGAGCAGAGAAGGAAGATAAACAGAGTCAGAATAGGTGCTGTTAAAATGCAGGAAAACATTACAGTTTGTGAATTGATTTAGTAAACAATACTTGAAGAGCTCTCTGACTACACAAATACTTACTGACAAGGTACAGAGTATGGTGTTGGTGTTTCCTTTGTAAATAGGAATTAATAACCAAGTAGACAAAGAATAAATGTGAACTGGAAAACGTTATTCACATGTCCACAACCAGTTCTAGACTGGACCCAAGCTCCACCCCTCCAGGTCAAAGGGGTAGTACATATATAACACACCTCCCCCTTTTATTTTCAAATTCCCATTTACATATTTGCAACAATTATGATTATAGCATGAGCATTGCAGCGAACATGTACGCATAATTTGAAATATGAAAACAAAAAAAGGAAAATAAAATGACCTTGCCTTAATTTACATTGACAGGATCAGTCTCTCGGGAGATAAAATCCCTAGTAGACTGTCTCAACTTTTCTAATGTAGTCTCCCAGGCTTTAGGGAGTTCTAGTTGTCCTGCAGATACATCCCTCTCTGGCTGTTGTTGCCCTATGACACTGCTGTTATCTCCTTCCTGGGTATGACCAACCCTGATTTAGAGACACATGACTCATTCGAGCCAATGGTCCCATCTGGATTGCCTCATACTCCCCTCCATTGGTGAGTTGTGGTGATCAGCCAATCTGTGTGTTTGCTCCAGACCAGTTCATTCCTGTTCTATACCATAAAACAATGTCCCTGTTTGAGCCACTACCACTACTGGAATCCATTCTACCCCCAGATATATAATTCCAAGGCAACATAGTCTTTCCTCTTTGGAATACACTTGGCCTCGAGGTTTCTGCCCTCCTGTCCTTCTTGATTATGGTCTACCATTGGTCCCTTCTGGTTGCAATTGATAATTGAACATTAAGGACTACATTGGGTTGTTGTATGCAATATGTTCCATACATGCTGAAGAACACATTGATTCACCATCCAAGCGACCGCTCCCCTTATGAAGCCTTTAAAGCCTGCTTTATGGTCTGAGTAAATCTCTCCAACTGGCCATTGCTTGCAGGGTGATTAAGAGACCAAGAATCATAGAGTCATCCAGTGTAGAAAGGACCCCTGGGCTCATTGAGTATGCACAGATAAAAATTACACTAATCCGAATTTCCTGCACTTGTCCCATTTCTTTGAATGTTATGATATTTCAAGTGCTCATCCGAATATTGCTTAAATGGTTGTAAAGTTTCCTGGCCTCCACTACCTTATCCGGCAGTGCATTCCAGATTCCACCATCCTCTGAGTAAAAACACTTTCTCAAATTCCTTCAGACTCTCCTGCCCTCATCCTAAATCTATGCCCCCTCGCGAACGATCCCTCAACTAAGGAGAACAGCTGCTCCCTACACACCCTGCCCATTTGGAATCAATCCAAGCCTATTTAGTCTCTACTTATAGCTTAACTGCTCCATCCCAGGCAGTTCCTGATGAAGGGTTTTTGCGCAAAACGTCAATTTTCCTGCTCCTTGGATGCTGCCTTACCTTCTGTGCTTTTCCAGCACTACTCTAATCTTGACATCTAGTCATCCTCCTCTGTGCCCCCCGAGTGCTATGACTTTGTTCCTGTAGTGAGGTGGCCAGAACTGCACACAGTACTCTAGCTGGGGTTTAACCAATGCTCTGTACAATTTCAATGTTACTGCTTTGTTCTTATACTCTATGCCACGACTGGTGCTAGAAACATCCCTCTTGCTGTCTGACCTACTGTATTCACGTGCTCCGCTGCCTTCAGAGATCCTTAAATAATTACCTGTTTTTTTTTAAGCTACCCAATACCCTCCATTCATTAAATACTCTCATCTTGTTTCTTCTTCCAAAGTGCATCACCTCACATAAACATGGTTATAGTCATATCCGATCTATAGCTCCCCGATTTCTCCTCACAACCTTTCCTAAACAAAGGTACAAAATTAGCCACTCTCCAGTCATCAGGCACCTCACTCATAGTTATAGATTATCAGAGTTAAAAACTATCTGCCACTCCTCAGCCCATCTGAGCAACTCATCTATATCTTCCTAGAACCTACAACGATTGTCTTCACTATTAACCACTCCTATCAATCTTGATGTCATCTACAAACTCGCTTTACATTTCCCTCACATTTTCATTGATATCATTTATGTAACAAACATAAGTGCCCCAGTACTAATTCTAGTGGCAGACCTGTGGACACCAGCCTCCCTCAATCAGACCACCTTCTACCAGTACACTGTGTCCTATTACTAAACCAGTTTCTGATCCATCTTGTCAAGTTTCCATGAATTTTACATGCTTTAACCTTCTCAGTCTCCCATAAGGTTCCTTGTCAAAAGCTTTGCTAAAATCCATATAAACTACATCAACTGAACCTCCCTCATCCACACACTTGATTACATCTTCAAAAAATTCTGACAACTTTGTTAAGCATAACCTCCTTTCGGCGAAGCCATACTTATGATTGCTCCCAATTAACCCATGCTTTTCCAAATGAATATTAGTTCTCTCCTTCAGAATTTTCTCCTACCACTGACGTAAGACTCACCAGTCTAACTTCCTGGTTCATCTCTACGACCTTTACCCATCTTCCAGTCCTCCAGCTCTTCTCCCATGACCAGACAGGAATTAAAATTTGGGTCAGAGCCCTGCCTCGCCTCCTAGAGCAACGCGGGAAGCTATTCATCCAGACCAGAGCATTTGTCCATTTTAAGCCTGTCAGAGCCTCCAATACCTCCCCATTTCCTATGTCAAACTGCAAGTTCCTCAGTCTTTTTTCCTGAATTCTGTACCAACTTTCACCTTTTCCAGAGTGAAAACCGAAGAGAAGTATTCATTCTGCACCCTTCCAATATCTTGCGACTTCACACATATTGCCCCCTTGGTCCCTAATGGGCCCTACTCTTTCCCTAGTTAGCCTCTTCCCTTTATTGAATTCATAAAATATTTTAGGATTCTCCCTAAACCTGTTTGCAAGTCCTTTTCATGCCTCCCTCTTTTGCTCTAATTTTTTTCTTAAGTTCCTTCTTGCACTTCCTAAATTTTTCAAATGCTCCTCTTCAGAGAATCTGATAAATCAAAATATCGTCCACATAACAGTGAAGTCTTGAAAACCCACTTAATATTTGATCCATGGCTCTGTGGAACACAGCCTGCACTGACCTGATGCTACAAGAAAGTCGTTTGCACCATAACCGTCCCATTGGTCATTATCATCAACAGCAGCTGAAACTCCTTCACAACCAACACCGCACCCCCCCCCCCCCCACCTGTACATAAGCCTGTGACAGATCCATTTTTGAAAATTTCTTTCCCCTGCCAGTCCAGTGAATAGGTCTTCGACAAATGGAAGGGGGTATTGATTCACACAGAGCTTGGTTGACTGCAATCTTAAAGTCACTACAAATCCTCACCATGGCAGCTGTTTTTAAGACCAGTACAATGGGAGTGGCCATTCATTGGTTACACTCAGAGATTCACAAGCCATTCTAGTTCCACCTAACCTTTCAGCCAAATGACGTATGGAAACAGATGTGCCTTCAGATTTCGAGAACCAGTGACCAATTGTAATTTCTACTTACTTCATTTCCTTCCAGGTTCCTTTGAAGACATCCTTGTACTTATCCAAGATCTCTTGCAAACTCATGGTTGAGTTCGGCAGTATAATAACCGTGCCCCAGATTAACCTTAATTTTTGTAACCAGGAGCATCCTAATAATGCAGGGTATTTGTCTTTTACACTTCCCTTCAGTAGCTACACTTGCTCATGTGCGTAAATCTGTAGTATAATCTTGGCAGACCTCAATGGTAGTGCCCTCAACTTCTCCCTATAGACGGATTCGAGAATTAAGGACACCACTGCACCTGCATTCACTTCTATTTTTACTGGCTACCCTTCAACTTTGGGAAGAACCCAGGACCAGCATACGTTTTACCAAAATTCTGCTGACTTGCTTCTTCCATAGACCCACTTGACACCTTGTCTACTCTCTGGCAGGCAGTATGTTCTTATTCACTGGTCTGGCAGGGGGAAAGAAATTTTCAAAAATGGATCTGTCACAAGCTTACCTGCACGTCACAAAATCTAGTCCACTGCATTTGCTACTCACAACGTGGTCTCCTCTACATTGGGGAAACGAAGCATAGACAAAAGGATCGCTTCGCAGAACATCCACGTTCAGCCGTCAAAGAAGACCCTTAGCTTCCAGTTGCTTGTCACTTTAACACACCACCCTGTTTCCTGGCCAAAATCACTGTCTCAGTACTAGCTGGAAGAACAACACCTCATTTTCCACCTGGGGACCCTGTAACCCGCCTGAATCACTCTCGAGTTCAATAATGTTAGGGCTTGAACTCTCCTATGCCAGAATTCCCTACCTTACACACCAGGCCTTGTTATCACAGTATGCCACTACACATTACCAATTGCTAGTTATTAAAAGTCTCTATTAACAACTCTTCACCTTCCTAGCCAGATCATTATCACCTGCAGTTGCCTTCCAAGACATGGACTATCCTAACTTTAAATTACTAGTCTGTCACAGCTGCTGGGTGAAAATCCAGAAACTCACTTCCTAAGAGCATTGCTGGTATACATACACAATGAGACAGGTGGCTGAAAAAGATGGCTCCTTATCACAGTCTGAAAGGCAATTAAAAATGAGTAACATATGCAGGTCTTGCCCACATCCCACGTAGGAATTTTAAAATTTTCACTTTTCTAATTGTACACATATAGGAGATTTAGAAACACAGGAAGCTGTGATGACCACTATAAGAAAACATCATTTTAGTTAATCAATAAAATACCAGCTAACTGACCATCCAACACAGATTGTCCTTTTAACCTCTGTATAGCACAGTTAAGTTCTTATTGGTATAAAAAAAATTGCATCATTGCTCACATTCCATTTTCAAAATTTTAGGTAAGAAAATCTAATAAATATCTCATTTTGTGATTCCAAATATTTGATCAACATGGAATTGATCTTGGCTTTAAAATTCTTTTAGCTTCTAAACTGAATTTAAATGTTGTAATTGTACCAGAATCCACTACTTCCTCTGGCAGTTCATTCCATACATGCACCATCCTCTGCATGAAAAAGTTGACTCTCAGATTCTGTTTAAATTTTTCCCCTCTGATCTTAAACCTGTGTCCTCTGGTTTTGGACTTCCCCACTTCTGGGAAAAGACTTTGTCTATTTACTCTATCCAAGCCTTTCACAATTTTATAAGCCTCTATAAGGCCACCCCTCAGTTCCAGGGAAAATAACCCCAGTCTATTCAGCCTCTCCTTATACCTCAAACCATCTGATCCTAGAAACATCTGTAAATCTTTTCTGAACCCTTTCAAGTTTCACAACATCCTTCCTATTACAAGGAGACAAGAATTGCACACATTATTCCAATAGTGGCCTAACCAATGTGCTGTACAGCTGCAATATAACCTCCCAATTCACATACTCAATGCATTGACTAATAAAGGCAAGCATACCAAATGCCTTCTTCACTACCCACTTCTTTGGACAGTACAGTGACTCAGTGATTAGCACTGCAACCTCACTGTGCCAGGATCCCAGGTTCAATTCCAGCTTTGGGCAACTGTGTGTAGAGTTTGCACATTCTCCCCGTGTCTGCGTGGGTTTCCTCCTGGTGCTCCGGTTTCTTTCCACAGTCCAAAGATGTGCAGGTCAGGTGAATTGGCCATGCTGAATTGCTCATAGTATTAGGTGCATTAGTCAGAGGGAAATGGGTCTAGGTGGGTTACTCTTCAGAGGGTCGGTGTGGACTTGTTGGGCCGAAGGGCCTGTTTCCACACAGTAGGGAATCTAATCTAATCTATCCTGTCTACTTTCAACTCCAAGGTCTCTTTGTTCAACAACCATTAAGCATAAAAGTCTTGTCCTCATTTGCCTTTCCGCAATGCAGCACCTCATACTTATCAAAATTAAACCTCATTTGCCAGTCCTTGGCCCATCCGATCAAGGTCCCGCTGTAATCTGAGTTAACATTCTTTGCTGTACACTACATCTCCAATTTTGGTGTCATCTGCAAACTTACTACCTATACCTCCTCTGTTCACATCCAAATCATTTATATAAATGACAAAAAGTAGTGGACCCAGCACCAATCTTTGTGGCATACCATTGGTCACAAACCTCCAATCTAAAGGGCCTGTTTCCACATTGTAAGTAATCTAATCTAATCTAATCTAAAAAGCAACCCTTCACCACCACTCCATTTTCTACCTTCGAGCCAGTTCTGTATCCAAATGGCTAGTTCTTCTTGTATTCTGTGAGATCTACCCTTGCTAACCAGTCTCCCATGACGAACCTTGTTGAAAGCCTTACTGAAGTCCACAGATATCACGTCGACTGCTCTGCCCTCAATCTTCTTTGTTAATTCTTCAACAAACTCAACCAAGTTAGTGAGACACGATTTCCCATGCACAAAACTATGTTGACTACCCTTGCCTCTCCAACTACACGTAAACCCTGTTCCTCAGGTTTCCATTCAATAACTTGCTGACTGCTGACGTCAGGTTCATTGGCCTACAATTACCGGGCTTTTCATTACCACTTTTCTTAAATTGTGGCACCATTTTAGCATTGCTCCAGTCTTCCGGCACCTCACCTCTGGCTATTGATGATATAAATATTTCAGCAATGGTCCATGCAATCACTTCTCTAGCTTCCTACAGAGTTCTAGTTATCTAAAAGTTATTGGGGAAGGCAAGAGTGGACATTAGACCACTGGAAAATGAGGCTGAAAAAGGAGTAATGGAGATCAAAGAAATGGTGAAGGAACTGAATAAACACTTTGTATCAGCCTTCACGGCGAAAGACACCAGTAGTATTTCAGAACTTTTAGAGAATCAGGAAGCAGAGATAAGTGTTGTGACTATCACAAAGGAGAAGCGCTGGGGAAGCTGAATCGTCTGACGATAGATAAATCAACTGGACTGGATGGAGTACACTCCAGATTTCGGAAGGAGATAACTGAGAAGATTATGGAGGCACTGATGGTGATCTTTCAAGAATTATTGGCATCATGGAGGTCCCAGGCTAATGTAACACTCCTGTTTGAGAAGGGAGATGACACAAAGAAAATGGAGAGACAGGAAGGTTGCAGAAGCACTTTGTGACTATGTTGCCCCTTTAATTAAGCCCTTTTTTTTCCAGAGAGGTCGTAAATGCAGTTTTGATGGGTTTTAGACCAATTTGACCAATAGCTAACAGATACTGCCTCAGGAAAAAGGCTTTCAAGTTTAAAACAAAACACCTGTAAAATGAAAGGGGATTGGTCAGTTCTCCCAGAGCACATTTTCTCTGGTTTGGTTTGGTGTGGTGGGGGTTTTAGCAGTCTGGCTGTTCAAAGCAAGCAGTCAGTTCGTGTTGAGGGTGCTGGTCAAAGGAACAATTACATGGAAGTAGTAGTGGTTGGGCCAGTTACAGCTAGAAAAAAGTTAAGGCCTGGGCTACTTTCTTAAAAGGTTTTGAGGGGGTCTGGCATGAATCATAACAAACTGGAGGCTCCTTGTGAGATTTGTTCAATTGTTCCAAATTGGGATTAGGATTGTTGGACTCAAAGGCAACGAATGGTATGTGTTAGTATTTTTTTGGTCTGGGTGTTGAATTCGGATGGTTTAAACAATGCTTAGGATAGCAATGATTCCTTCAGTCACCAAAAGTTTTCTGGGGGTGCAAGAAGTGACTTTTGGGGTTTTGCAAAAGGTGATTAAGGACAAGCTACTGCAGTTAGCAGAAAATCTGGAGTTAGAGCTACCTCCTTCTGTAATGAAAGGAGAGATAATTACAGCAACAGCTCAACGTGGGTTTCATTCAGGTGCTCTAATTTCCTCCCACCTTCCATAGATGTGCAGGTTAGGTGAATTGGCCATGCTAAATTACCCACTGTGTTCAGGGGTGTGTAGATTAGGTGCATTAGTCAGGGAAATGTAATGTAGAGTAATTGGGAATGGGAATGCATCTGGGTGGTTTACTCTTTGGAGGGTTAGTGTGGACTTGGTGGACCAAATGGCCTGTTTCCACACTGTAGGAATTCTATGATTTAAATTTGCTGGAAACATCATCACAATCTTTGGAGTTTGCTAAAATTCAATTGAAAATGAAGCAGCTTGAGTTAAAGGCAAAAGACAAGTAAAGGGCAACAGTATTGAAACTGCTTGAATTACAATTAAAAGCAGAGGAAAAAAAAAGTGAGGAAAGAAAGAAAGAGAGGGAGTTTGAACTTCAGAAATTGGCATTTAAGCAGGAAAGTCAGCTGAAAAGCAGCGATATGAAGGCTGAAGGTAAGCTGAGGGAGGAAGAGAGTGAGGATGAGCAAACTCATGGTAGTCAAAGACCTGGTCAGGGTCTGTTTAAATATATTTACACATTGCCTGAATTTGATGAGAAGGATGTAGCAGCCCTTTTCATCTCATTTAAAAAGGTGGCTAAACAAATGCAGTGGCCAGTGACCAAGTGGGTTTTGTTGATGCAAACAAGACTTGTAGGTAGAATTAGTGAGGTATTTGTATCACTATCAGAGGAGGTAGATTAGATTACCTACAGTGTGGAAACAGGCCCTTCGGCAACAACAAGTCCACACCGACCCTCCGAAGAGCAACCAAACCAGACCCATTCCCCTACATTTACCCCTTCACTACGGGCAATTTAGAATGGCCAATTCACCTAACCTGCACATTTTTTGGACGGTGGGAGGAAACCAGAGTACCCGGGGGAAACCCACGCAGACACGGGGAGAATGTGCAAACTCCACAATTGCCTGAGGTGGGAATTGAACCCGCGTCTCTGGTATGGAGGCAGCAGTGCTAACCACTGTGCCACCATGCTGCCCATATCTGGAGCATTTGAGGAGGTGAAGAAAACCACCTTAAATATATATGAGCTTGTGCCAAAAAGCCTACAGACAACGTTTAGGTAATTTAAGGAGGGACCCTGGTCAAACCTACATTGAGTTTGCAAGGATCAAAAAGTAATTTTGATTGGTGGAAAAGGGCATTAAAAACCAACTAAACCTATGACGCCCTTAGAAAGGCAATTATTTTGGAGGAGTTCGAACATTCACTTTCTGAACTGCAAGAATAGCAGCTGAAATGGCTGATGATGATGAGCTGGTCCATAAATCAAAATTTAGCTTCCAAAATCAATTTCAATCCAGGAGGGAAAGAGAAGTCCTCACATGGAAAGGGAAAGGCAGATATCGGTGAAGATCATAAGGATAACTTACCACTGGATAAGAAAGGAAAATCTTGAAGGAGACAAGGAAGTTAAAAAGCTCCAGTGTTTTCACTGCAATAAAGCAGGCCACATGAAATCAGTGTTTGTGGGTCTGAAAAAGCACTGGGAAGTCAAATATAGGAAAACAGGATAAGCCAGTGAATTTTGTTGGAGTGGTAAGGCAAAGCAAAGTGGAGGTTAGAAAGCTGCACCAGAGTGTACAACCTAGTCGGAGGTTGGTTAAGAAGGAAGTGCCAGAACTTCTTAAAACCATACCCGCAAAGGTAGAGTTTACTTGCACAGGCCAGAAGCATTGGATAAAGAGGTAACAAAATTAAGAAATACGGGAGCCTCTCAGGAAGTTGAAATTTGAGGAGATATGTACTTCTAAAGGACTATTGCCAAAAAAGATGCTAGTAACAAAAATTAATGGTGAGAAGTTCTCAATTATGCAGAGTGGCTAGAGCATCCAGTAAACTGTGCAGAAGTTGTGGTAGGAGTACTGGACAAACTCAGTTCCAGTAATACAATTTGTCCTTGCTAACATTACAGTCGGTTCACAAGTAGGAGTGCTGCCTACTGTGATTGAAATGCCAATGGAAAATCAGGCAACTGAACTATTGCAGAACACATATCCTGGGATTTTTCCCGATTGTGTGGTACCGAGGTCACAAAGTCACCAGTTGAAATAGGAGGGATCAAAAAGTAGAGATATGAAAGCTGAAGTGGAATTAGCAGAAACCCTGTTTGATCAAATGGTTGACACAAACTAGATGACAAAGCAGACATTGTGAGCTCAGATAAATTAACTGAGTTACAGCAGAAAGAAAAATTTAAAGCAATTGCAGGAAAAGGCATACACTGAAAAAGAATCCGAATGTATCCCTGAATGCTATCATAAAAATGATGTCTGAATGAGCCAAATGGAAACCATCACATATTCAAGCAGATGAGAAATAGGCAGTAGTTCATCAAGTCTATCGCCAATGGATTATCAAAAGGAGGTTGAAGAGTGTATTGCTGGAAAAGCACAGCCAGTCAGGCAGCACCCAAGGAGCAGGAAAGGTGACATTTCAGGCATAAGCCACGCATGAACTACCAATAGTGAGTCATTTAGGGGTGAGGAAAAACTCAAGCTAAAATAGGAAAACATTTTTACTGGCCTGGACTGCACAAAAATATAGCTGAATTTTGCCTGACGTCATAAGTCAGGTAATTGGAAAACCACAGACAGTAATAAAACCCACACTTTAATACCTATTCATGCATTTCAGGATCCTTTCACAAGAGTCTTAATTGATTACAGAGGACCCCTACCTAAAACAAAGTGGGAATCAATATTTGTTAACAATAATGGATGTGTCCAGTAGATGTCCAGAGGTCATTACATTATGCAGTATCACAGCTAAAAGGATTGTAAAGGAGTTACTCAAAATTTTCACTACATACAGACTACCCACAGAGATACAATCAGATCAAGGGTCAAATGTTACATCAAAATCATTCAAGGAAGTTATAGGCAGCTTAGGATTCCTGATGAAGGGCTTTTGCCCGAAACGTCGATTTCGCTGCTCCTTGGATGCTGCCTGAACTGCTGTGCTCTTCCAGCACCACTAATCCAGAATAAAACAATTCAAATCTACTGCATACCATCCACAATTGCAGGGAGCACGAGAAAGGTGGCATCAAGCATTAAAAACCATGTTGAGGGCTTATAATTAAGACGATGCAGATGACCAGACTAAGGGAATTGCACTTTGTACTTTTTGCGATCAGAGGTGCACCAAATGAATCAACCAAATTCAGTCCATTTGAACTAGTTTTTGGGCATGAAGTGAGAGGGCTGCAAAAATTGATTAAAGAGAATCAATTAAGTCAGAATTCAGAGACCACATATTTTGGCCTTTGTTTCAGATTTTAAGGAACAATTAAAGTTGGCTAGACAGCATTTAAAAGTATCACAGCACACAATGAAACAAGAAGCAGACAAGAAATCAATATCTCTGTTGGCAAAATTGCGAGTTTAAGTGTTAGTTTACTTCCAGAGATAGGAGAATCTTAATAAGCAAGATTTAGCAGACATTGTCAAGTTGAAAGGAAATTGAGTGAGGTGAACTATTTGATAAGGATTCCAGACAGAAAGAAATCCCACACAGTGTGTCATGTGAATATGCGCAAAAGGTATTTTGACAGGGAAGGAAAGCCAAAGGCAGCTGTGTTACTGGTTATGACACAGAGTAAAGAACCAAGCTCAGAGGATTCTGGATTGGACATTCCTCAAATTAAATGAGGAAGTTGTAAAAATATTGGGATAAATTATTGACTTACCTTCCAGAGGAAAACCAAAATTACCTGAAAGAGTTATTGCTATCACATGAGGAAATATGTAGAAATAAGCTGGGAAGTACTAACCTAATTATGCATAATGTAGATATAGGAGGTGCTAATCAGATTAAGCAACATTCTTATAGTCATAGCTCTCTAAAGTTGGCACAGGGAGATTGAACACATGCTCCAAAATGACATAGTAATGGTGCCAGACCTTAGCAGTGTAGCTGCTCCACTCACTGAATTGCTAATGAAAGGCAAAGCAAGACATTTCAGTGGAAGGCATTTGACAGCCTGAAGGCTGTATTAACCATTGCCCCAGCATTAGTTACTATCTGCCTGAGTGATGTGGGTGTTGGTGCTATGCTCTTACAGGAAGAGAAGGAGAAGATTGAAAGATTTATTGGGTATTTCTCCAGGAAACTGAACATTCAAAATATTTGACAGTTGAGAAGGAGACTTGGAGCTTGTGTTGACGTTACAACATTTCTGAGACAATCATATACACTGATCATAACCCACTGAAGGTTGTGGATAATTTTAAGAACAAAAACGCCAGACTGTTTTGATGGAGCTTGTGGTTACAGCCATTCAATTTGAAAATGGTGCATGTGGCACATTATCGCTGACACATGGTCAGGATTTCAATGAGAAATGGAGGCATTCAATGACAGGAGTAAAATAGACTGTAATAGAATTTAGTGTGCATGTTTGCATGGTCGTTGTCAATATAACGTCTACAAATGTTGTAACATATTAACAGTCTAGGATTAAGGGGGTTTTAAAATGAAGTCAACTTTGAATATTGTTTTTTTTAAGGGGGTTGTCACAATGTTGTTCCTTTAACAAGGTTGTTGTTTCTCATAGTTTTATTTTTAAAAAGAAAGGCCGTAAACAGAGACTCCGGGCGCTCTAATTTTGATGGGCTTTAGGGACAATTTGATTATAGCTAACAGATACTGCTGCAGTCAAAAGACTTTCAAGTTTAAAAGAAACACCTGTACAACGAAAAGGGAGTGGCCAGTTCTTCCAGCTCAGTTTTTCTCTGGTTTAGGAGAAAGTGAGGACTGCAGATGCTGGAGATCAGAGCTGAAAAACATGTTGCTGGAAAAGCACAGCAGGTCAGGCAGCATCCCAGGAACAGGAGAATCGACATTTCAGGCATAAACCCTTCTTCAGGAATGAAGGGCTCATGCTCGAAACGTCGATTCTCCTGCTCCTTAGATGCTGCCTGACCTGCTGCGCTTTTCCAGCAACACATTTTTTTCTGGTTTGGTTCGAGTTTTAGCATTTGGCTGTTCAGAACAAGCAGTCAGTCCATTTTGAGGCTGCTGGTCAAAGAAACAGCTACATGGATTAAGGTCTTCCATGCTGAGTCTCTCTGCCATCTCTCTTGCAAAACCCGGTGTTTCATTTTTCCTTTTTTGCCAAGGGGTGCGCATGGGGATAGTTGCAGGAATTTAGAACAGCATTATTAAATTGGGATAATCTGTTGGATTTTCTGTATTCGGTTCTCTTTTGAACATTGAACGTAGAACAGTATAGGCCCTTCGGCCCTCGATGGTGTGCTGACCTTTTATCCTACTCCAAGATCAGACTAACCAACATACCTTCATTGTAATAACTTGACTGTGCCTACCCAAGAGTCATTTAAATGTCTCTAATATATTTGACTCTACTGCCACTGCTGGCAGTGCACGCTCCTACCACTGTGTAAAGAACCTACTCTGAGATTTCCCTAAACCTTCCCCCAATTACCTTAATATTATGGCCCCTCATGATAGACATTTCCACCCTGAGAAAAAAACTGCCTATGCACTCTATCAATGGTTTTCAACATTTGTACATCTCTATCAAGTCACCTCTCATCTTTCTTTGTTCCAATGAGAAACCCCTAGCTCCCTCAACCTTTCTTCATAAGACACATCCTCCTGTTCAGGCAACATTTAGGTAAACCTCCTCTGCACACACTCTATAAAGCTTCCACATCTTTCCTGTAATAAGGCAACTAGAACTGAACACAATATTCCAAGTGTGGTCTGACCAGTACTCTGCAGAGCTGCAGCATAACCACAGAGCTCTTAAACTCAATCCCCCTCCTGAAGAAGGGCTCATGCCCAAAACGTTGATTCTCCTGTTCCTTGGATGCTGCCTGACCTGCTGCGCTTTTCCAGCAACACATTTTCAGCTCTGATCTCCAGCATCTGCAGTCCTCAATTTCTCCTGCTAAAGAAAGCTAACATACCATACACCTCCTAAACAACCCTCACAACAAGGGTGGCAACTTTGAAGGATCTATGGAGATGGACCTCAAAATCCCTCTGTTCTTCCACACTGCCAAGAATCCTGCCTTTAACCCTGTATTCTGCATTCAAATTAGACTTTCAAATTGAATGAATTCCCACTTTTACGGGTTGAACGCCATTGCCACTTATCAGCCCAGCTCTGCATCTTGTCAATGTCTCACTGCAACCTACAACAGTCCTCCACACTATTCACAACTCCACCAACCTTAATATCATTAGCAAACTTACTAACCCACCCTTCCACTTCTTCATCCAAGTCATTGATAAAAACCAAAGAGCAGAGGTCCCAGAACCGATACCTGCGGAACATCACTGGTCACCAAGCTCCAGGCTTAATACTTTCAATTCAACACCACCCTCTGTCTACTATGGGCTAGCCAATTCTGTATCCAGACAGACAGGTTTCCCTGTATCCCATGCCTTCTTACTTTCTAAATGAACCTACCATGAGGAACCTTATCAAACTCTTTGCTAAACTCCATATACACCACATTCACTGCTCTACCTTCATCAATGTGTTTTTTCACATCCAGAAAGAATTCCATAAGGTTTGTGAGGCATGACCTACCCCTCACAAAGCCATGCTGATTATCTCTAATCAAACTACTGTTTTCCAAGTAATCATAAATCTTGTCTCAGAATCTTCTCCAATACTTTGATCACCACCAATGTAAGACTGGCTGGTCTGTAATTCCCAGGATTATCATTATTCTCTTTCTTCAACAAGCAAATAACATTTGCCAACCTCCAATCATCCGGCACTACTCCAGTGAACAGTGAGGCCGCAAAGATCATCGCCAAAAGTGCAATCTCTTCCCCAGCGTCCTATAGTTACCTCAGGTATATCCCATCTGGCCCAAGGGATTTATCTATCCTTATGTTTTTCAAAATTTTCAGCACATTTTCCTTCCTAACATTAACCTATTCTAGTATAACAATCTGTTTCACTCTGTCCTCAAACATCAAGGTCCCTCTTATTCATCAATACTGAAGAACAGTATTCATTTAAGTACCACCCCTACTTCCTCCAATTCTCTCCACTATCCCTGACCTGCTCAGTCTGGCCATCCTCTTGATCTAATGTAGAACGCCTTTGGATTTTCCTTAATGCTACCTGCACAAGCTTTTTCATGCCCCCTTCTAGCTCTCTAAAGTATAATTTATGCACATTTTGTTTTTGTTTCATTCCATAATCTTGTAACTATATTCTGTTTGGTTGAAAACTAAGTGATTGGGCCAGCTGCACCTTTCCTAGAATATCTACACTATATCTGCTAAAAATGACTAGCAAGGTTAGGGTCCAGGCTACTTTCTTGAAATGTTTTGAGGGGGTCTGGCCTGGTACATAACAACTTGGAAAGGCTAGGAGTGCGGACGGAGTAGTAGTATACAAAATACAATGTGGAAAATAAGATTATGCACTTTGGTAGGAAGAATAGAGACAAACATTATTTCCTAAATGTGGAAAGGCTTTGGAAATATCAAGTACAAAGTTGAGGATTCTTTTAAGGTTTAACATGCAGGTTTAGTCAGCAGTTAAGGCAGCAAATGCAATGTTTACTATTCATTTTGAAGGAGCTAGAATGTAATGTAACAGCAAGAATGCTGTATACTGCCGAGTCTGTGCAAGGCTCTAGTCAGACCACGTCTGGAATACTATGAGCAGTTCTGGGCTTTGTACCTAAGGAGGGACGTCTTGGCCTTGGAGAGGATCCAAAAGAGGTTCACAAGAAAGATTCCACAGATGAAGAGCTTGTTGTACGAGTAGAGGTTGAGGACTGTGGGTTTGTACTCTGTGCTATTCAAAAGAATGTGGCAGGGGAGGATCTCATTGAAGCTTAGAGAATACTGAGGAGCCTGAGTAGTGTGGTTATGGAGAAGATGTTTCCATTAGTTGGAGAGACAAAGACCAGAAGGCACAACCTCAGAATGAAGGGACAACCCTTTAGAACTGAGGTGAGGAGGAATTTCTTCAGTCAGAAGGTGGTGGATCTGTGGAAATCATTGCTGCAAAGGATTGTGATGGCCAAGTCATTCAGTGTCGCTAAGACAGAGGTAGATTGGTACTTGTTTAGTAAGGGATCAAGAGTTACAGGGAGAAAGCAAGAGAATGGGGTTGGAGAAATATATCAGCCATTATTAAATGTCAGAGAAAAAAAACTACAGATGCTGGAATCCAAAACAGACAGGCAGGAGGCTGGAAGAACACAGCAAGCCAGGCAGCATCAGGAGGTGAAGAAAGGGTTCTGAAGAAGGGTTACACCTGAAATGTCCAATGTCTCCACCTCCTGGTGCTGCCTGGTATGCTGTGTTCTTCCAGCCTCCTGCCTGTCTATTATTAAATGTCAGAGCAGACTCAATGGGCTGAATGGTCTAACTTTGCACCTATATCTTCTAGTGTTATTATCTTAGACCTGTCAACCAGTGTCTAAAATCATCTATCTTATCCGTAGTCTACCTTAACGAAATCCGTCATAATCTGGTACTACTCTGTCAAATCTCTCCCTCACAGGAGGCCATATAGTAACCAACTAACTTCTTGAAAGGAGGATTGAAAAAGACATGATGACATTAAGATGTGATTGGTCACAATAGGCCACAGTTGAGAAATACAGATATGTCCAACTGCTATCCGAGATCATAGATCAAGAAAGATGGCTCGGTGTAGATTATCAAGTAAAACGTACAGCATAGGCATGATGGTGAGAGTCAGGATGCAGCAGTAGAATTTTGGATGAACTCAAGTTTATGACGTGTGATAGATGGAAGGCGAGGCAGGACAGCTTTGGAAACAAGTATAACAGGGATGAAGGGTTCAACAGTTGATGGGCTGATGCAAGGAAAATGTGCAAGAAAGGTGGAAATAGTCTTTGTGATAAGGAAAGGCCTATGGTTCAATAGGGCTCACTATCTTTAGGTCAAATGGGATGATTATTGAACGTGATTGATTAGTTGGAACAAATTGAGGCTCAGTCAGAACTGGCTGAGACACAGGCCATTTTGACTTGGATTTACATTGCCAATCAAAATTATGAAAATCCAAAAGCAATAGTATTATGGAAACACCAACACTATACTGAATGCAGGAGTTCAGAGGTACTCCCATCACCTTCAAGGGTAACTTGAGATGTGAAATGAAATGCTAGTTAAGCCAGCCATGCCCACATCATACAAATGAATCTTTAAAAAGATCAATGACAGAGGCACAAAAAATGGACCTCTGTGGCTGAAACAAAAGCACATAGTGGAAATGTATTATTTGAAATGTCTGTGTGCCACTGGAAATGATTAAATGGTTCACAATACTATAGAAATGAAGAATAAAATACAAATCAAAGTGACAACATAATATCTTCTGAGCCTCAAACAGATAACTGAAATGTAAGAATACCAAGATGAAACTTCAGCAGGGGAGAATCACACGGGAAGCCAGGATTCCAATAGAGTACAATCCTGTCTACCACCACGATTCATTGAGGGCCTATTTGTTAGACTAAAAGTCCAATGATCCTAGTATGTACAAAACTGAGTACTCAAGTTCCAATGCTCCTTCCAGTAGATTACTTTTAATCAGTTAGTTGTTAGTGAGTATCAAAATCTTTTCAGTCTGCTGATACAGAATAGATTGATGTAACTTTCTTCACCTTAAGGGGAAAAAAATGAAAATGAAAGTTGGAGCAAAACAGACAAAATAAGCATTTTGAAAGCATCCATCCTTTCCCAGTGAGCAGAGAGGACAAAGACCTTCAGAATTAGTGAAGTTTCAGTTTTAATATTTGAATCTACAAAACTAAGACATATCAAAAGAAAACCAAAATCAAAAATCAAATCGACAAACTACAGAATGGCCAACTTGTGATGCAAACTTCAAATATAAAATCTGAAAAGATGAAAATGACAAGGCAAAATTAAGAATTGTGTTCAAAAAACAGTGATTCAATTAAGTTACTAAAAATGAACACCTGACAATATCAAAATCTTCACAATAGGTTGCTTTAAAGCTGAAGGAGATTCATAAAACAAAAATGAAACAAGACAGACAGAGGAAATCCAGAATGCCAGAGAATGGACTGACAACCCTTGTAACTGTAAAGTTTAGTCTGAGTGGGCAAAGGCAAAGAGAAATTAAAATTAACAACATTTACAATGTAATGAAACATTTGAGCTTTTTAAGTGCAAAAACAAAGGCATAAATACATCATTAATGAGTAATTCCAACTTGACAGATTTATCATGTTAGCATAACCATGCAATATATACAGGGATGCCAAATTCTAATGGAAATATCACTGGGTTGGTAGCCCAGCAGCCTTGACGAAGGATCGGAGGACAAGGGAACAAATCCCACAACAACAGCTGATGGAATTTAAATTCCATACAAAGCTAGTATGGTCTAGCATATATGTAACCCCAGACCCACAGAAATCTAATAACTCCTAACACCACTGTGAATTGGCCTGACAAGCCACTCCGGGAAATTAGGAATGAGCTAGACCATAAACACTGCTCTTGCTATGAGAGAAAAAAATTTCCAAAATTCTATTCTGACCACAACCACCAATATCAGGAAGCTATAGATTAAAATAATATTCTCACAAATTTCATGAAATAAACCAATAAACATTTACTAAAACCAAGGAATTAAAGAAACAACTCTCAGTTGATTGTCTCTGTTTTTTCGTTGAAATAAGAGGATGCAGAGGATGTTGCCTGGGTTGGAGAGTTTCAGTCATGGAGAGAGACTGGACAAACTGGAGCTGTTTTCCTTTGAGCAGAGGAGATTGAGAGGGGACATGACTAAGATGAATAAAATTATGAGGGGCATAGATACGGTAGACAGGAAACAAGTCTCCCCTTAATGGAGAGATCAATGACCCAGGGGATTAGATTTAAGGTAGGAGCAGAAGGTTCAAAGAAGAGAAGAAAAACTCTTTCATCCAGAGACTGGTGAGAATCTTAAACTCACTGTCTGTCAGGGGGTAGAGGCAGGAATCTCACAACATTTAGGAACTATTGAGATGTGCACATATGATGCCATGGCGATGGATCAAGTGATGGAAAGTGGGGTTAGAATAGCTGGATGTTTGCTTTAAGTGCAGACTTTATGGATCTTTTCTGTGCAGTGCTGTGATACAAAACCACAGAGTACAGAAAATCTTCAATATTACCACCAAATTCATAAAATATTTACTCTAATTTCTTTGCAGAGATCAACACCACTTACAATGAGGTTAAAATTAACTGAAAGGAGGCAAAGTAGATAGAAACTCAGTGATAATACAGAAATAAACCAATGGCCCAAAGCTCATGTCAACATTTAGTCATCACACAAGCAGATCATCATAATCATTATTACCCATAATGCTTCCACATTATTTTATCTACCTCTCCAATCTGATGTTCAAAATTGATAGCTTTTGGTTCAAGCATTAATCAGGGGAGCAGTATTCTATATTGAGATCCAATGTTGAAATCAGTTATTTGAAGCCTTGGAAATTTAAATCATAGTATGGTAAATTTAGGAAATATTTAGTATTAAAGTAAGAATTCCAATTGTGTTCTGAAATACGTCATACAAAGAGGCTACTCTATTTACTGGTGAGATTTGGCTATGCCATTTATTACGTGAATATTTACCATAATATTATTCGTCAGTTTAATGTTGCTCAACAGTTAAATGCACTTTACAGCTCTTTCATTAACAACAAAAACACATACTGATAGAGTGGCACCAAAATCTTCTGAGTTCACACAAATTACTTCAGATAAAACTTCAAAATATTTTACATTTTACTTCTCAAGATAAACAGAACTGGCTGACAGTATGTCTGCTCTAAGGATTATAGTACAACCTCACTGTTGATAGCTGGCTTGCCAAAGCTGACAGGAAGAGGGAAAGAAAGGGCTAGCCAAGCACTAAAAAGGCGAGCCAAAGGCTTTGGGAATTGGTCCAGTCGTACAGGAACCAAGGTCTAGCCATTTTGGTGCCAGCAATGGGGCCAATCACATGTCACAGTTAACTTAATCTGTCAACCACATAGTGCGTGCCTGCAGATTTGGTTTATTTAGTAAGTGGGTTTGGAATTGAAAATTTTACTGAAGCAATAACAAAGATATTTGAAAATATTATCTTCAGTTTACAGCAGCAATGTCAGATTTCAGTATCTTATTGGTAGCCATCAGATATGCTGCTGAATGAAATTTCTATTTTTTTCCTCACTTGTTACTTTTGTTTACACTGACGGCGTTATTACAAAAGCACAACATTATGGTTATGATGACACGCTTGAGAAAGTTCTGCCTTTGCAGTGAAGTTTTATAATTTACCTTGGATATTCATCCAATACTCTGACTATAGAGTAAAAAGTGAGGTCTGCAGATGCTGGAGATCAGAGCTGAAAATGTGTTGCTGGTTAAAGCACAGCAGGTTAGGCAGCATCCAAGGAACAGGAAAATCGATGTTTCGGGCCAGAGCCCTTCATCAGGATTCCTGATGAAGGGCTCTGGCCCGAAACATCGAATTTCCTGTTCCTTGGATGCTGCCTAACCTGCTGTGCTTTAACCAGCAACACATTTTCAGCTCTAATACTCTGACTATGGTCACTCCTTTCTACCCACAGATGCTGCCAGACCAGCAAATTCTGTTTCTGATCCAACTCTCCAGCATCTACAGTTCTTGGTTTTATTTCATTAATTATCTCACCAGTTATGTTAACTACAATTAGATAATTGCTTACAGCCAAAACAAAGTTTCTAATTGCTTGTGTGTGTCTACACACAAGTATGTGCACACTTGGAAGAATGAGCGTAAACAGAAAGATAGGTGTGCAGATGAAAGATTCAATTTTTTTCTAACAAGTTAAATTTTTGAAGTAAACAATGCAACTTTCTAAAGTTAAAATAGAGGGAAGTCAGGAGTGAAAGTTTCAGGGTAAGGGGCCCATCTGGAAAATTTCGTTGTTTAAAAAAGGACTATTCATACGTTTAGCTTTAAAAGCAGTTTCTGGTTGAAGGTGGTCTTCCAAATTCCCATGATTGCCACTTTGCTGTGGAGGAGAGGGGTTTAATTGTTCAGTTGATCATGAGAGCAATGCTGTCAGGAGAACTCTGCAAAACAGGTGTGTTTAAACTGAGCAGTGGTGGTGGGGGGGCACGAGATGGAGACAAACTGGAAACTCAAGGAGGAAGTTAAAGGAAAAGTGAGTGACAACAGAATCAAAATAGCAGAAAACTCAAGGAGGGATCATACAGTATAGTCAAGTGAATAAGGATTGATAGGAAGGGTAAGGGGAGGAACAAATGAAGAATATTACATATGAATGCACGAAGCATAAGAAATCAGGTGGATGAGCTTGAGGCTCAATTAGAAAGTGGCAGGAACAATATTGTGGGGATAACCGACATGTGGCTTCCAGTGTATAGGGCCTGGGAAGTGCATATCGAAGACTATATGTGCCATCAGCAGGACAGGTGTATGTGTGCGAGTGCCTGCATGCGTGTACGCGCACTCGTGTGGCCCTGTTGGTCAGGAATGATATTCAGTCCCTTGTTTTGGGGGCGGGGGGGCAAGGCGAATCAGGAGATGTACAGTCAGTATGGATGGAGCTGAGACATTCTGAGGATAGAATGACCCTGATGGAAGTTATCTACAGGCCCCCAAACAGTAGTCTGGATGTAGAGTGTAAGCTGAATAAGGAGTTGAAATTGGCCTGTCGCAGTTGCAGTTGTTATGGGGGATTTCAACATGCGTGTAGACTCGGAGAATCAGGGTGGTACTGGAACCCAAGAAAGGGAGTTTGTGGAGTGCCTCCGAGATGGATTCTTAGAACAGCTTGTACTTCAGCCTACAAGGGAGAAGGCAATTCTGATTCTGGTGTTGTGCAACGAACCAAATAGATTTGATCAGGGTCCTTGAAGTAAAGGAGCCATTAGGAGATAGTGACCATAACATTATAAGTTTTAATCTGCAATTTGAGAGGGAGAAGGGGAATCAGAAGTGTCAGTATTGCAGTTGAACAAAGGGAACTATGGAGGTATGAGGGCGGAGCTGGCCAAAGTTCAATGGTTCAATACCCTAGCAAGGATGGCAGTGGAACAACAATGGCAGGTATTTCTGGATATAATGCAGAAGGTGCAGGATCAGTTCATTCCAAAGAGGAAGAAAGATCCTAAGGGGAAGCTGGGGTGGCCATGGATGACGAGGGAAGTTAAAGACAGTATAAAGATAAAGGAGAAGTATAACATAGCAAAAGGTGAGCAGGATGCCAGAGGATAGGAAAACTTTCAAAGAGCAGAGGATAACTAAAAAGGCAATACACAGATAAAAAAATGAGGTACAAAGGTAAACTGGCCAAAAATATAAAGGAGGGTAATAAAAGCTGTTTTAGGTATGTGAAAAGAAAACAAAATGGTTAAGATTAAAATTGGGGCCTTGAAGACAGAAACCAGTGAATTTATTATGGGGAACAAGGAAATGGCAGTAGAGTTGAATAGGTACTTTGGATCTGTCTTCACTGGGAAGACACAAGCAATCTCCCGGATGTAACAGTGGCTGAAGGACCTAGGGAAATGGATGAACTGAAGGGAATTTATGTTAGGCAGGAAATGGTGCTGGATAGACTGTTAGGTCTGAAGGTTAATAAGTACTCTGGTCCCATGGGCTTAAGGAGGTGGCTCTAGAAATCGTGGACGCATTGGTAATCATTTTCCAATGTTTTATAGATTCAGGAACAGCTTCTGTGGATTGGAGGGTGGCTAATGTTGTCCCACTTTTCAAGAGAGGGAGAGGGAAAACAGGGAATTATAGACCAGTTAGCCTGATGTCATTGGTGGGAAAGATACTGGAGTCAATTATAAAAGATGAAAGTGCAACTCATTTGGATAGCAGCCACAGGATAGGTCAGAGTCAGCATGGATTTACGAAGGGAAAATCATGCTTGACTAATCTTCTGGAATTTTTTGAGGATATAACTATGAAGATGGACAAGGGAGAGCCATGTAGTGTACCTGGACTTTCAAAAAGCCTTTTGATAAAAACGAACAGGAAATGACATCACCACAAACCCCAGGAACCCCATTCAGGAGAAAGATATAAATAGAAAGCAGGAGACAACAGCTTCGCTTCACTTGGAGGTTGCCACTGATGTTACCTAGCCAGGTAACAAAACGTCTGGATATCAAACCTACAACTCAGCAAGCAAACCTACACCCTAAAGCCTTTGATAAGATCCCACATAGGAGATTAGTGGGCAAAATTAGGGCATATGGTATTGAGGGTAATATACTGACGGATTGAAAATTGGCTGCTGACAGAAAGCAAAGATTAGTGCTAAATGGGTCCCTTTCGGAATGGAAGATGGTGACCAGTGGGGTACTAAAAGGTTCGGTGCTGGGACCGCATCTGTTTATAATATACATTAATGATATAGATGAAGGTATTAAAAATAATATTAGCAAATTTGCTGATGACACAAAGCTGGGTGGCAGGGTAACATGTACGGAGGATGTCATGAGAATACAGGGTGACTTGGACAGGCTAGATGAATGGACGGATGCATGGCAGGTGCAGTTTAATGTGGATAAATGTGTAGTCATCCACTTTGGTGGCAAGAACAGGACAGCAGATTACTATCTAAATGGAGTCAAGTTAGGTAAAAGGGCAAGTACAACGAGATCTAGGTGTTCTTGTACATCAGGAGAAAGTGAGGAATGCAGATGCTGGAGATCAGAGCTGAAAATGTGTTGCTAGAAAAGCGCAGCAGGTCAGGCAGCATCCAAGGAGCAGGGGAATCGAAGTTTCAGGCATGAGCCCTTCTTCAGGAATCAGTTTCCTGAAGAAGGGCTCATGCCCGTAACGTCAATTCTCCTGCTCCTTGTATGCTGCCTGACCTGCTGTGCTTTTCCAGCAACACATTTTCAGTTCTTGTACATGTCAATGAAAGCAAGCATACACGTACAGCAGGCAGTGAAGAAAGCTAATGGCATGCTGGCCTTCATAACAAGAGGAACTGAGTATAGGAGCAAAGATGTCCTTCTACTGCTGTACAGGGCCCTGGTGAGACTGCACCTGGAGTACTGTGCGCAGTTTTGGTCTCCAAATTTGCAGGAAGGACATTCTGGCTATTGAGTGAGTACAGCATAGGTTCACGAGGTCAGATCCCGGAATTGGGGGGGGGGGGGCGGACTATGTTATGTTGAAAGATTGGAGCGACTGGGCTTGTATAAACTTAGGTTTAGAAGGATGAGAGGGGACCTGATTGAGAAATATAAGATTATTAAAGGATTGGACACTCTGGAGGCAGAAAGCATGTTTCCGTTGATGGGTGAGTCCAGTACCAGAGGACAGTTTAAAAATAAGAGATAGGCCATTTAGAACAGAGTTGAGGAGAAACGTCTTCACCCATAGAGTGATAGATATATGGAATGGTCTGCCCCAGAAGCAGTGGAGGCCAAGTCTCTGGATACTTTCAAGAAAGAGATGGATAGTGGAACAAAGGGTTATGGGGATAAGACAGGAACAAGATACTGATTGTGGATGATCAGCCGTGATTATATTGCATGGTGGTGCTGGCTCAAAGGGCTAAATGGCCTACTCCTGCACCTATTGTCTATTGTCAGCCAAGGCAATTGACAGTCTGTTACAACAAGGAGTACTGAGACCTATAGCCTCCATTAATAATGCTCCAATGTGGCCAGTCAGTTCATGATGTTTCCCTACTGACTATCAGGAGCTTAATAAAGTCACTCCCCTCACTGCGCCAACAGTAGCCACCAACCCAGCCACAATTATGAAGCAAGCTCCACAAGCAAAGTACTTGATATTAGTAATGGTCCTTGGTACATATCCTTATATCAGTCCTGTCAGTACAAATTCACATTTACCTTCCAGGACCAGCAGTATACCTGGACTTGTCTACTCCAAGGGTTCCACGACATACCCTCGATTTTCCATTGACGATCAGCCAAGGGACTGGAAAGGTTTTTCTGGCCTGACTGCCTAATCCAATATGTAGACAACCTACTCCTACAAACCAAAACAAAGGAAGAGCACATCGAGCTCCCAGACTAATTACTCAACCTTTCATACATGTTAAACTACAAAATAAACCCGAAAAAGGCACAAATTCTACAGCCTAGGGTAGAATTTGCTCCCTACTTGGGAACAACAGTCACTCATGGGAAAAGAGAAATAGACCAAAAGCGAATAGATTCCACGGCACGATTTTCACTCCCCTGAAATGTTAGTGCACTCCGATCTTTCCTAGGTCTAGTGGGATACTGCAGGAACCACATCGATGAGTTTGCGAGCAAGTTAGACCAACTGTCAGAGTTGATGAAAAAGAACACTGTCTGGAATTGGACATCCTAACATACAAAGGCAGTAACTGATTTAAAACATGCTCACGCAACAGCACCTGTCTTCGTTGCCAACTCATACAGCCACAGACTAGAAAACAGCTGATATACTACTGCAAGAGCAGCACAGTGCGCCTGGCCCAGTTGCCTACACCTTCAGGGTCCTACAGCCCATGGAGCAAGAGTTTTCCATGTTCGAACATCTCCGTCTTTTGGCCATTCCATACCGCGCCACACCCCCCCCCGCCCCGCCCCCGCCCGCCCCACCCCGCCCCGCCCCCGCCCGCCCCCCCAAACTAACCTAATGACAAGCCGATCCATGAAAGAAGTTGACTACCTATGCGGCCTAGACCTCTCAAAACCTGCCCTCAGTGCAGCTCACCGAAAATATCAAGGCCACTCAGTTAACAGCAGCCATCAGATTAAGGACCAAAAGGAAATTAAGTAAAGCTTACTTTGTCAGAAAGTTAACCCTGTTGAATACCCCTATAGGTCAGCAGGTGATGCTACTGATACACAACTCTAGTTCCTTTCTCTCCCTTAAACAGTCAGACTCCCATACCATGGTGAATGAGGCCAGCCCCTCAGTATACGAGGTTCTACTCGCCACAAGAAAGACCAGCTGGTTCTTTTAAGCCGATGGCACTCAATATAGCCACTCTCACCACTGTGAAATATGTATGGCGGATAACACTGCCCTAGAACAAATGACAAGACTAAGGTTAGCCAAGGACACCCCGAACACATCCGGGCGACCCCATAGAGGTATATAAAATCATGAGGGGCATGGATAGGGTAAATAGACAAGGTCTTTTCCCTGGAGTGTGGGAGTCCAGAACTAGAGGGCATAGGTTTAGGGTGAGAGGGGAAAGATTTAAAAGGGACTGAAGGGACAACTTTTTCACGCAGAGGGTGGTGCGTGTGTGGAATGGGTTGCCAGAGAAAGTGGTAGAGGCTAGTACAATTGCAATATTTAAAAGGCATCTGGTTAGGTATATGAATAGGAAGGCTTTGGTGGGATATGGACCGGGTGCTGGCAAGTGGGAGTAGTTTGGGTTGGGATATCTGGTTGGCATAGACGAGTTGGATCGAAGGATCTGTTTCCATGCTGTATATCTCTATGGCTCTCAGTCAGTCAGACCACACATCAGACGAAACTTATACTCTCCTACTGCTACCGCCAACTGCAGCTTCAATGCCCAAAGGACCCCAGACAATTTAAGTGATGTAACAGAATGGAACAACGAGCCAGTGACTGACAGCACAGACATGTTACACATTCCCAACAATCTAGACACAACAGAACTGCCCAATAATTCCCTGATTGACAAGGCAATCCAAAGACCCCAAGTCCTTATAATTCAGCCTCCAGCTGCTGTACACACAATGTGACAATACTAAAAGATTAATACAGACCAGGGAAAAACAGACTGAACCGGACTGTCAAATGGCAATGTACGACATTCAGGGCATTAACACTAGAGGGAATGACAGGACATGGAGATGGGAACCAGGAGGATATAATATTGCCAAGCCCCCAGAGATTCATGACAAACTGATGAGTCTCTGTTGGGTACACTGATTGCACTAACTCATTAATCCAGATGATGAAACAGCTCCCAACGGCCACCCAAGGCAGGTTGTCACTGTTTCTGATGGTACGAACTCATGTGCACTTTTACATATCTTTATAGTTCCAGTGGAACCAACTCTCATTCCTGTACCAGCTGATGGGATTAACCAGGTTATAATTGTTCAGTTTCCCTAGTGTCATTCAACGGATATAATCTCAATATCAGAACCTTGCCCATGTTCACAACAACTGTCTCATCTTCACTTTTTATTTGTGGGTCACAATGACCACTTGGTCTTCACATTTAATTCATTGGTCATAATGACCGCCTCATTTCAGTCTTTTTCGACCACTGCAGAGTCAGGCCATTTAAATCTACAAACTCCTACCACCAGAAACCAAGGATAGAACTTACCAGGCATCTAAACCAGAATTAGCATTACATTTGGGGTTCCTAATTTTCTAAAGAAAAAAAGTGAGGGTGTATGCATTAAACTATTCTAACTATTCAGACAATCGACAAGGATAACAACGGACATGGCAACCAGGAGGACCCTGACTCTCCTCAGGACAACCATGACCACACAGAGCAAAATCAAGATCGACGTCATCACAGGAAATACCAAACAAGAAACACGAAACAGACCAATATATAAGAAAACAAACAAGAGCTCAGATGATTGTTACCTGAGCATAGAAATCACAGGTGTTTGGCAGGGATTCTCAAACAATGGATGACCTGAGATAGGATGCTTAACAAGCAACCCAGAAAAGGGGTTGGAACTCGGGCAACAGTGGCCCAGGAAACTCAGACAACTTGGTGGGAGAATTTCTGGGACTGGGGCTCCAATATACAAACCCATCCCTGGGTCTATCTGGTGTCATATTTGTTTGTGTTGTTAATCCTGGTTACCCTGGTATACTTCACCATCCTCACTGTCAAATTTGCCCGGTGGAGAAGACAATTATTGCAGAGACTGGACATGGAGACCTCACTCAATTCATGGTCTCCACAAGTTTTTTTAAAAAAGCGACAGTGACATAATAAATATTTGTTTAGCTTAGTAAATATTCATTTATCCTACGGTTTGTATAAAACGTTCTCCAGATTATTGGTTCATTTGTACACAGCAACCCTTCCTTGATCACTGCTCCCTCCGGTTTATAACCGTTTTTGATTTTATCGTTATGAATTTTTTTTCTCTTCTCCAATGTCTTATTTAAATCTAATCTACCACGCTTGCTTGATTAGCTGTTAAGTCAGAATTTTGATATTCCATTTAGGCATAGTTTGATGATAGTTGCTTGATCTTAGTTAGATGTAATTTTCCAATATGCTATCTGCAAGAGAGCTCACTCATGTCACTGTGTTCAAGAGCTTATTAAAAGCGACAGCGACATAATAAATATTTGTTTAGCTTAGTAAATATTCATTTATCCTACGGTTTGTATAAAACGTTCTCCAGATTATTGGTTCCTTTGTACACAGCAACTCTTGTTTGATCACTGTTCGCTCCGGTTTATAAGGTTTGTTTGACATTTTCGTTACGAATCTTTTCTTCTCTTCTCCAATCTCTTATTTAATTCTAAACTACCACGCTTGCTAGATTAGCCATTAAGTCTGAATTTCGATATTCCATTTAAATATATTTTGATGATATTTGTGTAATTTCAAAATGTTATCTGCAAGAGTTGTTTAAGTGTATGTTATACTTTGCTTGAGCCTGGATCATATAGTCACTACTTGGAAATTGGTCTGTGATCATGTGATCCATGCTTCACATTCAGGATCAAGAGGTGGGACTGTGGCTGGACAGGCTGCTCAAAATGAACTTGTGAAAAAGGGGACAATAAATGAAACGCTGGGAAATTGAGGCAAGCCTTGGCCAAAAGTGACTGTGCTCAAATACTCTGAAATAAACAAGCTGCAGAATCCAGACAGGCAGCAGCTACAGACAGACAGTATACAATATACACATGAATTTGAATTGAATGCAATTGGCTTGAATGTCATCCCCAGGCCAATTGGAAATAGAGTTGTTTACCAGATGAACGGGCATCTCACACCCTTATTTGGAAAGGGCTACCTTACCTATGTGCTCCCAACACCTCCAGGAATGGATGCCTAAGGACCACCTGCCATTAACAGGTCAAAGTCTGGTTGGGTCCAATCAAAGTGATTGAGCCCTGATCGATCTTTTGGCAGTCAAAGACTTCTAAGTATAAGAATCACCACAACACCATCCTCGGGTGGGTAACTTGAGACCAACTGCTACAAAGAGAAGACACACGTGGAAGACGACCAACAAACGGTGGTTGCCACATGAATCAAGGCAGAGATGTAGCATGCTGGTATATGGTCAGAGTTAAGTGAAGCATAAGATAGTTGATTAGATTTATAGTGTAAATTGTTAGTATGTTTTGCTATAATATTAATTGTGTTAAATAAATATCATTTATTACTACAGAGGAACCTCAATTATCCAAATAGCAATTATTCAAATTTTAGATTATCCGAAGATGATCTCAAGGTCCGATAGGAACATTACATCAAAGAGGTGTTTTCAACACTGATCACGCCTTTTGTTTACAATGATTGAAAATGAATTTGGCTTACTGAAATACTGCCGAGAACAGTCTTGGAAATTGATGGGAGCCCAGGCACCATCTCCAAATGACTGGCCACCCACCCCTCCTTCTCTCTCCCCACACTTTCCCTGGTGTTCTACACAGGGGTGTACCCTAAACCGCGCTCCCCGCCACCCTTCCCCAGATAATCTCTCCAACGTTGTCCTGTACAGGGCAAAGGCAGAGCTTGTCAACAAGTTGCAATAAAAAGGTGTATGTGGGGCTGCATGTGTGTGCATGCGCACACAGTATTTTGAGACATGCCCCTTCCATCGGCAACAGCAGTCTTGTTCTTGGTGTCCAGTCTTTCTCCCTAATAGCATCGTGGGTCAATCTAAAGGAAGAGGACTGCATTGCTTTAAGTCGTCAGCTCACCATCACCTTCACAACAGCAACTAGGAATGGGCATTGAATACTAACCAGACAGCAATGCCCACATCCCATGGATGAATTAAAGAAAACATTACCTCCAACCGTTTCTTAATATCATACAGAGTAAATCGAATTGGCTGAAGACTAGCATGCTTGAGATACTGCTTAGGCACACAAATAGTTCTGTAACTTCAAGTTGCCACCTAATTTTTAGAAACATCTGGTGCTTCTGCTGGCATGTCCTATCTTCAGTGAACTAGGTTTGATCTCGGAGCTCAAAGGTACAGGAGCAAAAATTACCTTTGAATGGCTTATTGAAGCACACACCTGAAGGTTGAACTACAAAATATTATGATTTGGAGATGCCGGTGTTGGACTGGGGTGTACAAAGTTAAAAATCACAACACCACGTTATAGTCCAACAGGTTTAATTGGAAGCACACTAGCTTTCGGAGCGACGCTCCTTCATCAGGTGACAATAGAGAAGATGAAGGTGTGGCTAAGGAGCTGGTGCAGGGGCAAGGATTCATTTTTGGACCATTGGAATCTCTTCAGGAGTAGAAATTACCTAAGAGGGGTGGGTTCCAGCTGGACCAATATACTTGTGGGGAGATTTGCTAGTGCTATTCGGGAGACTAAACTAGTAAGCGGGTGGGAACCAAAGTTATAGTGAGAAAAAAGGCTGAGGCTGGTACTATAGATAGAGGAAGCAAGTCAAATAGTCTAGGCACACAAGAGTTTGGCAGAGAATAAGGTAAGACTGATAAATGAAACTGCATGAGGTCTGGCAGGTAAGGCAGATGAACTTAAGGCACTGTTGGGAACATAGACCTGCAATATCACAGCTATTACAGAAACATGGCTCTGGGATGGACAGTACCGGGCAGCTTAGTGTTCCAGAGTATAGAAACCATGGGAAGGATAGTAAGGGAGACGAGATTGGAGAGGGAATGGTGTTTTTGTTAAGGGTAACATTACAGCTGTATTTAGGGAGGATATTCTTGGGAGATCATCCAGTGAAGTTACACAAGGGAGAACTGAAACATATGAAAGGGATGATCACCTTGCTGGGATTGTAATATAGTTCTAATAGACAATGGAAAATTGAGAAGTAATATGTAAGTTGATGTCAGAAATCTAAGAATAATAGGATAGTAATGGCAAGGGATTTTAACTATCCAAATATAGACTTGGACTGTCAGTGTTAAGGGCTTGGTTTGGGAGTAATTTGTGAAGTGTGTACAAGAAAATTTTCTTATTCAATATGTAGATTTACCTACTAGAGAAGGAGCAATACTTGACCTTCTGTTGTTAAATAAGGCAGGACAAGTGACTGAGTTGTCAGTGGGGGAACACTTTTGGGCAAATTATCTTAATTGTTTACTTCCAAGATAGACGTGTTTCTTTTGGTTAGAATTACATATTGTCAATACAAAATTTTAATCCAAATGCAAACCCAAAATTTGCTGTAACACAAGTGTAAACAAATCAAAATAACATTATGACACTTCATTCCTTTTCTACTCCTCCTCTCCCCTACGACATCCAGATTACATAAAACATGATGGAATGAGAATTGCCTAATGAATATATCTACCTCAAAAAGATATGAATATATATCTACCTGGATATGAGGGGTACCAATATCCTGGGGGTGGGGGGAATGGAATTTGCTAATGCTCTTCAGCAGGGGAATGGAAACCGAAATCGTAGTTCAAGTAGATGGGAGGATGAGAGTTGTTAAGTCAGAATTAAGATTTCAAGATCGCAAGGATGCACCAGCAGGCAAGAAGTTGGTTTGGAGTGTGTCTTACTTCAATGCCAGGAGCATCCTGAATAAGGTGGGTGAACTTGCAGCGTGGGTTGGTACCTGGCATTTCAATGTTGTGGCCATTTCAGAGAGCAGGTATAGGAATGGTTATTGTAGATTCTGGGATTTAGATGTTACAGTAAGAACAGAGAAAATGGTAAGAGAGAGGGTGATGTGGCACTATTAGTCTAGGACAGTATTACAGTTGCAGAAAGGACATTTGAGGACTCATCTATTGAGGTAGTATAGGCAGAGATCAGAAACAGGAAAGGAGATGTTACCCTGTTGAGAGTTATCTATAGACCTCCAAATAGTTCCAGAGAAACAGAGGATAGGATAGCAAAGAAGCGAGAGTGACAGGATAGTTGTTATGGCGGACTTTAACTTTCCAAATATTGACTGGGAATACTATAGTTCAAGTCCTTTAGATGGGTCAGTTTTTGTTTTGCCAATGTGTGCAGGAGGGTTTTCTGACACAGTATGCAGACAGACCAACAAGGGGCGAGGCCACATTAGACTTGGTACTGGGTAATGAACCCGGCCAGGTGTTAGATTTGGAGGTAGGTGAGCACTTTGGTGATAGTGACCACAATCTAGTTATGTTTAGTGATGGAAAGGGAGAGCTATATACCGCAGGGCAAGAATTATAGCTGAGGGGGGAAAGGCAATTACGATGTGATTAGGCAGGATTTAGGATGCATAGGTTGGGGAACAAAACTGCAGAGGATGGGCACAGTTGAAATGTGGAACATATTCAAGGACCAGCTACTGCAGGTCCTTGATAAGTATGTACCTATCAGTCAGGGAGGAAGTTGTCGAGTGCGGGTGACTGTTTACTAAGGAAGTTGAATCCTTTGTCAAGAGGAAGATGGCGGCTTATGTTTAGATGAATTGAGATAGCTCAGTTAGGGTGCTTGAGAGTTACAAGTTAGCCAGGAAATTCCTAAAGAGAGAGCTAAGAACAGCTATGAGGGGACATGAGAAGTCATTGGTGGATAGAATCAAGGAATGCCCTAAGGCTTTCTAGAGGTACATCAGGAATAAAAGAATGACTAAACTAAGATTAGGGCCAATCAAGCACAGTAGTGGGAAGTTGTGTGTGGAGTCAGAGGAGATAAGGGATAGGAAATGAACACTTTTTGTCAGTATTCACACTAGAAAAAGACAATGTGGTCGAGGAGACTACTGAGATACAGTCTACTAGACAAGATGGGATTGAGGTGCATAAGGAGGGGTCAGCAATTCTGGAAAGTGTAAAAATGGATAAGTCCCTGGGCTGAATGGGATTTATCCTCGGATTGTCTGGGAAGTAGGAGATTGCAGAGCCTTTGGCTTTGATCTTTGTCTACAGACTGCCAGAAGACTGAAGGATAGCAAATGTTGTTCCCTTGTTCAAGAAGGGGAGTAGAGACAACCCTGGAAATCATAGACCTGTGAGCCTTGCTTCAGTCGGGTAAAGTGTTGGAAAGGGTTATGACAGATAGGATTTATAATTATCTAAGAGGACGAAGTTGATTAGAGATAGCCAACACTGTTTTGAGAAGGTTAGGTCATGTCTCATAAACCTTATTGAGTTCTTTGAGAAGATGACCAAACATTAGGGTAAAGCGGTTGATGGCGTATATGGATTTCAGCAAGGCAATTGATAAGGTTCCTCATGGTAGACTAATGCCCAAAATATGGAGGCATGGGATTGAGGGTGACTAAGCGGTTTGGATCAGAAATTGGCTAGTTGAAAGAAGACAAAGGGTGGTGGCTGATGGCAAATATTCATCCTGGAGTTCAGTTACTAGTGGGAACGCATTGCCTGCAACAGTAGTAGACTCACCAATTTTAAGGGCATTTAAATGGTAATTGGATATGCATACAGACGAGAATGGAATAGTGTAGGTTAGATAGCCTTCAGATTGGTTCCACAGGTTGGCCCAACATCAAGGGTTGAAGGGCCTGTACTGCGCTGTAATGTTCTAAGTTCTACATTCTATAAAAACAAAAATAAATGAAATAAAGGAATCTCAATTACCCAAATGAGATGGGTGGGCAGTATTTCGCTCGGATAATCGATTATTCAGTTAATGGATTAAAT
Source organism: Hemiscyllium ocellatum (assembly GCF_020745735.1). Classification (NCBI taxonomy): domain Eukaryota; kingdom Metazoa; phylum Chordata; class Chondrichthyes; order Orectolobiformes; family Hemiscylliidae; genus Hemiscyllium; species Hemiscyllium ocellatum. The sequence continues at coordinate 40,604,660 of NC_083401.1, forward strand.
GCCTTTCTTCCGGGGTTCGGAGTTTTTTTTTCCCCCCAAGTCTGCTCCCTGTTTAGGAGATGAGGCAACAGCATACCACCACCCCTCCCAACACCGCTGCACGCACCCCCCCACCGCCCCAACACCATCCCCGGATAATCGAGTTTCCTCTGTATAACAACAAGAATAAAACGTAGTGCTGAACCTTCAAATATTGAACATGAATTACTTACAATGCATGAATCCCATCAAGTCCCTTCACTGCTCTGAAACCTTTTACTTTGAGTCTCATCTCTATGACAAACATTCAGAATCTGAGTCTGACAACACAGAAATACATCTTTCAGACCAATTCATCCACACCAATCAGACATCCCAAAATTACCAGTTCCATTTGCCAGCATTTGGCCCATATCCTTCTCAACCCTTCCAGGTGCCTTTTAAATGTTGTAATCGTACCCAGCTCCACCACTTCCTCCGGCAGCTCATTCCATACATACACCACCTTCGGTGCAAGTTACCCCTCAGGTCCTTTTTAAATCTTTCCCTTCTCACTTCAACTTAGGTCCTCTAGCTTTGGACTCCTCTATCCTAAGAAATAAGAGCTTGATTATTCACCCTATCCTTGCCCCTCATCTTTATAAACCTCTATAACGTCATCCCTCAGTCTCTGACACTCCAGAGAAAAAAGTCCCAGCCAATTCAGCCTTTTCCTGTAGCTAGAACCCTCCAGTCTCAACAACATCCTTGTAAATCTTTTCACTCCTTTGAAACCCTTCTCATTCTTCACCTTCATAAAAATTAAGATAACTTCCTGGCCAAATTCTCCTCCCACTTTCACATGACTGCAACAAACACATTAACATGCATAGAAATCCAAAGGGAAACTTGGAACTTTGATGGTTTTAGAAAGACAGCTGCAGCTTAGTTCTGCACTCCAGGAAGAAAGTATCATAGAGAGACTGTACGCCAGCAAAATAATATGAACAGGTAGCCTGGGCTGAGGAACAACTAATTTTCAATTCATTCAACCCACAGTTTGTTTTTGTTCTCAATTCCTCAGATAACTCATACACATAGCCCTTCAACATCAGAATTGTTTCCACAAAGTAGTATATCTCATTACACCATCTCCGAATACAGCAATTCTCTTTGTCTGCTCCCTTTATCTTGGTGTAATATACATAATATAGATTTATTTTTTCAATTTCCTTGTCTCAGAGCATCTGTTTAAGCTGCTTCCTATCCAGATTGTCACCCCACTGTTTTGCCTCATGCCAGATAGGATTTTACACCCATCAAACTCCACATCTGTTGCTCCTCACCCTCTCCAAATTAACACAACTCTCAAATATAAATTCCTCAAACCAGGGCTTGCTAACATAATTAATTGTGCTCTTTTCCTCCCCCTTCATTCCCATTTTTTTTTAAACCACTATCGTTGCCAGTTCACAGCTTCTAAAGGTTATTCTATTCAACTAATGTCCTTTTCTCAACATCTCCTCTGTCCAGGCCATTCAGTATTCTGTAAATTTCTATTAGATCCTCCTCATTCTCCATCGAGTATAGGCCCAGAGTCCTCAAATGTTCCTCATCTGTTAAGCTTTTCATTCCTGTGACCACTCTCATGAACCTCCTCTGAACACATTGCAGGGAGAGTACATCCTTCCTGAGATATCGGACCCAAAGCTGTGCACAATACTCTAAATGTGGCCTGACCAGAGCCTCAGAATTACAATCCTGCTTTAATATTCAAGTCCTCTCAAATTAAATGCTATCATTACACTGACTCAACCTGCAAGTTTATCTTCACAAAATCCTGGACTAGAACCCCCAAGTCACTGTGCACTTCAGACTTTGAAATTTTCTCCCCATTTAGAAAATAGCTCGTGCCTCTTTTCTTCCTGCCAAAGTGCATAGCCTCTCAGTTTCCCACATTGTACTCCATCTGCCACTTCTATGCCCATTCTCCTAAACTGTCCAAATCCTTCTGCAAATCCCTCCACTTCCTCAATGCTACCTGTCCCTCTAACTATCTTTGTATCGTTAATGTATAAAGTAAGTAGTTGTGGTCCCAAAACTGAGCCTTGCGGAACACCACTTGTCACCGGCTGCCATCCTGAGATAGACCCTTTTATCCCCAGTTTCTGCCAGACAACCAAGCTTCTTTCCATGTTAGCACCTTGCCTCTAACTCCATAGGTCCTTAGCTTACTCAGTAGCTGCTTGTGTGGCACCTTGTCAAAGGTTTTCTTGAAATCCAGATAGATAACATCCATTTGCTCTCTTTGGTCCAGCATGCTCATTAAATCCTCAAAGAATTCTAGTAAATTTGTCAGGCATGACCTCCCCTTGATGAAACCATGCTGACTTTGCCCTTTTTACCATACACTTCCAAATATTCAGAAATCTTATCCTTCACAATGGGACTCACAACTGAGCTCAGGCTAATAGGTCTGTAATTTTCTGTTTTTTGCCTTTTTAAAAAGTGGTGTCACAATAGTATTTTCCAGTCCTCTGGGACCCTCCCTGATTCTAGCAATTAGAGTCAGAGCCATAGACTGAAATAATAACTCCACCATCTCTTCAGCTATCACCCTCACTACTCTGGGGTGTGGTCCATCTGGTCCAGATGCCTCGTACACCTTCAGGCCAGTTTCCCTAGGACCTTCTCCTTGGTGATGGCCAACATACTCAGCTCTGTCCCCTCACCCTTGAATTTTTGGGATCTTATTATGTCTTCCACAGTGAAGACTGACCCAAAGTAATTATTCAATTCTTCAGCCATTTCCTTGTTTTTTTTTTACTACTATCTCTCCAGCATCATTTTCCAGTGACCTAATGTCCACTTTTGCCACTCTTTTGTGCTTTATATATCAAAAGAAACTCTTACAGTTTTCCTTGATATTACTGGCTAGCTTACCCTTGGACTTAATCGTCACCCTCATTTCCTTTTTGTTGCCCTCTGTCGGTCTTTGTAAGCTTCCCAATCCTCTGGTTTCCCATTGCTCTTCGCCACATAATATGCTTTCTCCTTTGTTTTTGTGCTATGCCTGACGTCCCTAGTCAGCCATGGTTGGTTCATCTTCCCTGTACCATGCTTCATTTTCCTCAGGATGAATCTGTGTGTCTCCTGAATTACTCCCAGAGACGCCTTCCATTGCTGTTCCACTATCTTTCCTGCTAGGCTTCTCTTCCAGTCAATTCCACTCAGCTCCTCCCTCTTGCCTTTATAGTTGCCTTTATTTACCTGTAATAACATTAATTTTGCTACAAAGCAGAATTAATTAAGCATTTGCTGTTCAGAGATCAGTTTTCTAGAACTACATTGGATATTAGGCTTAGGGGACTCAAAAAAGTAGGAGTGCATGATACCAACATATATAAAAATCTCATTAGAAGAAAGATTCTTCAAACTTTACATTATGAAAATGTAATTATGATTTTTTTCCCACATGAACTCAGCTAGTGATTTTCAAATATGCTGGATATGAGAGTATGCTGAAAATGTGTTGCTGGTTAAAGCACAGCAGGTCAGGCAGCATCCAAGGAACAGGAAATTCGACGTTTCGGGCCAGAGCCCTTCATCAGGAATGAGGAGAGGGTGCCAGGCAGGCTAAGATAAAAGGTAGGAGGAGGGACTTGGGGGAGGGGCGATGGAGATGTGATAGGTGGAAGGAGGTCAAGGTGAGGGTGATAGGCCGGAGTGGGGTGGGGGCGGAGAGGTCAGGAAGAGGATTGCAGGTTAGGAGGGCGGTGCTGAGTTCAAGGGAATCGACTGAGACAAGGTGAGGGGGGAGGGGAAATGAGGAAACTGGAGAAATCAGAGTTCATCCCTTGTGGCTGGAGGGTTCCCAGGTGGAAGATGAGGCGCTCTTCCTCCAGCCGTCGTGTTATGATGTTCTGGCGATGGAGGAGTCCAAGGACCTGCATGTCTTCGGTGGAGTGGGAGGGAGAGTTAAAGTGTTGAGCCACGGGATGGTTGGGTTGGTTGGTTCGGGCGTCCCAGAGGTGTTCCCTGAAGCGTTCTGCAAGTAGGCGGCCTGTCTCCCCAATATAGAGGAGGCCACATCGGGTGCAGCGAATGCAATAGATGTGTGTGGAGGTGCAGGTGAATTTGTGGCGGATATGGAAGGATCCCTTGGGGCCTTGGAGAGAAGCAAGGGAGGAGGTGTGGGCGCAAGTTTTGCATTTCCTGCGGTTGCAGGGGAAGGTGTCGGGAGTGGAGGTTGGGTGGGGGGGGGGGAGGGGGGAGGTGTGGACCTGACGAGGGAGTCACGAAGGGAGTGGTCTTTGCGGAACGCTGATGGGGAGGGGAGGGAAATATATCCCTGGTGGTGGGGTCCGTTTGGAGTTGGCGGAAATGACGGTGGATGATACGCTGTATACTGAGGTTGGTGGGGTGGTAGGTGAGAACCAGTGGGGTTCTGTCTTGGTGGTGGTTGGAGGGGCGGGGCTCAAGGGCGGGGGGGCGGTTGGAGGGGCGGGGCTCAAGGGCGGAGGGGCGGTTGGAGGGTTGAGAGTATGCTACCTAAAGTGCACATTATATATGCATTCATAATTCACACATACCAAATTACACTTAAGAAGCAAAAATAAAAGTCAAAAAGAAACATTTCAATTTTCAAAGACTAAGAAACAGAACACTCAGTTGGAAAAGACAAGGAATTTCTAGGTGGTGTGTGGGTCAGATGTGCAAGTCTTAGATCCAGGAAGGGAATATCCTATACTTGATTCAGTGTTGGTAACAAAACAGAATTAATTAAGGATTTGATGCCCTGACAACCAGTGATCATAATATAACTAAGTTAGATATTAGACTTAAGGGGGAATCAAGAGAGTAGGAGTGCTTTATAGTCTAAACAATAGTGGTAATGTCAATCATGATACCAATTATGAAACTGTTGCAAGGGGAATTCAATTATCAGACAGGACTTCAAATCTTTAGACTGGGTAAATCTAATGAGCACAAATGCCATAGAGAAAGAATTCCTGCAATGTGCCTGAGATAGCTTTCTGGAGCAACATGTTGAGGAACCAATTGGAGCATCCGCCTTTTTAGACCTAGTTATTCAGTAAGAAAAGGGTAACTAATAACCTCATTGTAAAAGAGCTCTAAGGGAATAGTGACAAAATGATAAGCCACTGTGTTAGGCATTTCCTATTAATTTGGGAAAGATGCAGTTCAATCTGAAACTATAAACAAAGACAATTATAAAGGTGTAAGGAAGTCATTGACTGTAATGAACTGGAAAAAACATAAGGCTTGATGGTGCATATGCACTGGCTAGTAATTAAAGAACTAATGTTTTGTTTTCAAGGTGCATATATTGCTTTAAGGAAAAAAATACCACACAGCAAAAAATGAAACAGCCATGGCTAAGGAGACTTAAAGGTACTACTAAATCAAGGCTCATAAAGTTGCCAAAATCAAATCTATGTCTGAGGAATGGCAGAATTTTAGATCTCAACACAGGGGGACCAAGACATTAATAAAAAGAGAAACTAGAACACTAAATAGTAAAAAAAAGTTATATAGAAGCTTCTCTAATAAGTAAAAAGGAGAAAAGAAAAAAAATGGATTCATTACAGGTAGAGATAGAAAGATTTTTGTGGAAAATAGAAAAATGGCAGACAAGCTAAAAAGTACATTGTGTCTGTCATCAGAGATGACACTAGAAGCTTTCCTGACATCATCAAGATGCAAGGGTCAAGTGGTAGTATGAAACTTAAAGAAATTAGTATTAGTTCATGAAAAATAGCAGTAGAGAAGTTAACGGAACAGAAAGTTCACAAATCCTCAGGACACGATGAATTGTGTTATTTGCTTGAGCCAGGAAGTTTAATTGCTCCCAGGTTAGTCTCTCATTATCACATACTGAACATTCGGAGAATAGAATGTCAGTTAAAAGAATTAAATGATATTCCTCTGAGCCTACTGAAAGCTACTTACTTCCAGTAGGCTCAGTGTCTTCAGAAACTAAGCAAGATACAATCCCATTGTCAGTGTGACTACAGCTCATGGAAACAGCTTAAGTGAACTAGCCAGTTACATGTTTTCTTTTAATTTATCCCTTAATCACGAGTTTGTCTGTTTTAAGAGTGCATCGGGGGCTAGAATTAAAGATTAGTTATTTAAATCACAGACATTAATTAGTTACTTTGTGCTTCAACTTTGTTTTGCTAAAGCTACTGTATTAATAATAAATTGTTAAATGATTTAAGTTATAATCAAGGTGTCTGTCATTGGTTATTCACAAAATCTGGTTCTAACTATTAGAAATTTCATTAACAACAAATGGAGCAACGTTTGAAGGTCAAGCATTTTAACTTTAATGTGTTATGGGTAAAGGGATACAGAGGCTGATTTGATTTGGCAGTCTGTCTCCATGTCACAATACCAATCTAATTTGGGTGAAGGAACAGACCATTTTTGTAGATAATATGCGATGAAGCAAGTAGTGTGGATAGCAGTAGTAAATTACAAAGGAGCAAGTGTGGCTTAAGTCAATGGACAAAACTACAGTAGATGGAGTTCAACATGTGAGATCATCCACTTTGGAGCTGAAAAACATCACAGCCCTTATCTTCTTAATAAAGAGACACTTTGGAAAAAGAAATTAACTGAGCTGTCGATAGACAAATTCCTGAAAGCTCTGTTTAGAAGATAAAGGAGTTTGGAGCATTTAAATGTTATCCTTAATAGTGAAACTTAAGGAACACCGTTCTTGCACTTTTGTATTAATTTCCGATTAACACGCAAATTACCCTTTTAAAATGTTATAAATGCTTTTTAACTGCTGTTGCCCAGGAAATGATCAATTAGAAGTCTAGAGTCCAATTCTGTTGGATTATGAACTACAGAAGAGTTTAAAGGAATTACTTATTAAATTGTTTAAAACTTCTCTTCCTGTTTCTTTTTTCTCATTCTCTAATCCAGTCTTTCTTCCTGTAAAAAAATGAGGTCTGCAGATGCTGGAGATCACAGCTACAAATGTGTTGCTGGTCAAAGCACAGCAGGCCAGGCAGCATCTCAGGAATAGAGAATTCGACGTTTCGAGCATAAGCCTCCTGATGAAGGGCTTATGCTCGAAACGTCGAATTCTCTATTCCTGAGATGCTGCCTGGCTTGCTGTGCTTTGACCAGCAACACATTTGCAGCAGTCTTTCTTCCTGTCCATATTTTCCTTTCTTTACTGGTTTTGGCATTTTATTCACCTACTGTATTGCAATCTACTTCTCAATCCTTCAACTCTCTTTTTTGCATTCCTTTAAACTCATTGGTTCAGGGGATATGCTATTTTTATTCCATTGTTCATCCAGGTCGATGCAACCTTGCTGCGCTCACCACACCACTATCTTCTACTTGCAAGTCCAGCAACTTTCTAGGCAAAAAGACTTCCAAACGTAAACATGCACAAACACAGCTCATCACAAGTTGCCCCGTGCAAGCCAAAATTTCAGGTATTATACATAACTAGTTTTAAAATATACTGTATTTAAGCTCGTCACAAAATATTTATAAACATTAAGCAAATAGAGGTTGATAATGTACTAAAACAGCCTCAATTTTTTTTCCCAAGAAATTCTTTTTTTAATTGCAAAATTAAAATGGTTACAATTAAGCAGATTTCACTATGTATTACAGTAAAACATACCATGCAATTTGCAATAGCAGAAGTGTCAGTGTTGTCTTCAGTTACAAATGGCACTGTATCAGATTAGCTAAGAAACTGCAAAGTTTGGCATTGCACAAATTTGACTTAAATGAAATAGACCACAAATAATATTCTTGGTCTAATTATATTTGAACTATAAAATGGTAACTGAGTTTTATTTGCTAACCTCAATGGAGTTACTAAAATGAAGCATTCTTGTACAATTTACAAGTTATAACAGAAAATCTAGTTTGTGAACAATGATGAATTAGCTGACCTAAAACCTGGCAGTCAGGATGTTAACTTCAACATCGTATCATCCTTTGTCATTTCCGCCACCTCCAAACAGACCCCACCACCAAGGATATATTTCCCTTCCCTCCCCTCCCCTATCAGCATTCCGGAAAGACCACTCCCTCCACGACTCCCTCGTCAGGTCCACACTCCCCCACCAACCCAACCTCCACTCCCGGCACCTTTCCCTGCAACCACAAGAAATGAAAACTTGCGCCCACACCTCCCTCCAAGGCCCCCAGAGATCTTTCCATATCCGTCATAAATTCATCTGCACCTCCACACTCATCATCTACTACATCTGCTGCACCCGATGTGGCCTCCTCTACATTGGGGAGACAGGCCGCCTACTTGCGGAACGTTTCAGAGAACACCTCTGGGACACCCGCACCAACCAACCCAACCACCCCGTGGCTGAACACTAACTCCCTCCTCCCACTCGGCCAAGGACATGCAGGTCCTTGACCTCCTCCATCGCCAGACCATGGCAACACAACGCCTGGAGGAAGAGCGCCTCATCTTCCGCCTAGGAACCCTCCAACCACAAGAGATGAATACAGATTTCTCCAGCTTCCTCATTTCCCCTCCCCCCACCTTGTCTCAGTCCCAACCTTCGGACTCAGCACCGCCTTATTTTATTTTTTTTTATTTTTTATTAGACTTACAGTGTGGAAACAGGCCCTTCGGCCCAACAAGTCCACACCGACACGTCGAAGCGAAACCCACCCATACCCCTACATTTACCCCTTACCTAACACTACGGGCAATTTAGCATGGCCAATTCACCTGACCCGCACATCTTTGGACTGTGGGAGGAAACCGGAGCACCCGGAGGAAACCCACGCAGACACGGGGAGAACGTGCAAACTCCACACAGTCAGTCGCCTGAGTCGGGAATTGAACCCGGGTCTCTGGCGCTATGAGGCAGCAGTGCTAACCACTGTGCCGCCTTCTTGACCTGCAATCTTCTTCCCGACCTCTCCACCCCCACCCCCTCTCCGAAATATCACCCTCACCTTAACCTCCTTCCACCTATTGCATTCCCAACGCCCCTTCCCAAAGTCCCTCCTCCCTACCTTTTACCTTAGCCAGCTTGGCACACCCTCCTCATTACTGAAGAAGGGCTTATGCCCGAAACGTCAATTCTCCTGCTCCTGGGATGCTGCCTGACCTGCTGCGCTTTTCCAGCAACACATTTTTCAGCTGTTAACTTCAACAGTCTTGCTTAGAGAAGAGTCAACCATGGTTCTTATTCTGTGTTATCCAGCAACATGCTCCAAAGTTTATGCAAGCAGATGCCAAATCAGAACAAAACAGGACCAATTGTGACAGATTCACATTCAAAGAACTGATGCTTGAGAATGGTACCAGAAGATAAAATCCTGAGAAGGTGCATGTCAAGTAATGAAAAATTGAAAGGTTGGTAAGCTATCGACACAATGTAAAGAAAGGGCATGACTAGTTCTTAAATATGCCCAGATATAGGAGGACATTAGGGTAGAAAAATAAAGAGGATAGGTGACAATACTGACAAAAGAAAATATTACAACAGTGACTGTCTTAGAGGTGCCAGTGACAGGATCTATTTGGTTTGAGTTGAAAAACAAGAGAAGTATTGTTACGAAACTGAATGAATTCTGTAGGAGCAAACTTAGAGGGTACTTACCAGCAAAAATAATAGGGTAGTGTTAATGAGGGACTTTAAATATTCTAATAAAAACCAGGAGGGTAACAGTATGTAAAGGGTGGAGAAGGTTTCTTTTAAAAAAAGATTTTTACTCAGCAACTAGTCAGGGTATGGAATGCACTGCCTGGAAATATGGAGGAGGTAGTTTCAATTGTAACATATAAGAGGATACTAGATGACTATTTGGATCGAAATAGTGTGAGCAAATTGGCAGTACGTAATGATGCACATTTTAGAAGTGCAGATGCAGATATAATGTGCTATGCCGTAACACTTCAGTGATTCTGTGATTGTCTTCTGCAGAATTTTCTTGATCAGCATGTTTCTAGCCCAAAGAGGAACAAATGGAAAAGAAAACAGTGAACAGCTGTTTTTTCAGACTGGAAAAAAATACAGAGGAACCTCGATAACCCGGATACCAATTCTCAGAAAATCGGATTATCTGAAGGAGATCTTGAGGTCCTGATGGAAACATTACAAAGACGTGTTTCCAACCGTGATCGCGTCTTTTGTTTACAGTGATTAAACAGACACCATCTCCAAATGACAGACAGCCCGTCCTCTCCCACTCCCCCCACTATCCCTGGAGTTCTACACAGGGGTGTACCCTAAATCCCCCCCCTTCCCCAGATAACCTCTCCAACATTGTCCTGTACAGGGCAAAGGTGGAACCTGTCAAAAAGTGGTGCAGTAAAATGTTGAGTGAGAGAGAGTGCGAGTGCGAGTGTGTGAGAGAGCACGTGAGAGACAGAGAGACAGAGAGACAGAGAGACAGAGAGACAGAGAGACAGAGAGACAGAGAGACAGAGAGACAGAGAGACAGAGAGACAGAGAGACAGAGAGACAGAGAGACAGAGAGACAGAGAGACAGAGAGACAGAGAGACAGAGAGACAGAGAGAGTGAGAGAGTGAGAGAGTGAGAGAACGAGCGCGCATGGGGCTATGTGCACGCATGCACTATTTGGAGACTTACCCCACAAAGGCAACCACAGCAGTCTTGTTGGCTTCCAGTCCAGATGTCCCAGAGAGGTAGGTGGGTGTGAATGCAATTGGGGGGTGGTGTTAAACAGGGTTGGGGATGGGAGGGAAGGATGTTGCACAAAGAGGGCAGTGTTGGACAGGGTTGGTGGTTTTGGGGGGGGGGGGGGGAAGAGAGAGAGAATGGTGTTGCACGGGGTTGGGTGCGGGTTGTGATGGGGGCGATGTTGCACGGGGTCGGTGGTGGAGGTGCAGTCTTGTGAACAGGATGCAGACTTTAAAAACTCCAAGTTCCAGAGAAAGACATTTAATCGATTAACCGAATGAAATTGTGCCCACCCATTACGTTCAGATAATCGAGGTTCCCCTGTATACATTGGAGTTCCAAACGCTTCAGCACTCTGACCACAAACTTTCTTGTATGTACTAATGAGCTGGATTTGGGTGTGCAATGCATTACGTCAAAATGTGCAGACAACACAAAACCTCGAAGTGTTGCAAACTGTGAGAACAGGAACAGACTGTAAGATGAAACTTAGAGTAGAGAAGTGGGAGGGGATATACTTAAGAAGGAAGAAAACAGAGACAATACAAACCAAAAGTTACAAATGGGTACAATAACAGAGACCTGGTTAAATGTGAACAAATCATTGAAGCTAGCAGCACAGATTAAGAAAGCAGTTGAAAAGGCCTATGGAATCCTGAACTTTATAACAAAGTGCAAAAGCAAGAAAATGATGATTAACATTTAAAACCCACTATTTGGAGCTCAACTGGAACATTATGTCCAATTCTGATTGCTGTACGTTTGAAAGGATACAAAGATCTCAGACAGGGTGCATAAAAAATTCGTAAGAATGGTTCTCCGAATGATGAACATCAGCAATGTAATAGTTGGGAGAAAGTTCTCTTTATATGACAGGAAACTTTATAGAGATGTTTGCAAGATGACTAGACAAAGTAGTTAAGGAAAAACCTTTCCCATTGGTATCAGAAGGATTGAGAATCAGAAAATTTAAGGATTTAAGATGATTGGTGAAAAACATCACCAATCTTAAGACAAATAATTAGGATCTGAAATCCACTAACTGCAAGGTAGAGACACATTCACTTGTGGTTTTCAAAAGGAAAATGATCATCGTGTGAAGGGAGAAGACTTGGCTCGAACGCAGTTGGCCTGATTAGTAATGTTGCAGATGACACAAAGATCGGGGAAGTTGAGCATAGTGAGAAGGATTGCTCGAGGATACAGCAGGACACAGATAGGCCAGAATCTTGGGAAAGAAGTGGTAGTTGGAGTATAATCCAGAAAACTGTGAGGTGATGCATTTTGAAAGACTGCATGCAGGAGGGAAGAATACAGTAAACGGCAGAACCATTCATATCACCAGCGTAGAGAGGGATCGAGACATACAAGTTCATAGTTCTCCAAAAGTAGCAACACAAGAGAGTAAGGTAGTCAAAGTGGCACGTGCTTGACTTCAACAGATGGGGTAAAGAACATAAATAGTCATGTTGTAGCAATTTTAGTTGGGTACATTTGCAATATTGTATACAGTTCTGGTCACCATACTACAAGGAGGATGAGGCAGCTTTGGAGAGTTCAAAACTCATTTACCAGGTTGTTGCTTAATTTGAACGATGTTAGCTAAGAGGAGAGATTGGAACAACTTCATTTGTTTTCACATGAATGCCAAAGAATGAGGGGAACCTGTTAGAGGTTTACAAAATTATAGGAGGTCTGGATAAAATGGATACTCGGGAGTATTTTGCCTCAGATAGAAATGTCAATTACAAGGGGACATAGACTTAAAGCAAAAATAAGTTTAAAGGAGATGTGAGAGGCAACTTGTTGTTTTTCTTTACACAGAGAGTCATAGAGATGTACAGTATGGAAACAGACCCTTTGGTCCAACCCGTCCATGCTGACCAGATATCCCAACCCAATCTAGTCCCACCTGCCAGCACCCGGCCCATATCCCTTCAAACCCTTCCTATTCATATACACATTCACATGCCTTTTAAATGTTGCAATTGTACCAGCCTCTACCACATCCTCTGGCAGTTCATTCCATACACGTACCACCCACTGCGTGAAAAAGCTCCCCTTAGGTCCCTTTTATATCTTTCCCCTCTCCCTCTAAATCTATGCCCTCTGGTTCTGGACTCCCCGACCCCAGGGAAAAAAAATTTGCCTATTTACCCTATCTATGCCCCTCAACTTTGTAAACCTCTAAGATCACACCTCAGCCTCCAACACTCTAAGAAAAACAGCCCCAGCCTATTCAGCCTCTCCCTATAGCTCAAATCCTTCAACCCTGTCAACATCCTTGTAAATTTTTTCTGAACTCTTTCAAGTTTCACAACATCTTTCCTATAGGAAGGAGACCAGAATTGCATGCAATATTCCAACAGTGGCTTAAACAATGTCCTGTACAACCGCAACACGACGTCCCCAACTCCTGTACTCAATACTCTGACCAACAAAGGAAAGCATACCAAATGGCTTCTTCACTATCCTATCTACTTGTGACTCCACTTTCAAGGAGCTATAAACCTACAATCCATGGTCTTTGTTCAACAACACTCCCTAGGACCTTAAGTGTATAAATCCTGCTAAGATTTGCTTTCCCAAATGCAGCACCTCGCATTTATCTGAATTAAACTCCATCTGTCACTTCTCAGCCCATTGGCCCATCTGATCAAGATCCTGTTGTAATCTCAGGTAACCCACTTTGCTGTCCACTAAACCTCCAATATTGGTGTCATCTGCAAACTTACTAACTGTGCCTCTTATGCTTGCATCCAAATCACTTATAAAACTAACACAAAGCAGAGGACCCAGCATCGATCCTTGTGGCACTCCACTGGTCATAGGCCTCCAGTCTGAAAATCAACACTCCACCACCACCTTCTGTCTTCTACCTTCAAACCAGTTCTGGATCCAAATGGCGAGTTCTCCCTGTATTCAGTGAGATCTAACCTTGCTAATCAGTCTTCCATGGGGAACCTTGTTGATGCCTTACTGAAGTCCATATAGACCACATCTACCGCTCTGCCCTCATCAATCCTCTTTGATATTTCTTCAAAAAACTCAATCAAGTTTGTGAGACATAATTTCTCATGCACAAAGCCATGTTGACTATCCCTAAATCAGTCCTTGCGTTTCCAAATACATGTACATCCTGTCCCTCAGGATTCCCTCCAACAACTTGAACACGACCAACGTCAGGCTCACTGTCTATAGTTCCCTGGCTTATCCTTACCACCCTTCTTAAACAGTGTCACGTTTGCCAACCTCCAGTCTACTGGCACCTCACCTGTGACTATCGATGATACAAATATCTCACCAAGTCCAGCAATCACGTCCCTAGCTTCCCACAGAGTTCTAGGCTACACTTGATCAGGTCCTGGGGATTTATCTACCTTTATGCATTTCCAAACATCCAGCACTTCCTCCTCTGTAATATGGACATTTTGCAAGGTGTTACCATCTTTTTCGCGACTTCCTATATCTTCCACATCCTTTTCCACAGTAAATACTGACGCAAAATACTCATTTAGTATCTCCCACATTTTCTGCAGTTCCACACAAAGGCTGCGTTGCTGATCCTTGAGGGGCCCCTGCATTGAGCTTTGCCAAAGGTATCTCATGTCCCCTTTTTGTCCTCCTGATTTCCCTCAAGTATACCCCCACTGCCTTTATACTCTAAAGATTCACTTGATCTATCCTGTCTATACCTGACATATGCTTCCTTTTTTTTCTTAATCAAACCCTCAATTTCTTTAGTCATCCAGCATTCCCTATACCTACCAGCCTTTCCTTTCACCCTAACAGGAATATACTTTCTCTGGATTCTCGTTGTCTCATTTCTGAAGGCTTCTCATTTTCCAGCCGTCCCTTTATCTGTGAACATCTGCCCCCAATCAGCTTTTGAAAGTTCTTGCCTAATCCTTTCTCCAATTTAGAACTTCAACTTTTAGTTCTGGTCTATCCTTTTCCATCACTATTTTCCAACTTTGGGGTCGCTGGCCTTCGGTCCAACCCGTCCATGTCAACCTGATATCCCAACCCAATCTAGTCCCACCTGCCAGCACCTGACCCATATCCCTCCAAACCCTTCCTATTCATATACTCATCCAAATGCCTCCTAAATGTTGCAATTGTACTAGCCTCCACCACATCCTCTGGTAGCTTATTCTATACACGTACCACCCTCTGCGTGAAAAGGTTGCCCCTGAGGTCTCTCTTATATCTTTCCCATCTCACCCTAAACCTATGCCCTCTAGTTCTGGACTCCCCGACCCCAGGGAAAAGACTTTGCCTATTTACCCTATCCATGCCCCTCATAATTTTGCAAACATCTATAAGTTCATCCCTCAGCCTCCGACGCTCCAGGGAAAACAGCCCCAGCCTGTTCAGCCTCTCCCTGTAGCCCATATTTCCCAAGAGTAGGTCAAGTCTTGCACCTTCTCTAATAGGTACATCCACCTACTGAATCAGCAAATTTTCTTGTACACAATTAACAAATTCCTCTCCATCTAAACCCTTAACACTATGGCAGTCCCAGTACAGATAGCAGAAATCTCCTTACAAATTTGTTACTCAATTTCCCTCTTTTAGGGGGTCTATAACAGTACCAATAAGGTGTTATCGCTTTCTTATTTCTCAGTTCCACCCAAATAACTTCCCTGGATGCATTTCCAGGAATATCTTTCCTCAGCACAGCTGTAATGCTATCCCTTATCAAAGGCCACTCTCCCTCCTCTCTTACCTCCCTTTCTATCCTTCTTGTAGCACTTATATCCTGGAACGTTAAGCTGCCAGTTCTGCCCATCCCTGAGCCATGTCACTGTAATTGCTATGATATCCCAATCCCAGGGTAACTGTCTGGAATACACTGCCAGAGGTTGTCATGGAGACAGATACAATAACAAAATTTAAGAGGAATCTTGACTGGCATTTGAACGCAAAGGGAAGAGAGGTACATGGACCGCATAAAGACAAAGAATTTTAGTTCGGAAAGCCGAAGGTGTGTTCCTTTGCTGTACTGTTCTTCTTTGTTCACTTAGAGCCAAAGAGATTTACAGCACAGACACAGATCCTATGCTCCAACTCTTCCATGCCGACCAGATATCCGAAAATAATCTAGTCCCATTTGCCAGCACTTGGCCCACATCCCTCTGAAACCCTTACAATTCATATACTCATCCAGATGCCTCTTAAATGTTGTTGTTGTACCAGATCCTCCACTTCCTCTGGTAGATCATTCCATACACTTACCACCCTGTGTGTGAAAATTTTGCCCCTTAGGTCCATCTTAAATCTTTCCCCTCACCCTCAACCTATGCCCTCTGGATGCCCCCCCCCACCCCAAGGAAAAGATAATGCCTATTAACACTATCCACGCTCATCAACCCACCCTATTCAGCCTCTCCCTACAGCTCAAAACCTCCAACCCTGGCAACATCCTTCTAAATCTTTTCTGAACTCTTGCAAGTTTCACAACATCCTTCCTTTAAGAGGGAGACCAGAATTGCACGCAATATTCCAAAAGTGGCCAAAACCAATGTCTTGTATAGCCACAACATGACCTCCCAACTCCTATACCCAATGCACTAACCAATAAAGGAAAGCAGACTAAATGCCTTCTTCACTATCCTATCTCCCTGAGACTTCACTATGAACCTGCACTCCAAGGTCTCTTTGTTCAGCAACACTCCCTGGGACCTTACCATTAAGTGTATAAGTCTGGCCCTGACTTGCCTTTCCAAAATTTATCTCACCTCACATTTATCTAAATTAAACTCCATCTACTAGCCTTCAACCCACTGGCCCATATGATCGAGATCCCATTGTATTTTGGAGGTAACCTTCATCACTGCCCACTACACCTCCAATTTTGGTATCATCTGTAAACTTACTCACTATACCTCCTATGTTCATATCCAAACCATTTATATAAATGTCAAAAAGCAGTGGACCCAACACCAATCGTTGTGGCACCACACAAAATCATAGGCCTCCAGTCTGAAAAGCAACCCTCCACCACCACCCACTGTCTTGTGTCCAAATGGCTAGTTTTCTCTGTATTCCTTGCAAATATACAAAAGACTGGATATGTGAGTGAGACTAGTTAAACTATTCTTCAGAGCCAGTATGGGCTCTGGTGCCACATAGCCACCTTCTGTGTTGCAAACATCTTACAATTTTGTTCCATTTTACAGTCACATACCTGTAACAATAATCAAACACACTTACATGCCACACCAGAAGCTAATCCATATAGCAAACCACTTCCTTCTGATGTCTGTTCAAAAATCTGAGTCCTTGGAGATGGGCACTTCTCTTGCCGTATGAAGTTGTAAAGCAATGTTTTTACAACTCTGCTAGTATATTGAAGGCTGTGAAAAGAAAAAAAAAGTGTCTAAATATGAATCACCAACCTCCTCTCCATCCATTCATACCTTAAAGTCAGTGGTCTAGCGTGTACAAGGTATCACCCAATTGAGGTTTTGGCCAGAAGAAAGGTAAGCAAGCGTATGTCAGGTATAGAGAGCAGAGACCAAGGGAATCCTTAAAAGTATAAAGGCAATAGGAGTGCACGTAAGACAGAAATCGAGGGGCAAAGACAAGCCATGAAATATGAGAAAAATAAGAGAAAAAATGGACAAACTAACACACAAAAAGGAGGACACTACAACACACAACTGGGTTAAAAACCTCTCCCACAGACAGCTCACAGACATGGAAAGAACTATACTGGCCAAGGGACTCAAATACAACCACAGGGATGCCAACACAGCAGACTTCCTAGCAGCACTAGAAAGCACACTCAGGAACAATGGACTGACAGAAGAGACACAACAAACAGTGAGACAAACGGTAGTACCCATGATGATAAGAAAACGACAAACACATAACCTCAACACCAAGGAGAGGGAAGCACTGAAAGCACTGAAAAATGACAAAAACATAATCATACTACCGGCAGATAAAGGCAGAATGACGGTCATCCTAGATAAATCAGACTACATCAGTAAAGCACAACAACTACTCGCAGACACCAACACCTACCAAATGAAGGATTCCGACCCCACACCACAACTCACCAATAGAATAATCAACACACTAAGGAATCTACAAAAAAACGGACAGATAACCAAAGCGGACCAGCAAAGAATGAAACCTGAAAGCAACAACACCCCCAGATTCTATGGACTACCCAAAGTACACAAACCAGACATCCCACTCAGACCCATAGTATCACTACCAGGGACACCAGCATACAAACTGGCCAAAGAACTACAACAAAAACTGAAACACCTAGTCAGCGGATCCAAACACTCCATACAACCAACACAGGAATTCTTGGACGTCATCAGGAAGACACACATAGACAAAGAAGAAACCATGGTATCATTCGACGTGACGGCACTGTTCACTTCAATTGACAAAACCCTAGCCAGAGAAACAATAGCCAACCTACTGGACATACATAACAGAACACAGGAGGCCGAACCTATCAACAAGGACGGCATACTTAAACTACTGGACCTGTGCCTCACCACACACTTTACATTCAACAATCAGATATACGAACAAATCAACGGAACACCCATGGGATCACCAATCTCGGGACTCATAGCAGAGGCAGTTATGCAAAGATTAGAACATACAGCCATATCACAAATCCAACCCAAACTCTGGGTCAGATATGTTGATGACACCTTTGTAATCATCAAAAACACAGATATAGAAAAAACACACAGAATCATCAATGCCACACTCACAGGAATCCGATTCACACGAGAAGAAGAAAAGGATAGCCAACTCCCATTCCTAGACGTGTTAGTAGAGAGAACACCCAACGGAGAATTCACCACAAGGATACACAGGAAACCAACACACACAGACCAAGTCTTAAACTATGAAAGTAACCACCCCAACACACACAAACGAAGCTGCATCAGGACACTATTCAAAAGGGCCACAACACACTGCAGTACACCAGAACTGCGAAAAGAGGAAGAGGAACATCTATACAAGGTATTCGCCAAAAACGGATACCCACGCAACTTTATCACCAGATGCCTAAGAGATAGACCACGGAACGAGGACATGCCACAACCAAAAGGACTAGCCACTCTACCATACGTCAGGAGTGTCTCAGAACTGACAGCCAGACTACTGAGACCCTTAGGACTCATAACAGCACACAAGCCAACATCCACGCTCAGACAACAACTCACTAGAACAAAGGACCCAATACCCAGCATGAGCCAAACTAACGTAGTTTACAAAATACCATGCAAGGACTGCACAAAACACTATATAGGACAAACAGGAAGACAGCTAACAATCCGCATCCACGAACATCAGCTAGCCACAAAATGACATGACCAGCTATCTCTAGTAGCCATACACTCAGACAACCAGCAACATGAATTTGACTGGGAAAACACCACTATCATAGGACAAGCCAGACAGAGAACAGCCAGAGAATTCCTACAAGCATGGCATTCATCCCCAAACTCCATTAACAGACACATGGACCTGGACCCCAGATACAAATCACTGCAGCTGAAACGGACACCCGGAAGCGGCAAGAACAAACCAATATAAATACCGGAAGAAACATCAAAGCAGCGCTTCACACGAGGCTCCCACCGCACTGATGATGTTCCCTAGCCAGGGAACGAAACGTTTGCAGCAAAAACTTACAGCTCGGCGAGCAGAACCACAACAACGGATACCCGAGCTACAAATCTTCAATCAGATTTTAGCCATGAAATAGCTCTGGCAAATAGGGTTAAGGAGAATCCAAGGAGATGTTATAAATACACTAAGGTCAAAAAGGTAACTAGGAAGAGAATAGGGCCCCTCAAAGATCAGCAAGGTAGCCTATGTGTGGAACCGAAGGAGATGAGGGAGATACTAAATGAGTACTTTGCATCAGTGTTTACTGTAGAGAAGGACATGGAAAATGTAGAATGTGGGGAAATAACTAGCAACACCTTGAAAAATACCCAACTACAGAGATGGTGGTGCTGGACGTCTTAAAGTGCTTAAAGGTGGATATATCCCCTGGACCTAATCACATGTACCCTTGAACTCTGTGGGACACTAGGAAAGTGATTGCTGGGCCCCTTACTGAGATATCTGGATCATCGATTGTCACAGGCAAGTCGCCAGAAGACCAGAGGGTAGCTAACCCAGTGCCACTATTTAAGAAAGGTTGTGAGGAAAAGTTAGGGAATTATAGACCACTGAGCTGGACATCAGAGGTGCGCAAGTTGTTGGAGGGAATCCTGAGGGACAGGATGTGCATGCATTTGGAAAGACAAGGACTGATTCGGGATAGTTAACATGGCTTTGTGCATGGGAAATCATGTCCCAGTAACGATTGAGTTTTTTGAAGTAATGGAGAGGATCGAGGAGAATAGAGTAGTGAAAGTGATTTTATGTATACTCCAGTAAGGCATTTGACAAGGTTCCTCATGGTGGACTGATTAGCAATGTTAGATCTCATGGAATACAGGGGGAACTAGCCATTTGGGTACAGAACTGGCTCAAAGGTAAAAGACAAAGGGTTTTGCTGGAGGGGTGTCTTTCAGATTGGAGGCCTGTGACCAGTGGTGTGCCACAAAGATTGGTGCTGGGTTCACTACTTTTCATCATTTGTATAAATGATTTGGAATGAACATAGGAGATACAGTAAGATTGCAGATTACACCAAAATTGGAGGTGTAGTGGAAAGCAAGGAAGTTTAATTTAGATATATTGAGGAGCTGCATTTTGGACAGGCAAATCAGGGCAGGACTTATACATTTAACAGTAAAGTCCTGGGGAATGCTGCTGAATAAAAGGACCTTGGAGTGCAAGCTCCTACGTCCTTGAAAATGGAGTCGCAGTTGATAGGATAGTGAAGGCGGCATTTGATATGCTTTCCTTTATTGGTCAGAGCATTGAGTATAGGAGTTGGGAGGTCATTTTGCAGCTGTATAGGACATTGGTTAGTTGCCAGGGTTGGAGAGTTTTAACTATCGGAAGAGGCTGAATAGACTAGGACTGTTTTCCCTGTAGTGTTGGAGACTGAGGGGTGAGCTTATATAGGTTTATAAAATCACGAGGGGCAGGAATAGTGTAACTTGACAAGGAAACCCATGCAGAACGTCCACACAGTCACTCAAGGCTGGGATCGAACCCAGGTGTATGGTACTGTGCAGTAGCAATGCCAACCATTAAGCCACCATGCCACACATTGAACCAGAACAGAAACCTGAATAAAAAATTTGCTTGGCAGAACTACCATCATTTCAACCACAATTCATACTTGGATCTTTGATCATCTCCAAAGTAGAAACTCTTGGTCGATATCAATTCTCTAAATATCTCACATGTGCAATGCAAAGTACATCCAATCTAGTTAGCATGATGCCAGGTTCTTAATTAACTTTCCCATTAAGGAAACTAATGTTTTATATGACATCTAACCTGTAACCTCTTAAAACATTACATACAGCATGGAACTTTACAACACAGGAGAAGACCCTTCAACCTACCATGTCTGCACCAAACTAATCTGCCTGCACAAAGAACAATACAGCACAGGAACAGGCCCTTCGGCCCTCCAAGCCTGTGCCAATCCAGATTTTCTATCCAAATCTGCCACCTATTTTCTAAGGATCTGTATCCCTTTGCTCCCTGCCCCTTCATGTATCTGTCTAGATACATCTTAAATGACGCTATCGTTCCCACCCCTCCCACCTCCACTGGTAACACATTCCAGGCACCTACCACCCTCTGCATGAAGAGCTTTCCACATATCTCCCCTCAACTTTGCCCTTCTCACCTTGAACTCGTGACTCCTAGTAATTTAGTCCCCCACTCTGGGAAAATGTTTCTTGTATCTACTTTGTCTACACCTCTCATGATTTTGTGGGCTTCAATCAGATCCCCTCTTAGCCACCTTCTTTCGAATGAAAATAATCCTAATCTATTCAATCTCTTTTCATAGCTAGCACCCTCCATACCAACAACATCCTGATAAACCTCCTCTGCACCCTCTCCAAAGCATCCACACCCTCTTGGTAATGTGGCAACCAGAACTGTACGCAGTATTCCAAATGTGGCTGAACCAAAGTTATACAATTGTAAGATAACTTGCCACCTCTTGTACTCAATACGCCATCAGATAAAGGAAAGCATGCCATATGCTGCCTTGACCACTCTACTGACCTGCGCTGCCACCTTCAGGGAACAATGGACCTGAACACCCAGATCTCTGTACACCAGTTTTCCCCAGGACTTTTCCATTTACTGCATACTTTGCTCTGGAATTGCTTCTTTCAAAATGCACCACCTCACATTTGTCTGGATTGAGCTCCATCTGCCATTTTTCTGCCCAACTCTCCAATCTATCTATATTCTGCTTAATCTCTGACAGTCCCCTTCACTATCTGCTACTCCACCAACCTTCCTGTCATCTGCAAATTTGCTGACAAGGCAACCTACAACTTCCTCCAAATCATTTACGTATGTCACAAATAACAATGGTCCCAGCATGGATCCCTGTGCGATACCGTCAATCACAGGTCTCCATTTTGAGAAGCTCCCTTCCACCACTACTTTGCCTCCTGTTGCCCAAACAGTTCTCTATCCATCTAGCTAGAACATCCCGGAACCCATGCACCTTCACCTTCTTCATCAGCCTAGCGTGGGGAACCTCACAGGTCTGTAATTAGCTGGATTATCCCTGCTATCTTTCATAAACAAAGGGGTAACATGAGCAATTCTCCAGTCCTCTGGAACCTCCTTTCAGGAATGCTGCAAAGATAGCCCTAGCTATTTCCTCTCTCGCTTCCCTCAGTAGCCTTGGATACATCCCATCCGGTCCTGGGGACTTGTCCACCTTAATACCTTTTAGAACACACAACACTTCTTTCCATCTTATGCCTACTTGATCTAGAGTGATCAAAGACCTACCCCTAACCTCAGCATCCGCCATGTCCCTCTCCTCGGTGAATACCAATGCAAAGTACTCATTAAGTACGCATCACCATCAAGCCAGGTAATCCAACAGTCCATGCCAGGAGCAGCCTCAGACATACCTAGGTGTTTACCCAACGAAGCTACAGAACAAGACTACTTGTGCACTAAAAAGCATAAAAGCACTAAAAAGCACGGTGGCACAGTGGGGGCGGAACGGTGGTGGGCGGCATGGTGGCACAGTGGTTAGCACTGCTGCCTCACAGCACCATGGACCCGTGTTCAATTCCCGCCTGTGTGGAGTTTGCATATTCTCCCCATGTGTGTGAGTTTCCTCCAGGTGCTCCAGTTTCCTCCCACAGTCCAAAGATGTGCAGGTTAGGTGAATTGGCCATGCTAAATTGCCCGTAGTGTTAGTTGAAGGGGTAAATGTAGGGGAATGGGTCTGGGTGGGTTGCTCTTTGGAGGGTCAGTGTACACTTGTTGGGCCGAAGGGTCCGTTTCCACACTAAGTAATCTAATAACAAACAAGTGATAGACAAAACTAAGTGACTCCAAAACTAACAGGTCAGATCTAAGCTCTGCAGCCTGCCATTGCCAGTCCTGAATTAAACAACTCCCTTGAGGTGGCGGTTCTACAAGATTCCCAAACTCAAGATGAAAGAGCCCAATGCATTATTGCAAATCTTCAGCCAAAAATATCAAGTGAATGATTCATCTCTGCCTCCTCCAGTGGGCCCCAGCATCTCACAGCAACCTTCGGTCAATTCAATTCACTACAAGTGATATCAAGAAACAGTTGGAAACACTGGATACTGCAAAAACAATAAGCCTTAACAACACTCCAAAAGAGTGCTCCAGAACTTGCCCAAGCAAGAACTTAACCAAGTTCTTCCAGTACAGTTTCAATACTGGTATCTACCCAACAACATGGAAAATTGCCTAGTTATATCATTTGCTGACAAAGCAGGACAAATCCAACCTGGTCAATTTCTGTCCCATCAGTCGGTTGATGATCAAAGTTGTGGAAGATGCCATCAGTATTATCAAGTAGCACCTGCTCAGCAATAACCCGCTTATTGGTGTCCACTTTGGGTAGTACCGGGAGCCACTCAGTTCCGGACCTCATTACAGCTAGGGACAAACATGGACAAAAGAGCTGAATTCCAGAAGTGAGGTGATAGTGACAGCTCTTGACTCAAGTGTGGAATCAGGAGCAAACTTTTCGCTGGTCGGGAGTCATACCGGGCACATATTGGCTGTATTTGTGAGGGTTCAGTAATCTCAACACCCGGACATCCTGTAGTGTCCTCAACTCAACCATCTTTAGCTGCTTCATCAATAACCTTCCCTCCATAAGGTCAGAAATTGGGGTGTTTGCCAATCATTGCACAATGTTCAGTACCATTTGCAACTCCTCAGATATGGAGCTGTCAATGTTCAAATGCAACAAGATTTGGACAATATCCAGGTTGTCAACCGGCAAGTAGCAAGTAACATTCGCACCACACAAATGATAGGCAGTGACCATCTCCAATAACAGACAATCTAATCACCAACCCTTGACATTTAATAGTGTTCCCATCCACAACCAACACTCAGTAGTAGCAGCAGCAGCAGCAATATGTTCAAGCAGCAGTTCAAGGAAGCAGCTCACCATGTTCTCAAGGGCAATTAGGGATGGGCAATAAATGCTGGCCAACCAGCGACACCCACATCCCACATTTTAAAAAAAACTAGCTGCAAGACACACTGCAGAAATTCACCTTAGATACTTAGACAACACCTTTCAAACCCATGACCACTTCCATCTAAAAGGACAGGTGCAACAGATACATGATAACACCAGCACTTGCAAGTTTCCCTCCAAGCCACTCACCATCCTGATTTGGGAATATTGTCATTCCTTCACTGTCGCAAACTCCAGTAATTGTTTCCCTAAGGCATTGAGTCAACAGCACATTGACTGCAGCGGGTCAAAATGGCAGCTCACCACCACCTTCTCAAGGACAACTAGGGATGGGAAATAAAATGTTGGCCAGCTAATGATGCTCAAATCCCAAAAGTGAATATTTTAAAAACCATACCGTATATCTTATCAGCTTTACTACTTGCGTTGCCACTTTCAGGGGATATTGTACATCCCTCTGTAGATCAATGCTCCTAAGGATCCTGCCATTTACTGTATAACTCCCACTTGCATTTGACTTCCAAAATGCATTGACTCTCAGTTGACTGGATTAAACTCTTGCTATATCTCTGCCCAGCTTTCTACTGATCTAGATACTGCAGGATCTTTTGATATCCTTCCTCACTACTCACAACTCCACCAATTTTGATGTCATCTGCAAAATTACTAATCAGACTACCAACATTTTCAATCAAACATATCTTAATACATATGAAAAATAATAAACATCCCCGCATTGATCCTTGCAAACTCACACACTAGCGCACACACTGAAAATCAACTGCCCAGCCAACTGACCTAACCGACCCTCTTACAGATGACAGCTACAAGAATCAGAGGTCCAGTGCAGACTCAATGGATCTAAAGGTTTTTTTCCACACTGCAGAGATTCTATGATTCTAAGAGATTACAATAAGACATAACCAAACATAAACATGTATGGCATCTCACACAGGAAAAAAATGTAAAACCACAGACTGACCACCAAAGTGATCATGGGCCAAAATGAACATCTTTGGGAGTCAATGTCACTTTTGGGGGGGGGGGGGGGGGGGGTTAACGATATAACTAATGATAGCTAGACTGACTGCATACACCAGTACACCCATCCATTATTCCAGTACCTTGACAGTGAACTGCAATTACAGCAAGTCTGCATAGGTGGCAAATTCTTTTCCCAGGGAACTAACATTATCAGGGCTCCTGGCATGTACACTACTGAACAGTGTGATCATTCACAAGGTCACCAGTGCACTTTGCAACAAGTACTTTTGAAGTATATAGTTAATTACTGTTGTAATTTAGGAAATGCAACTGTCCCTGCAAACAGCAATGTGATAATGACAAGATAATCAACGTTTATGAAGTTGACTGAGGGTTATTACTGAACAGTTCACTTGTTATCACCTAACAAATTAGCAAATGTGACCACTGCAACTTAAATTTTAATTGAATAAGCTGCTTTTGTTCAAATCTGTAATATCACATTTTTAACATCTGGGAATAACTATACAGTGACATTTTCTGTTGCTATGGCAAACAACAAAAATCGCAGGAGGCGACCATATTACATCATGCTTCTCAAATTCATCCTACTCATCCCTCAAACTATAGAAATGTGACAGATGGAAATATGAAAAATTCAGAATGATCAGTCCTTAAAAAGAATTCTGGTCGTAACTCACGTCTTTTCTTTGGCAGAGTTTTATTACCAGTTCACAACTGTCTCACTGTTCATCTCATTACCTTTCCTTTCAATCACTTTATTCCATATAACTGGTATGTGAGCAGTAAGACATTCCATAAGCTTCCAATCTATACTTCGTTGATCTGCTGTTGGTGAACCTCAAACTTGAGCTGATTAACACAGCAAACATTGAACATCCTTGGAAACATCTTTTTGGTCACAATTTATCGAAGTATATTTATTTAAACAATATCTACTAAACCTATTTATAAAACTGACTGCACTGACCAAGTAACAACTTGTACTAATTTAGCATTGTTAATTTGAATATCCCAAAGCACTTCAAAGCAACCTTATAAAGTAAAATTTGACACTGAGGTGACAGAAAAGAAATCACATCGTAATATATTGAAAGGAGAATAACACAAAGGTTAACACCTTACAAGAGATGGACCTGTGTTAAATGACTCAGTTACACTGCTATCCTCGGACAAAAGTATCTATCTGCACAGCTCAGCCATTACGAGTCTGATACCGTACCATCGTAATTGTATTCAGCAATGAAAAGATCTGTTGCCTAGCCAGCTGCTGGAGAAAATCTGGGGTAAAAGGAGAGGATTGTTGCATTCATTTGTGCTTCACATCCAAAAACACTAATACTTCACAATCCATGTTATGTAGGCAAACAAGGTAACCTATTTATTCAATGCGATTTCAATTATACCTTCAGTTTTACTAAACTGTATTTTGTTCCCTCAAAAACTTGCATTTTCTTACAGGTTTACTTGAAATCTCAAGCTTTCAGAGCACAGCCCCTTTGTCAGGTGCAGTGAGAGCAGGGCACACAGACACGGATTTTATAAGCAGAGAGATCAAAAAATCATACAACTGGCGAGAGTGGAGTGCCAGATAATAAGTCTCTGCAGAAGACAGACACGGGATAAGACTGATACAGTACCCTTCATCATCCAGCACTATGCCAGGTTCTTCACAGCCTTTAACATCAGATGGCAATGAACATATCACTAAAATCTTCCCTATGCCTCCACTTCTCACCTTCAAACAAATGCTAAACCTTAAGCAGACCTTCGCAACAAACCACAAGCCTTCAGGACAACATGAACCACAGTACCACACCATAGCAACTTCTGCAACTAGTTGGCTTGGACTAGGATTGATTTGGATACTACTGTCACATGTTCACAGCAGATACTCATGTGACTCAGGTATATTGGCAAGACCATGCAAAGACAATGGATGAATGCACACCGCACAACAGTTGCCAGACAGGAATGCCCCCTTGGCGAGTTTTGAGAAGGTTTCTCACTGAGCTGGGAGGTTCATTTCCAGGCGTTTCATCACCCTACTAGGTAACATCTTCAGTGGGCCTCAGGCAAAGCAGTGTACGTGATTCCTGCTTTCTATTTATATATTTGGGTTAGTGATGTTATTTCCTGTGATGTCATTTCCTGTTTTCTCAGGGGGTGGTAAATGGATCTAACTCGATGTGTTTGTTGATATAGTTCCAGCTGGAATGCCATGCTTCTAGGAGTTCTCTTGCGTATCTCTGTTTGGCTTGTCCTAAGATGGATATGTTGTCCCAGTTGAAGTGGTGTCCTTCCTTATCTGTATGTAAGGATACTAGTGAGAGGGGGTCATGTCGTTTTGTGGCTAGTTGGTGTTCATGGATCCTGGGACACTTCGACTGGGACAACACATCAAGCAAACCTACATCCAGGAATGTCCCCTCCCAGTCAGGGAACACTTCAGTGGTCAAGGACATTCAGTCTTTGACCTTCAGCTAAGTGCTCTCCAAGGCTGACTCCAAGATACACAACAACGTAGAATCACTGAGCAGAGATTGATGCCCAAGTTTCATACCCATGAAGACAGTCTCAAACATGATCTTGCATTCTTGTCGCACCACAGGTGACCCCACTACACTTCTGTATATGTAAATTCTTCCTTACTTTTCTCTTTTGATAGCATCACCTTGATAAATTGCTAAGATCTCTCTACGTTAGTTTGTACAGTTTTAAGTTACTTATTACACACTCACATACATGCACACTTTCTCTCTCACACATACACAAATCTATGGAGTGAATCATTCCATCAAAGATGTGTATTTGTAGATTTTGTTTTGTTCAAAAGCCACACAATGTGCGATCTTATAAATTCCAAGTTTCAGAATAAAACCAGCTTGATTTGTTAAAACTTTGAGACAGTTTCTGAACAAAGCCTCATACCTAACAATTCAGTGTCTGACCAGAGATGGCACTATTTGTGTAGTCCTCGCTCTGCCTGACTGTCATGACAGCACATCTTTGACGCTAACTTCATAAACACATCATACACCATCTAATCCTCTTGGTCACTTGCAGAGGCTTATTATCTGACACTTCCACTCACACCAGTTGTATGATCTTTTGATCTCTCTGCCTATAAACTGTGTGCCCTGCTCTCTCACTGTGCCTGACAAAGGGATTGCATTGTGAAAGTCTGGGACATTTCAAAAACCTGTTGGGTGAGAACCTAGTTTCATGTGACTTCTGACTTTGTTTGCCCAGTACAACACCGGCACCTCCACATCATTACACTTTCTTAACACAGAATCAACACAAATCATGCTTTACAAAGTTTCAATCAGTCAAATTAATCTCAGTGGTTAATAAAGAATCAGACAATAAATGAATAGAACAATTGGTACTTATTGCCAAAGATAACAGCTTCCAATATTTTGAAAGCAACAAAGTGCAGAATGTGAATCCCAAAAGAAAATCAAAGCTCTTATGTAACAAAATCAAATTCATCTCTCAATAGCAGCAAATCAGTGACCTTGTAACTGTACATAAATGGAATATTGTTGAAATTAGTCAATTTTGGTTGTTACCCTCTTCATGACCGATAAAGATGTTTATCATATTACATTGCATGTCCAACAAAGAAACAAGCTACTCAATCCAACTCAACAAATTCAAAATATTGTGGATGCTATTGGAGATCTGATGAAAGCTTACTGACTTGTAATATTAGTGTTTCTCTCTACAGATGCTCACTACATAATACCAACATTCTCTGTTTTTATTCAGCTCAACTGATCCATGCAGAGGGAAGGCTTTACAATACTGACACTTGGTCAAAAAAAAAACAAAAATCACAATCTGCCAATTCAGCTCATATTCAAGTTTTGCCTTTCACAATCTATGAGATTGGAAGACCCCATTTTCAGAAACTGGTTTGTCAAGATACGCAAAACTCCATGCATATCATGTAGAAATCTTACAAAATTAACAGAAATCATTATTTTTTGATGGGTTAAGCAGTGTGCAGATACAGTGCAAAATGTCATCTTTTTCAAAAGTCACAACAGATACGAAGATTGACATGCTTGGTCGTCATCTGGTGGAAATAGCTCTAAAAGGTGCCAAAACTGATCGGAGTTAAAAATCTCACAACACCAGGTCTTTTAACTTTGTACATCCCAGTCCAACACAGGCACCTCCAAATCAAAAGTGATCCGTTAATTCTATTACAAGGTGGGCAGCAATGCTGTAAATAAAATTACAGCAACAATACTGATACATATTCCAACAGTTTCAATATTTTCACAACAAAATCAGACTTTCACTTAGAAAACGCAAATTAAGTTTATTACTGTTATAAACATCAAAAGCTTTTCATCTTGCATTCCTCAGGACAAACAAGAACAAAGGGAGAAACAGCGCATGTTACATGAGAAAAAGGTATTCATTAGTTGAGAGGCAGACTCTGATTAATCAAGATTTTGCCAGAGAAATTGATTGGCCCTATTCAAACAAATATGCCAGAATGTTCTTTTTGATTGCAGAGGTCAGGGCCCTGCACATAAATATATTTAGTTTGTAGCAAGTAGAAGTGATCCACATTTTGAGCCAAAAATTAAATTTAATTTGTTAGTATAATTTGTAGTAGACTTGGATTTGACTAGCAAATGCTGTCCACATTTATCAAAAAAAAATCACATCTGACATCAAACATTATGTTCCAAGTTTTTTCACAAGCAAGGTAGCTAAGTATACTCAGCTGTCTGCCAACTGCAAACAGATGAAGGGATGTGCTTGGACAATTTCCTTTCTTGCTTACTCACCTTGCTCACTGCTCTTTCAATTACATGTTGTTTCTCATCAGTGTTTGCTACTGAAACATTCATAGTGAACCTATCAGGAACAACAGTGGGAGAGACTAAATGCATGTTGGTGAGGAGCTGCTTCTGCCATTTCTACCCATTCTACGTACATGGACTTTGGAGTGGTTGCCCATGATTGAATTTTCATGGAGGTTTCAGGAATTTTGAGACAAATCTGTAGTCTGACTCTACTCTGAACTCATTAGCATACATTACTTATGAAAATACTACAGTTTCAGCATAACATAATTGAAAATCTTAATACAATACACTTTGGAATGTGTCTTTGAATAAATTTTACACTTTCCTTTAAAATTGAAACAAAATCAAATGTTGCCATTCCCTTTTACAGCTATGTTTTTAAAATTTTTTATAAGTCTTATTAAAATTAGAGATTTAAGATCAAATTCATCACTCAATTTCTTGTGGGAACCTGCTTGAAGCATTTAATGGAAATAAATGTAGGATCCTGTTACTTACAAATTGCACATCATTCAACGCAAGTAAGAACAATGAGAAGAAACTGGCATAAGATGACTAGCATTGTTTTATTGAACTAGCCTGTGGCAATCAAGTGTGCATGAAAACTGAACATTTTATTGCAAACATCTATGTACTGGATGCATGCATCATTCAGTTTTATACCGAACAGTGACACAGGCATTGACTGCATGACAGAAACAGATCATCGTGGATCATAACATTTGAAAGTCAACTTCATTAGAAAAATGTTCTACCAAAGGCACAATGTCCAGGAAAAAAGGGAGATGGAAAGTCATAGTGGAAAAGGTAAAATAGATAGAGGTACATACAATTAACCACAATGAACATTCAAATCACATCATACTATTTTAAATAGCAATGTTACTTATGGCACTTTTCAAAACTCAATAAATAAATATTTCATTATGAATGGAATAGCACATTTCAAACTTGATTAGGAATCAAAAATTCTACAATGGTTCAGTATATACCAAAGACAGGCAAAATCAGCATTCAGCAGTAAAACCACCTGTCAAATCCAAAAGTGGTTGCTGACATGAAGGATAATGAACTGACATATAGATCAGAAATGCCAAAAGCAAAAGGAACTATAAGTAAATAAATATTACAATACTGTGATAAAGCTTAATAACAGAGTCAGAGATGTACAGCATGGAAACAGACACTTCGGCTCAACTCATCCATGCCAACCAGACATCCCAACTCAATCTAGTCCTATGTGCCAGCATTTGGCCCATACCCCTCTAAACCCTTTCTATTCATATACCCATCCACATGCCTTTTAAATGTTGCAATTGTACCAGCCTCCACTTCCTCTGTCAGCTCATTCCAGACACGCACCACCCTCTGCCCCTTCGGTCTCTTTTGTATTTTTCCCCTCTCACCCTAAACCTATTCACTAGTTCTGGACTCCCCCATCCCAGGGAAAAAAACAAACTCGGTCTATTTATCTTATCCATGCCGCTCATGATTTCATAAACCTCTAGAAGGTCACCCCTCAGCTTCCGACACTCCAGGGAAAACAGCCCTAGCCTATTCAGCCTCTCCTTGTAGCTCAAATCCTCCAACCCTAGCAACATCTTTGTAAATGTTTTCTGAACCTTTTCAAGTTTCATAACATCCTTCCTATAGGAAAGAGGAAGGAATTGCACATAATATTCCGCAAGTGGTTTAACATGACCTCCCAACTCCTATATTCAATGCTCTGACCAATAAAGGAAAAAGTGTATCAAATGTTTCCTTCACTAACCGATCTACCTGTGACTCTACTTTCAAGGAGCTATGAACCTGTACTCCAAGGTCTCTTTGTTCAACAACATTCCCTAAGACCTTCCCATTAAGTGTATAAGCCCTGCTAAGATTTGCCTTTCCAAAATCCAGCACTTCGCTGTCCACTACACCTCCAAGTTGGGTGTCATTTGCAAACTTACTAACTATACCTCCTATGTTCACATCCAAATCATTGACATAAATGACAAAAAATAGTGGACCCAGCACAGATCCTTGAAGCACACCACTGATCACAGGCCTCCAGGCTGAAAAAACAACCCTCCACCACCACTGTCTGTCTTCTACCTTCAAGCCAGTTCTGCGTCCAAATGGCTAGTTCTCTGTGCTGCATTAGATCTAACCTTGCTAATCAGTCTCCCATGGGGAACCTTGACAAACACCTTACTGAAGTCCATATAGATCACGTCCACCACTATGTCCCCATTGATCCTCTTTATTACTTCTTCAAAAAAAAAACTGAACCCTGTTGTAATCTGAGGTAACCCTCTTCGCTGTCTACTACACCTCCAATTTTGATGTCATCTGCAAACTTAATAACTGTACCTCTTCTCTCGCATCCAAATCATTTATGTAAATGACACGAAGTAGGTAACCCAGCACCGATCCTTGTGGCACTCCACTGGTCATAGGCCTCCAGTCTGAAAAACAACCCTCCACCACCACCCACTTGAGCCAGTTCTGTATCCAAAAGGCGAGTTCTCCCTGTATTCCATGAGATCTAACCTTGCTGATCAGTCTCCCATGGGGAACCTTGTCGACACCTTACTCAAGTCCATATAGATCACATCTACCGCTCTGCCCTCATCAATCTTCTTTGTTACTTCCTCAAAAAACTCAGTCAAGTTTGAGAGACATGATTTTCAATGCACAAAACCATGTTGACTATCCCTAATCAGTCCTTGCCTTTCCAAATACATGAAAATCGTATCTCTCAGGATTCCCTCCAACAACTTGACCACCACCAAGGTCAGGCTCACCGGTCTATAGTTCCCTGATTTGTCTTTACCACTCTTCTTAAACAGTGGCACCACGTTTGACAACCTCCAGTCTTCCGGCACCTCACCTGTGACTATCGATGATACAAATATCTCAGCAAGAGGCCCAGCAATCACTTCTCTAGCTTCCCACAGAGTTCTCAGGTACACCTGATCAGGTACTGGGGATTTATCCACTTTTAAACGTTTCAAGACATCCAGCACTTCCTCTTCTGTAATATGGACATTTTGCAAGATGTCACCATCTATTTCACTACAGTCCAAATCTTCCATATCCTTTGCATCAGCATTTACTGTGGAAAAATACTCATTTAGTATCTCCCCTATTTTCTGTGGCTCCACACAAAGGCTGCCTTGCTGATCTTTGAGGGGCCCTATTCTCTCCCTAGTTACCCTTTTGTCCTTAATATATTTGTAAAAGCCCTTTGGATTCTCTTTAATTCTATTTGCCAAAGCCATCTCATGTCCCCTTTTTGCCCTCCTGATTTCCCTCTTAAGTATACTCCTACTTCCTTTATACTCTTTGAAGGATTCACATGATCTATTTGCCTGATACCGTCAAAATTGGCCTTTCTCCAATTTCGAACTTCAACTTTTAGATCTGGTCTATCCTTTTCCATCACTATTTTAAAACGAATAGAATTATGGTTGCTGGCCCCAAAGTGCTCCCCCACTGACACCTCAGTCACCTGCTCTGCCTTATTTCCCAAGAATAGTTCAAGTTTTGCACCTTCTCTAGTAGGTACATCCACATACTGAATCAGAAAATTGTCTTGTATACACTTAAGAATTTCCCTCAGACTATTAGGGGGGTCTATAATACAATCCCAATAAGGTGATCATCCCTTTCTTATTTCTCAGTTCCACCCAAATAACTTCCCTGGATGAATTTCCAGGAATATCCTCCCTCAGCACAGCTGTAATGCTATTCCTTATCAAAAATGCCACCTCCCCTCCTCTCTTGCCTCCCTTTCTATCCTTCCTGTAGCATTTGTATCCTGGAACATTAAGCTGCCAGTCCTGCCCTGAGTCATGTCACTGTAATTGCTATGATATCCCAGTCCCATGTTCCTAACCATGCCCTGAGTTCATCTGCCTTCCCTTTTAGACGCCTTGCATTGAAATAAATGCAGTTTAATGTATTAGT
This sequence comes from Hemiscyllium ocellatum, assembly GCF_020745735.1. Taxonomy (NCBI): domain Eukaryota; kingdom Metazoa; phylum Chordata; class Chondrichthyes; order Orectolobiformes; family Hemiscylliidae; genus Hemiscyllium; species Hemiscyllium ocellatum. Next base: position 40,638,728 of record NC_083401.1, read on the forward strand.
CCTACCTTGCCCCTGCCTGCCCTCACTGTTTGACTCACTTCTGTTCTCAACTGTACCAGTCTCAGATCGATCTCTTTCCTCACCATCTCCCTGGGTCCCACCCCCTCCCACCTTACTAGTTTAAATCCTCCCGAGCAGCTCTAGTAAATCTCCCTGCCAGTATATTAGTCCCCTTCCAATTTAGGTGCAAACCATCCTTCTTGTACAGGTCACTTCTACCCCAAAAGAGACTCCAATGATCCAAAAATGTGAATCATTCCCCCATCCACCATGTATTCATCTGCTCTATTCTCCTATTCCTACCCTCACTAGCTCATAGCACTGGGAGTAATCCAGATATTACTACCCTTGAGGACCTCCTTAAATTTCTGCCTAACTCTCTGTAATCTTCCTTCAGAATCTCAACCTCTTCCCTTCCTATGTCATTGGTTCCAATGTGGACAATGACCTCTTGCTGGCCTCTCTCCCCCTTGAGAACATTCTGAACCCACTCAGAGAATCCTTGATCCTGGCACCAGGGAAGGAACACGCCATTCTGCTTTTTTGCTGCTGGCCACAGAAACTAATCCACCTTGACTCCCAGATCCAGTTCCAGAAATGGGAGGAGAAAGTGAGGTCTGCAGATGCTGGAGATGCTGAAAATCAGGATGAAGGGCTTATGCCCGAAATGTCAAATTTCCTGTTCCTTGGATGCTGCCTGATCTGCTGCGCTTTTCCAGCAACACATTTTCAGCCCAGTTCCAGAAATACCTTCTTCCTTATTAGACCAAGAAGTTGTGAATCAAGTTCAATTCTCCTGAACACACGTCCTTATCTCTGATATCCACAGTACAGGGAATTGTCAGATTGTAAACAGGTTCTGTTCTGTAGTCTAACTTGCAAGTTAGAGCACAATGCAGGACAAGGAAAGCAGCCATTCTTTAATACAGAAAATCTTATGTCAGGCCTCTAACTCAAAACCATGTAAAAGATCGTGCTCGTAAGTATCAACATTCGTAAACAGCAGACGTCCGGTATTAGTATGCCACCATATATCAGAAGAATTCAAGTCCCACTATTTGGGGTATGAAATACACCCAGTAGTATAATGTTACCTCTATTGTTTTAAAACACTGACAAATTAACATGTCTAGAATATCCTCTTTAGCACTATCATTTCTTCTGAAGAAATACTGTGCCCACACCCCAAAAAGTCCTTCCTTACCATTTGAGGATTGAGCTACCTTGGAACTCTGCTGACAATTCTGGCACACTTGTAGCTTCACCACTTTTAGGCATCCCTGGCACTGTTCCTGGCATGCCTCCCCTGCAGTCTTCATTGTACCACAGTTAACCCCCCCTTGGTTTGGCAGAATGAGATATATAGGTAAAAACAAGGACTGCAGTCTCTGGAAACCAGATTCTAGATTAGAGTGGTGCTGGAAAAGAACAACAGTTCAGGCAGCATCTGAGGAGCAAGAAAATCGATGTTTTGGGCAAAAGACCTTCATCAGGAATAGAGGCGGAGTGCCTGCAGGGTGAAGAGATAAATGAGAGGAGGGTGGGGGTGGGGCAAAAGTAGCATAGAGTACAATAGGTGAATGGGGGTGGGGATGGAGGTGATACGTCAGAGAGGAGGGTGGAGTGGATAAGTGGAAAGGAAGATAGGCAGGTAGGACAGGTCATGAGAATAGTGCGGAGCTGGAAGTTTGGAATTAGGGTGAGGTGGGGGAAGGGGAAGTGAGGAAACTAGTGAACTCCACATTGATGCCGTGGGGTTGAAGTGTTCAGAGGCGGAAGATGAGGCGTTCTTCCTCCAGGCATTGGGTGGTGAGGAAGCGGTGGAGGCGGCCCTGGATCTCCATGTCCTAGGCTGAGTGGGAGGGGGAGTTGAAATGCTGGACCACAGGGCGTTTTGGTTGATTGGGGAAGGTATCCCAGAGATGTTCCCTAAAGTGCTCTGTTAGGAGGCGTCCAGTCTCCCCAATGTAGAGGAGACCGCTTCGGGAGCAATGGATACAATAAGTGATATTGGTGGATATGCAGGTAAAATTTTGATGGATGTGGAAAGCTCCTTTGGGGCCTTGGATGGAGGTGAGGAAGGTGGTGTGGGCGCAGGTTTTGCAATTCCTGCGGTGGCAGGATGGGAGGGTGGGTTGTTGGGGAGTGTGGACCTGACCAGGTAGTCACGGAGGGAATGGTCTTTGCGGAAGGCAGAAAGGGGTGGGAGGGAAATATATCCCTGGCAATGGGGTCTGTTTGGAGGTGGCTGAAATGTCGGCGGATGATTTGGTTTATGCGAAGGTTGGTGGAAGGGGGGGTCTGCCCTTGTTACGGTTGGGGGGGGGGGGGGGAGAGAAAGAGGAGGGGGCAGGTCTGAGGGCAGAGGTGCAGGATGTGGACAAGATACATCGGAGGGCATCTTTAACCATGTGGGAAGGGAAATTGTGTGGTGGAACTAGTCCTCTTGGGAGCAGATATGGAGGAGACGGGAGGGATTTGGAATACGGGATGACATTTTTGCAGGAGGTAGCATGGGAAGAGGTGTAATCCAGGTAGCTGTGGGAGTCGGTAGGTTTGTAAAGAATGTCGGTGTCAAGTCAGTCGTCATTAATGGAGATGGAGGGGTCCCGGAAGGGGAGGGAGGTGTCAGAGATGGTCCAGGTAAATTTAAAGTCAAGAATGCTGCCAAAAGTATACGGTGTCACCCTCAGTGCTTTTTCAATTTTGTTTTTAAATATTCACTTGTTACTTGCTTCACACAAATGCCTCATAATTGCCATTACCAGGTAGAGATAATCTAACCACTGCCACTTGACATTCAATGCATTAGCATCAGTGAAACCCCAATATGAATATCCTGGGGGTTATCATTAACCAGAAACTCAACTAGACTAGAGATAAATAGTGGCTACAAGAGCAGGATAGAAGCTAGGAATCTTGCAGTAAGTAATTCACTTCCTGATTCTCAAACCTGTTCACCATCAGCAAGGCACAAGTCCAAAATGTGATGGAACACATCCCAATTGACTGGGTAAGTACAGCTCTAACAACACTCAACTTACCGGACACCATCCAGGCCAAAGCAGCCGACTTGACTGGCATCACATTCACAAACATCCATGCACCTAACCTATAAATCCCTGAACATTATGACAATTTAGCTTAGCCAACTCACCTAACCTGCACATTCTTGGATTGTGGAAGGAAACCAGAGCACCCAGAGGAAACCCACACAGACATGAGGAAAATGTGCAAACTCCACACACCGACAGTCGCCAAAGGCTGGAATTGAACCCAGACCCCTGGCACTTGTGAGGCACCAGTCCTAACCACTGAGTCACCACGCCGTCAGATCCATCTATCAGAGGGACAACAAGGATAATGACAGCAGCGTCTGGGACATATTATGTCAGACTGTGGTTAGTCTTGGTGACTGCTCATGATCGTAGCATAAACCTTCAGATGTTGATAAAGAGGACTTTGCAAGATTGCATATTGTGCTTAAGTCAGTGCGAGAATTGCATCTATTTTTATTCCTTTTTGACTTTAGTGATTTGGTACAGTCGAGTGAGTCGCAAAGCTATTTCAGGGGCAGTCTGAAGGTAATCACATTGCCGTGTGTCTGGAGTCAAATGTAAGCCAAACTAAGAATAGCAAATATCCTTTTGAAAGGATGTTAGTGAACCAGATATGTTTTTTACAATAATAATGCAAGGTCACAAACACTAAAATCACCGCATAATTCCAAATTGTTAATAATTCATTGAATTTACTGACTAACTGGATTTAAATTCCAGCAATTGCTGTAATTGGATCTGAACTAGCATTCCCAAAAAAAACTAGCCAGCACTTCTAAATTACCAATCTGGCAAGATTATTACTTATACTATGTCCACAATAAATTGCTGTGGACAATTGTTCATGCAATATCTAAAATAGCCTCCAGCACCATCTACTGGCAAATATTATGTATTTAAAAAATACAAATTAGAAAAGTACCAATATAAAAAGTTAGGTCTAAACAAACAAAAATATACTGCAAATGTTCAAAGTTTGAGAGAAGATTTGTAGCTCGGGTGCTTGTTGTTGTGGTTCTGTTCGCCGAGCTGGGAGTTTTTCTTGCAAACGTTTCGTCCCCTTTCTAGGTGACATCTTCAGTGCTTGGGAGCCTCCTGTGAAGCGCTTCTGTGCTGATTCCTCCAGCTTTTATACTGGTTTGAATCTGCCGCTTCCGGTTGTCAGTTGCTGTCCGCTGCAGTGGCCGGTATATAAGGTCTAGGTCGATGTGTCTGTTGACACATCAACCTAGACCCTATATACCGGCCACTGCAGCGGACAGCAACTGACAACCGGAAGCGACAGATTCAAACCAGTATAAAAGCTGGAGGAATCAGCACAGAAGCGCTTCACAGGAGGCTCCCAAACACTGAAGATGTCACCTAGAAAGGGGACGAAACGTTTGCAAGAAAAACTCCCAGCTCGGCGAACAGAACCACACCATACTGTAAATATGTTGTACCATACCGTTTTTTCAAAAAAAGAAGTTGCAGAAGAAATTTTCTGCAGGAGGCAAAATTTACTTACAAAACTATCCAGCTTTGAGGTTAAATACAATGCATGAGAAAACTGCACAATTGTGTAAGTTAAAAGAATCATATCATTTTAAAGTGCACAATATGTTTCTTTAAAATAAAACTTGCACATCATCCTTCCTCAGAAACTGCAATATTTGTATTGCTCAAGTATTTACCTAAATTTCATCTTAAATGCCAAGTGTGGTTCAATTTCAATAACCACCTATAAGAAATAATAAGCCAAATGCATTCCATATCTAATTTTGTCAAGGAAACTTTGTGGCCTTCATTGATTTTTTTTATTCTTCATTCATGGGATGTGGCCATCATTGGGTGGGCCAGAGATTATTGCCATCTCTAATTGCCCTCGAGGGGATTGTGTTGCTGGTTAAAGCACAGCAGGTTAGGCAGCATCCAAGGAATAGGAAATTTGATGTTTCGGGCATAAGCCCTTCATCAGGAATGAGGAGAGGGTGCCAGGTAGGCTAAGATAAAAGGTAGGGAGAAGGGACTTGGGGGAGGGGCGATGGAGATGTGATAGGTGGAAGGAGGTCAAGGTGAGGGTGATAGGCCGGAGTGGGGTGGGGGCGGAGAGGTTAGGAAGAAGATTGCAGGTTAGGAGGGCGGTGCTGAGTTGAGGGAACCGACTGAGACAAGGTGGGGGGAGGGGAAATGAGGAAACTGGAGAAATCTGAGTTCATCCCTTGTGGTTGGAGGGTTCCCAGGCAGAAGATGAGGCGTTCTTCCTCCTACCGTCGTGTTGTTATGTTTTGCCGGTGGAGGAGTCCAAGGACCTGCATGTCCTCGGTGGAGTGGGAGGGAGAGTTAAAGTGTTGAGCCACGGGGTGGTTGGGCTGGTTGGTCCGGGCGTCCCTGAGGTGTTCTCTGAAGCGTTCCGCAAGTAAGCGGCCCGTTTCCCCAATGTAGAGGAGGCCACATCGGGTGCAGCGGATGCAATAGATGATGTGTGTGGAGATACAGGTGAACTTGTGGCGGATATGGAAGGATCCCTTGGGGCCTCGGAGGGAAGTGAGGGAGGAGGTGTGTGCGCAAGTTTTACATTTCCTGCGGTTGCAGGGGAAGGTGCCGGGAGTGGAGGTTGGGTTGGTGGAGGGTGTGGACCTGACGAGGGAGTCACGAAGGGAGTGGTCTTTGCGGAACGCTGATAGGGGAGGGGAGGGGAGGGAAATATGTCCCTGGTGGTGGGGTCCGTTTTGAGGTGGCGGAAATGGTGGCGGATGATACGTTGTATACGGAGGTTGGTGGGGTGGTAGGTGAGAACTACGTTGTATACGGAGGTTGGTGGGGTGGTAGGTGAGAACTACGGAGGTTGGTGGGGTGGTAGGTGAGAACTACGGAGGTTGTTGCCGTCATTTCCGCCACCTCCAAACGGACCCCACCACCAGGGACATATTTCCCTCCCCTCCCCTCCCCTATCAGCGTTCCGCAAAGACCACTCCCTTCGTGACTCCCTAGTCAGGTCCACACCCTCCACCAACCCAACCTCCACTCCCGGCACCTTCCCCTGCAACCGCAGGAAATGTAAAACTTGCGCACACACCTCCTCCCTCACTTCCCTCCGAGGCCCCAAGGGATCCTTCCATATCCGCCACAAGTTCACCTGTATCTCCACACACATCATCTATTGCATCCGCTGCACCCGATGTGGCCTCCTCTACATTGGGGAAACGGGCCGCTTACTTGCGGAACGCTTCAGAGAACACCTCAGGGACGCCCGGACCAACCAGCCCAACCACCCCGTGGCTCAACACTTTAACTCTCCCTCCCACTCCACCGAGGACATGCAGGTCCTTGGACTCCTCCACCGGCAAAACATAACAACACGACGGTAGGAGGAAGAACGCCTCATCTTCTGCCTGGGAACCCTCCAACCACAAGGGATGAACTCAGATTTCTCCAGTTTCCTCATTTCCCCTCCCCCCACCTTGTCTCAGTCGGTTCCCTCAACTCAGCACCGCCCTCCTAACCTGCAATCTTCTTCCTAACCTCTCCGTCCCCACCCCACTCCGGCCTATCACCCTCACCTTGACCTCCTTCCACCTATCACATCTCCATCGCCCCTCCCCCAAGTCCCTCCTTCCTACCTTTTATCTTAGCCTACCTGGCACCCTCTCCTCATTCCTGATGAAGGGCTTATGCCCGAAACGTCAAATTTCCTATTCCTTGGATGCTGCCTAACCTGCTGTGCTTTAACCAGCAACACATTTTCAACTGTGATCTCCAGCATCTGCAGACCTCATTTTTTACTCGAGGAGATTGTGGTGAGTTTCCTTCATGAACTGCTGCAGTCAATCTGGTGTAGGTGCTGTTAGAGAGGGATGTCCAGGATTCTGACCCAGCAACACTGAAGAAACAGATATATTTCCAGGTTGGGACAGTGTGTAGCTTAAGGCCCTATAGCATCTGCTGCCCTTGCCCTTCAAGATGGCTGTGATTGTGGGACTGGAATGTGCTGTCCAAGAATTCCTGCAGTGCATGCTGCTGCTGAGTGGAACATTGTTGGTGCTGCACTAATCCAGGCAAGCAGTTTTCCTTCTAAAGACTTTTTTTTAAAAAGACGTTTGGACATGCAAAATTCATGCACAGCATCAATTTCCAAAACCAGGAGGCAATGCATCTGCATGAAAATGTGTTGCTGGTTAAAGCACAGCAGGTTAGGCAGCATCCAAGGAATAGGAAATTCGACGTTTCAGACATAAGCCCTTCATTCCTGATGAAGGGCTTATGCCCGAAACGTCGAATTTCCTATTCCTTGGATGCTGCCTAACCTGCTGTGCTTTAACCAGCAACACATTTTCAGCTGTGATCTCCAGCATCTGCAGACCTCATTTTTTACGCAATGCATCTGCATGCCAATCAGCAACCTCAGAGGAAACTGAGCACAGCCTCACAGTTTAGAGGGTACACTGCAAGAAAGTAGGGAGTATTGTTATCACGTACCTAACCTGCACCTTGTAGATGTGGAACATGTTTTCTAAAGTCAGGAGGTGCGTTACCCACTGAAGGATTCCAAGTCTCTGACCTACTCTTGCAGTCACAGTACTTATATGGCTCGTCCAGTTCCATTTCCTGATGAGTCATTCTCATCATTGCCACTAGGTTTGTCCAGGTATTGCTGTGTTTTGACTGCTTCAGTGTTTGAGGAGTTTCAAATGATGATGAACATTGCACAGTGGATATCCCCACTTCTGACCTTATTTTACAAGCATAGAAACTAGAAGAGAGGGAGCAGAAATGGGACATTCAATTCCTCAGCCCTGCTCCACCAATCTCAATGATCAGCCATGATCATAGTGTTCAATGCCCTAATTCCGTACACCAAATTCAGTGATTTCTTTCGCCACAAAGCTATGTCTACTTCCTTATTGAAAACACAATGTTTTGGCCTAAATCATTTTCTGTGGTAGTGAATTCAACAGGTTCACCACACTCTAGGTGAAGAAATTTCTCCTTGTATCAGTCCTAAACGATTTGCCCCATATCTTTGAACTATGGCCCGGGTCAGGACACTCCACCATTCCTGCATCTAACCTGTCTGAACCTGTTAGGTTTATATTAAACTCCAGTGAATACAGCCATGAATAACTCTCTTCAAAAGTCAACCCTGCCATTGTTGGAATCCATTTTGTAAACCTTTGGTGCACTCCCTCTGCAATGAGAGCATTCTTCCTCAGATAAGGAGATGAAGATCGCACACCATGTGTGGTCTCACCAAGGCCCTGTATAATGATAGCAAGGTATGCATATTCCTGAACTGAAATCCTCTCAATTTTAAGGCAAACATTCAATGTGCCTTCTTTACTGACTGCTGCACCCCTCTGGGAAGAGAGGGACGGGGCAGAGAGGGAGGTAGGTAGGCAGGCATAGTGTTGAGAGAGATAGCGAGAGTCAATGAGTGAGGAAGTGGGAGGTGAGGACTGGCATAAATGCCAGGCCGTGTTTCTCCTGACTGTAGAGCACTGTTCTAGCATCTCTTCAGTGTCTATCCTGCAATGCACAATTTTGAGTGTGCTGCAACAGAATGATGCCTGAACATTGTGAAACAGCTCTCCCAATTAAAGAGTCAACCACAATTCAGCAGAGAAATTAACTGTCACACGTAGGCCAGGTCAGGTAAGGATAGCAGTTTTCCTTATTTAAAGTAGGTGAGGCTTTACAACAATGTTATTGCGGTCTTCATTAGACTTTTAATTCCCAGAACTGGGTGTCCAGAATATTCCATCCAACCTAGTTCAGCAACAATGCCAAAATTCCATCATCTCCCTTCATTCTAACCAAAACATGATAGTATTTAATACCAATAGTAAATTCATGCCCAGTTACTAAACCAATAAGTCCTTTTATGACTATTTTCATTTGCAATCCTGTTCATTTCTCTAGTTTTGCTGCAGCTTTGTTCTGAAAGATAGCTTCCAACCTGTAGGAAAAATTTAATAGCCGTTCAGCATAATGATTAAAGCTCTGCTATACTCGTGGTCAACGTTCTCTGATCTCCTTTTAACAAACTAACATTCAAGGTGTTTGCGTACACATGTAGGCTTTGCAACATAAATATGCATTGGAAAATACATCAGAAAATATCAAACCATACTTAAAATGAAACTGACATACCATTGTCCTTCCATCAAACATTTGTATATTAAACTCTCTCGAATGATTTCCTTCTGGAATAGCTGGTAAGACAGTAGAACTAAAAGTGTAGTCACAGATTCAAGAAGAATGCTATATGTAATATCTCTGCAAGAAAAGAATCAAGAGTTAAAATCAATATGCTATCAATTAAATATACATTTCCTAAACATATTGCTTCACAGGTAGCCTACACTAAATACATTTCATTTACATAAAGCATTTCAAAAAACTGATATCCTTGCAATAGTTCAACTAAATGAACAAGTACCAGGAAGGTACCAACTTTGATCTTACTCTGAGCGAATTTTGCAAGTTTCATCACGAACAAGAGAGATTCATCTTGCTTCCATATATCTGAGAAATAATATCCAGAGATAGTAATCAGTTTCAGAGACAATTAGTGATCTCTTTTGGAACTTGTGGATGCCAAATTAGGACATACAAATGTGAAAAAGCTAAAGAAATAAAAATATATATTTAATGTAATATAGCATTGCATACGATGCATCCTGTCAGGCCTGACCTTTCACTTAGCTTAAACATTTTTATGAACAGTTCGTTCTGCTATAACATGCATTTCATTAACTCTAATTCGCTGTAGCGCAACTGACAAATTGGGGACACTGTTGCTAAAGCACAAACTTTTAAAATGTGCATTGGCTGCACTTCAAGCGCTGTTTCTGAAGTGCGATTTTTCTATAACACAGGTTTGCACAAGAACGCAACCAACATGTTATAGTAGAACAACCTGCAATCTAATATTATTTGAAATTGGTAAAGGCAGAAATACTCTTAACATTTAAAAGTTACTCTCAACAAAAGAACTTTTTATGTCAATATCTTTTCTTTAAAAAAGATTAAATTTAAAGTACTTAGTACTTTACTTCAAATGGCTCATGTCTTAGGTTACTGAGCCAAACAGCATGGGAACAGACCCTTCAGTCCAAGTTGCTCGAGGCTAAGCAGGTATCCCAAACTGAACTAACCCCATTTGCAAGTGTTTGGCCCATATCCCTCTAAACCTTTCCTCTTCATGTACCTTTTCAAATGTCTTTTAAATATTGTGATTGTACTTTCCTCTACCACTTCCACTCACTCATTTCATACACACACCACCCTCCGAAAATGGTGCCTCCTAGATCTCTTAAATCTTTCCCCTCTCACCTTAATCTATGCCTTCCAGCTTTGGCATACGCTCCCCTTGGGAAAACAGGCCTTGGCTATTCATCTAACCTATGCCCCTCTTGATTTTATAAACCACTACAATAAAACCTGTCAGCCTCTGATGCTCCAAGGAAAGAAAGGCCCAGCCTATCCATCCTATCCCCACAACTCAAACCTTCCAGTCCCGGCAACATTCTTGTAAATATTTTCTGTACCCCTTCTAGTTTAACAACCACATATTAAAACAGTATCAACTGCAACAATTTGAAATCTCGGTTTTAAAAGTTCTAGATGTATATGGTACCACTGCAGCATATCTAGAAGATTGACAGCCTCATGCATAGCATACTTGTGTTCAGCCTGCAGCTTAAGAGCATGCAGGGAGAGAGGGAATGTCTCAAAATAAACAACTAGTGCAAATGTCTCCTAAGTGCATTTTACTCCCTGAAGAGTATTCAGTTCTGAATACTGATCAAACTGATTGCGTATCTGTGGAATGCAGCCGTTGCAAAGTCCATGGCACCGTGCAAGGTGCTATGCAGGCATGAAGAAAACTGGAAGTCAGTCAGTAAGTACAGGAAAATGCAAGCACAGACATGAACCCAGGATCATTCTGATGACTTTCTAGTAAAAGGGTTAACAATGTCTCTGAACAGCTGCACAGCACAGTGTGGAGGAGGAGGAGGAAGTGGACAGCCAACAATCATATCCACATTGATGTCCACACAGAGAAAAAGGATGTACTCTAGTTACAGATTACCATCCTGAAAATCTCTCTCAAAGGACTGGGAGTTAGGTAGGAAATTAGAAAGCTGCATGATAAAAGTAGAGTGACAACAGTTCTCTGTAGTAAAGAACTCCACAGATTCACTAACTCTGAAAGAAATGCATCCTCATCTGTCTGAAATATGCAACCCCTTATTCTGAGATTATTCTCTCTGGTCATAGACTCTCCCACAAGGGGAAATAACCTCTCCACACTTATCCTATCAAGTCAAGTAAGCAACTTGAACCTTAAGATAATAATCGCCACTCATCTTTCTAAACCCCAGTGGGATCAGACTCAAATCAACTCAACTTCTTCACATAAGATGGTCTTTCCATACCTTGTATCATATCAGTAAATGTTCTCTGTACTGCCTCCAAAGTCAATATATCTTTTAGATAAGGGACCAAAAATTGTTCATTGTATTCCAGGTGCAGCCTAATTAGTGCCTTGTATAATTTTAGCAAAACCTCTCCACTTTTAAATTCTGTTCCCTTTGAAATAAAGGCCAACATTTTATTTGCCTTCCCTATTATTCACTGAACTCAGATGCTAACTTTCTGTATTTCACAGGAGAGAACTCTCAATACCCTCGTCTATAATTTTCTGATGTCTTTCTCCACTTAAATAATATTCAATTCCTCTATTCTTCTGCCGAAGTACACAAGCTCATATTTTTCCCACATTACAGTCACTCAGCTTTTTGCCCATTCATTTAACCTGTCTACCTCCCTCTAAAGGATCTTTGTGTCATCCTCACCACTTGCCTTCCATCTATTTTTGTGTCATTCACAAATCTGCCTTTAGTAAATGCATCTTCCTCATCCAAGTCATGAATATATTGCAAATAACTGTGGACCTAGCACCGGCCCATGTGGCATTTCACTAGTTACAGATTACCATCCTGAAAATGTCTCTCTTATCCTAACTCTATCTTCCATTACTTAATCAATCTATTCATACTGATATACTACTCCAACACCATGGGATCTTATGCTATAAAGTAGCCTAATATGCATCCTTTATGAAACACCTTCTAAAAATCCAAATCTATTTTATCCACCGCTTCCCATTTTATTTATGCTGCCTGTTACATCCACAAGGAATTGTATTAAATTTGTCAGAAAAAAATTCTTCACGATAGAAAAGACTCCATTAGAATAGACTCCAACACTTCCAAGAACAGACCTTACATTAAGTGGCATATAATTACTGGTCTCCTTCCATTTTTTGGAAGAAAGATGTTACATTGCCATTTTCCAATTCTCTGGGATCTTTCCAGAATCTAAGGATTCTTGGAAGATTATCAGTCCAGTTACTAACTCTGTAGTTATTTCCTTTAAATTCCAAGGATACATCTCATCAGATCTAGATGACTTATCAGTCTTTAGCCTCATTAGTTTCCCTAGTATATTTTTCTATAGCAATAGTTATGTATTTATTTCTGTTTCATCTTCTACCTTGTTTACTTAGCAATGTTGGAATGCTATTAATGCCTTTTATTGTGAAGACTGATACAAACTATTTATTCAATGCTTCTGCCACTTCCTAATTACTCATTATTACCCAGCCTCATTCTCCCAGCCTAGATTCACATTTGTTTCGGTCTTCCTTTTTTATGGTTTAAAAAGCACTTGCTGTCCATCTTAATATTATTTGCAAGTTTACTCTCAAAGTTTATTTTCTCCCTTTTTTTGTCGTCTTCTGTTGATCTTTAAAACTTTTCAAATCCTCTAGCTTATCACACTGTCTTTTCTTCCAATCTGATGCTCTCCATAACAGCTGTAGTTAACCATGGTTAGCTTATCCCTTTCCTGGAATTCTTTTTCCTCAGAATCATACAGAAAAGGCCTTTCAGCCCATCAAGTATATACTGCCCAAAATGCATTAAATTCACAACAGGCCTACCCTCCAGCATTAGCCCATAGCTTTTAACGTAGTAATACTTCAAATGCTCATCCAAGTACTTTTTTAAAGGCTGAGGTTACCCGCCTCAAAAACTACTCCAGGCAGTTTATTCCAGTTCTCCTCCAATCTCCTTTTCTCAAATTCCCTCCTGCCCTTCACCTTAAAATTATGCTGCTTTGTTATTGACCCTTCCACTAAAAGGAAAAACTGCATTCACCCTGTTCATGTTCCTCAATCTTATACACCCCAATCACATCCTCTGAGCCTTCGCTGCTCGAAAGAAACAAACTAAACTTAGGCATTCTCGCATCACAGCCAAAGTGCTCCATCTCGGACAGCAGCTGGTGAATGAATCTCTTTGACAAATCCTCTATTGCAATCACATACCTTTATGGTGCGGAGACCAGAACTGCATACAGAACTCCAGCGGTGGCCTGACTGAACTCCTACACAGCTCCAACATAACCTCCCTACTCTTATATTCTATGCCTTGACTGATAAAGGAATGTCCTGTATGCCTCCTCAACTAACCTATTAACCTTACCTGCTACCTTCAGGTATTTATGAACAAATACCCCTTCGTTCCTCTGAGCATTTTAGTGTTCTGCTATTCATCAGGTACTCCTGAGAGTGCATCCACTTTCAATTTCGAATCCACTATGTGTCCATCTGATAAATAAACTTATATTCTCCTACAACCTGCGACCTCTTTCCTCACAGTCAACCATCCAACCAATCTTCATGTCATTTGCATGTTTACTATCACTCCCCACACACACTCATCGACAAAATATAGATGTATCACAAACAGTAAGGGACCCAATACCAACTGCTGTGGGAAACCTTTGGACACTGACAACCATTCACACAAACAGCTTTCTATCACCACCCTCTGCCTCCAGCCTTTAAGTACATTTTGGAACAAATTTACCAAGTTACCCTGAATCGCGTGTGCTTTTGCCTCATCAGTGTCCTGTGTGCAATTTGGTCAAAGGCTTTGTTGGAATCCATAAAACAACTTTAACTGCACTATCCTCCTCATCTACGCACTTCACCACCTCTTTGGAAAAAGAACAACCAAATGTTTAAGAATGACCTCCCTCTGACAAAGATGTGCTGACTATCCTTGATTAAAACCTTGCTTATCTAAATTGAGATTAATTCACTTCTTCAGAATTTTCTCCAATAGTCTGTAATTTCTGATTTATCTTTACTACCCTTCTTGAAAGGTAGGATCATATTAGCTGCCTCCAGTTCTCTGACACCTCCCCGTGGCCAGACAGGGATTTAAAAATTGGGTTCCTGCCATTTCCTCCTTTGTCTCCTATAGCAGCATGAGATACAACTAAGCCAGACCTGTGGCATTGTCTCCTCTCAAACCCACTGAAATCTCCAATATCTCCTCAGTCTCTATCAATCTGCTCAAGAACCTCGCCGTACATCTTCCTGAATTCTGTACCGACATCCTCTTCCTCCTGAATAAAGGCAGCCTCGAAGTACTCGTTTAATACCCAACCAACATTCGCCAGCTCCACACAGATTTCACCTTGGGACCCTGCAACCACAGCGGATCAATATGGATTTTGCCAGTTTCCTCATTTTCCTTCCCCCAACTTATCCCAGTCTAGTTTGAGGTTAGCACAGCTTTCATCAACCCAAGTCCTCCCTCTCAAACAGAATGACAAATTCTACCCTGGTATTGTTTCCTAGTGGATATTTTGTTTTGACATCATTTATTAAACCTGTTTCATTATACATCATCAGATCTAAAATAGTCTTATCCTTGTCTGGATCCACAAAATATAGTTTTAAGAAACACACTTCAAATATACTTGACGAATTCTTCCTCATGTTTCCCCTATGAATCGGACTATGCCAATCTACAAGATTGAAATCACCCATGACTAATGTACTGCCTTTGTTACGCACCCTCATTATCTCTGGATTTATTTTCTATTCTACCATATTGCTACTGTTAAGGGTATTATAGATTACGTTCACCAGTATCTTCTTTCCCTTTTTGTTGCTTACTGCTTATTGCTTTTATCCATCCATATAGATTCTACGTCTTCTGGTCCAAGACCATTTCTCGTTATTGTACTTATGCCATTCTACCACCCTTTCCTGCTTTCCTATTCTGTGGAAAATACACACAGAAAATTGCTATGGTACAAAAAGAGACTATTTGGCCTGTCACGCCTGCATCAGTTCTATTACCTAGTGCCAATCTCCTGTCTCCCCCACATCGCTTCACATCATTTCTGTCAAAATAATCATCTCACGCCTTCTTGAATGCCTCAACTGAATCACCCTTCATCACATTCCCAGGCTGTTTGCAGCTCTCACTGTGAAAAAAGATTTTCTCACTTTATTTTGTTTCATTCACATGTCACTTTATACCTAAGTCCTCTCATCATTTTTTTTTTTAAAACGAGCAGGAACAGCTTGTCCCGATCTACTCTGATTAGCCCCCTCAGTTTTGACAACCTCTTATCAATTACCTCAGCCTTCTTCTCTACAAAGAAAAAAAGACCCAACTTCTTCAATCTATCCTCATAACTGAAGTATTTTATTTCTGGAAATCAATTCTGCACTCTCTCAAATGCATTCAGATCATTCTTATAATCTGGCACCCACAACAACACATACTCCAGGTGAGGTCCAACAAGTGCTGTGTAAGTTCACTACCACTTCCCTGCTTTTGTACCATGACTAAAGCCAAGAATGATCTGCTTTATTAACCGTGCTCTTCACCTTTCTTGCCACATTCAATGATCTGTGCACATATACATAAGAACGTAAGAAATAGGAGCAGGAGTAGAACATCTGGCCCAACAAATCTGCTTCATCATTCTACACAATCATGGCTGATCTTTTCGTGGACTCAGATTCACATACTCGCCCATTCACCAAAATCCTTAATTGCTTTACTATTCAAAAGTCTATCTTTGCCTTAAAAACATTCAATAAGATAGCCTTAACTGCTTCACTAGGCAGGGAATTCCAGATTCAGAACTCTGACTGAAGAAGTTCTTCCTCAATTTAATCCTAAATCGGTTTCCCCTCATTTTGAGGCTGTGCCCCCTAGTTCTAGTTTCACTCGCCAGTAGAAACCTCCCTGCTTCTATCTTATCTATTCCCTTCATAATTTTACATTCCTATAAGATTCCCCCTCATTCTTCTAAATTCCAATGAATATAATCCCAGGCTACCTAATTTCTCCTAATAAATATCGTGGCATCATTTTTCCTGTTTTTCAATCTGCTGGAACTGTTCCAGAGTACACAGAATTTTAGTAAATTACCAAGGGCACATTTGTTATTTCCCCCACCATCTCTTTTAGTGCCATGGAATGCGTCAGGGCCAGAAGACTTGTCTATCTTTAGGCCCATTATTTTGCCCAACACTACCTTTTCAGTGATAATGATCATTTCTAGGTACTCAACTGCCATAGCCTCATTGTCACTAATTATTAGCATGTTATTTGTGTCTTCCGCTATGAAGACTGGCACAAAAGACCTGTTCAACATCTCAGCTATTTGCTCATTTCCCATTATTAAACCCCTCTTGTCATCTTCTAAAGGATCAATGGTTGCCTTAGTCACTCCTTTGTTTATATATTTGTAGAAACTTTCACTGTCTTTATACTGACTTTGTTTACTCTCATAAACCATCTTACTTTTCTTTAAAGGTCAGCAAGCTTTAAAAGATTTCCCAATCCCCTAGTTTTCCACTTATCTTTGTCAGTTTGTATGCATTTGCTTTCAAATTTATACCCTCCTTTATTTCCTGAGTTATCCATGGCTGATTATTCCTTTTCCAACAGTCCTTCCTTTTCACTGATATACATGTTTGCTGAACACTATCAAAAATCACTTTGAAAGTCCTCCACTGTTCCCTAATTGTCCCATCATATAGTCTTTGCTCTCACTCTACCTTAGCCAACTCCTCCCTCATCCCAGTGTAATCTTTGTTTAAGCATTAGACACTGGTATTAGGTTTTATCTTCTCACCCTCCACCTGTATCTTAGATTCAACCATACTGTGATCGCTCCTTCCAAGACGATTCTAAACTATAAGTTCATCATTTTTTTCTGTCTCATTACACAGGACTAGATCTAGGATACCCACTCCAGCATAAGGTTCCATCACATACTGTTCAAGGAAACTATACACCTAGGACCTTCTGCTCCTGCATCCTATTTAGGATCGTAGCCCTTATATATTCCACCATGTAACACAGTGGGATTTGAACTCGTGCTCCCAGAACGTTAGACTGGTCTCTGGATTTCTCGCCCAATTGAAATAGCTGTAACACCACCTCCCTGAAAATCCATCTCCGATCTCCTTATAACCATGTCTCAATAATGGCGATAAGATCATACCTGCTAAACCATATTCGTGACATCAAGTGACTTATTTTGATCTGAAAACTATGCACATTTAAGCAAACATTAAGTTTACCTCTTTACTACGTAGTCCCCCTTGACCCTACTTACTGTTGCTTTTCTATGTTTGTATATTCTGTTCCTTCCTGTCCCACTGCGGACATTATTATCCAAATAGCTGCGGGGTAATGCTACCATTTCTTTTGCTTTGCAAGCCTGTATTCTCCCTCTCTAAACCCTCCCCTTTTTAAGTTTCAGAGGGCAAGTGGAAACAAAAAACAGGTTAAAAAGAGGAGTGGGGGCAATTAGAGACCAAAAAGAGGACCTAAGCATTGAAGTAGGGGCATTGCTGAGGTATGAATTAATGCTTTACATCTATCCTCATCGTGGGATAGGAACTTTCTTTTTTTAACAGTTTATTCATGGGATGCGAGTGAGTTTTTTTTTCTTTAACCACTGCAGTCCATTTGATGTAGGTAGACTCAAAATGCTACTTAAAGAGGGCGTTCACCCAGCCACACTGAAGGAATGGCAATATATTTCCAAGCCAAGATGGTGATCTGCTTAGAGGGGATCCTGTAATGGCAGCGTGCCCATACATCTGCTGCTCTTAGCCTTTTTGAAAGGGGATAGAGGGCTCAGAGACTCAGGTTCCTCCTTCATCCATTGGTCTCATAAGTTGAGAGGATGGCTGGTGTGTGGTATTAGGCTTCCCTCAGCATTGCTGATGACTCCATCACACATGACTGAGGCCAAGAGTTCATACAATGCATTACCGAGGCATATGATGTTTTGTCAGGATGAGGTTAATCATGCTTCCACAGGAGTATTTTTGTCTTTTTTGCGGAGTTCTTGCCCAAGACAGAAAGCAAGCTCTTCAGAACTTCTTTTCAGTACAGGTCTGAAGAAACAACATCTGGTCTCAAAACATTAGCTTGCTCTCTCATCATGAATGCTGCATGACCTGTGATTTCCAACATTGGTTGTTTTCAGTACAAATTCCAGCATCTGCAGTAACTTTGTTCCTTAGAATAGGATCCCTACAGTGTGGAAACAGGCCTACAGCCCCACAAGTCCACACCAACCCAGACCCATTTCTCTCTGTTTACCCCTGACTAATGCACCTAACCGACAGATCTCTATGGATAATTTAGCGCGGCCAATGCACCTAACCTGCACATCTTTGGACTTGCCTTCTTGCCTAAAAACTGGTTTGAGATTTCCCAAATGATTGTCCATAACAAAGAAAAGGCAGATGTTAACCACATTACTCTAGATTGGACTTTAACTCAAATCTGGGAGCAAAAGGCTATTGTTAAGTCAATGCTCTGCCACATTCACCAGGTTACCTCTAAACAGTATAGAGAAAAGACAATAGTGTAAACTGCATTGAAATGACAGCTATTACCACATATTACAGGCTCGTTAGTCAAAACATATAGTTTTAACTAAATAATATATTAGCAATGAAAACTTACAATAAAGGTAATTCAATAATGAGATGTACTAGAGTACAAATTAATTCTTCCAGGAGATCTTCTGCCTCAGCCCCTGAAAGAAATTTTAGTAGCATATAAATATAAAAATGGCAATAAAATCATTGCATCTATTGCTTTTTTATATACACTCAAGGGTATCATTGGCTAGGCCCCAGTTGTCTCTGATAGGTGGTGGTAAATTCCCTTAAACTACTGCATTCTATATGCTGTAGATATACCCAAATTACCAATGGGAAGACATTCCAGATTTTTAACCCAACACCAAAGTTACTAAATATTTCCAAGTCAGGATGGTGACTAGCTTTGAGGGGAATTTGAAGGTGGTGGCATTCCCATGTATTTCATGCTCTTATCCTTCTCAGGGGTAATGGTCACAGGTTTGGAAGGTGTTGACTCAGGATTAGATTAGACTTACAGTGTGGAAACAGGCCCTTCGGCCCAACAAGTCCACACCGACCCGCCGAAGCGCAACCCACCCATACCCCTACATTTACCCCTTACCTAACACTACGGGCAATTTTAGCTTGGCCAATTCACCTGACCCGCACATCTTTGGACTGTGGGAGGAAACCGGAGCACCCGGAGGAAACCCACGCAGACACGGGGAGAACGTGCAAACTCCACACAGTCAGTAGCCTGAGTCGGGAATTGAACCCGGGTCTACAGGCGCTGTGAGGCAGCAATGCTAACCACTGTGCCACCGTGCCGCCAAATCTTTGGTGAATTTCTGCAGGAAGTGAACCTCATGGATGACACACTGCAGCTACTGAGTGTCAGTAGTGGAGAGATAGGATGTTTGTGGATGCTGCATCATTCAAGCAGATTACTTTGTCCGGAACGGTGTCAAGCTTCTCAAGTGTTGCTGGGAAATGTAGCCCACCAGGCAAGCAGGGGATTTCACACTCCTGACTAATGCCTTGCAGATGGTGGACAGGCTTTGGGGAGTCAACCATAGCATTCTTAGCCTCTGACCTTCTCTGTAGTTCAGTATTTGTTTGGCCGGTCAGTTTAGTGTTAACTCAATGTTAACACCCAAGACTTTGATAGTATGGAATTCAGTTAAGGTAATGACACTGAATGTCAAGGGGTGATGGATAGATTGTCTCTTATAATCTAAATGCAATCATTCTTTGAAATGCATATATTTCATAAACAAACATACTCCCCCATGATCCTACGCTGCATGCCATATCTGTTCCTATCCAGATTCCACATATCTGTACTCCAAAAGCAGCAAAGTAATTCAGGGAGGTCAGCTTGTCATTTTTAACCACATAATAATTCTCTCAATTACTCTCTCAGAATTGCTTTTGTAACTATTATGATGGTAATTAACTGTGATTAGTACAAAGTTAAGACAATGCAGGGTATGTGTAGTTTGATCCACAGTGACAGCCAAGTTAAATGAAGAGAAAGTAAGCAGGTTTACTGCAAGTGCTGCTAGAAAGTGCATGGCTACACTTATCAGGGTTGACCAGGTTGAGCTCTTCACGGTCAGATCAATTATGGCACTTACTATTCATGTTTATATAGTAGTATCCACTTAAGAAATTTGTTCCCAGGGTGGTGGGTAGGTGGAGGGCAAAGTGGGTGGGGGGGGGGGGGGGGGGGGGGGGGGGGTGTGTCATCTCATTATCTGTGAAATTATGCTCCAGCATGAATCAGCAGTCTCAAGAGAGATCAGAAGAAAACTGCTAATTTTGTACTGATTTTATTTCTTAAAGTGAATTTGAATATTAAACAAATACTGGTCCCATTAGAGATCATATTGAGAAGAGGGTGGTAATTGATTGGACCATCTTTGCCATCTTAGCAACACAAACTTCAAAAAGGAGGAAAGGAAGGAGTCTCAAAATTTGAACAGCTAATTACATTCAGCTTCTTCTCCACTAACAGGGTATGGCTGTGAAGCCACAAACACATGCTTTGCTGATCACATAAATAGTGATGATGTCTCATTTTCAGGTCAGTGCCATACCAGGTTTATACACTATGTTCCAACGACTGCCAGACTGTATGAAGCAACACATCCCACTGACTATTCACAATAGACATCATGCTCGACCAGACCATGTAAACCTCAGAACAAAATGCTCATCATAAGACAAGAGTCTGCTATTGGAAAGCATTTATCAAAAAATCCAGACTGTTAAGAATTAAATCAATAAAGCATCATCAGTCAAGCTTATATGGTGACACATTTATAGATGCATTAGGCTACCTTTATCAATAAATGATCCCAATTTTTTGAAGGCAAAATGAATAGGTATACACATTGCTACATCTCATTGTTAAAAAGGTTAGGGAGACTGCCAGTCTCTGCTGTAATCCCATTAGAACACCCTGACCTGGTCTGAGAAATAAGATTGATAGTTAACTGTTCTTGTTGTATTTCTATACGAATGACAGCCCAATCAATCAGCACCCTCTTCTCATGGTGATATTACTTAGCAGCAGTCAGTGATTCTTACGTATGAACCCAGATTTTCTGATGGGGCAAGATCAGGATCAGCTTTGGGGCTGTCCATGATTGAATAAGCTACAATTACTCACTCTAAGGCCAATGGATACCATGGCAAGTAAGAACCCCAGGCAATCAATGTGAGGAAATTAGAGTAACTTGTATATGAGGCAGTATATATAGAGAATTAAAGTTTAATAACTTGACCAATACTCAGTTAACAAAAGAACTTTCAGTGTTTATTTTTCCATTGTTTTGCATACCATAAGATAATGGTGGTCTCTCTTGATAAGTAAAATGAAGCTGTAGTTCCTCTTCGGATATTTGGCTGACAAACACTTTCAATAAACAGCGAATGATGAACAGGGCATTGTGGGCCTGCCAAATAAAGAGCTGGCTGATGGGGATAAAAATCACAAACACAAGACATGAATTCGCAATTTATAACCAGCTGGATTTCCAAAAAACATTTAATATCACAATCGTTTTGAGAGAAAAGTTCCAACTCATGGAATAAAAGAGACAATAGCAACTTGAATGTAAAATTGGCTGAATGATAAGAAACACTAAGTAACACGGTTCATGGATTTTCTTTTGATTCTTCTTATTTAAAAGAAATGATCAAGAACTTAAGAGTGCAGACAACAGTTTCAAAGTTCACAAAAAAAATGGAAGCATTGTAAACAGGAGAAGGATGATGCTGAATTTCAAAACAACATTGACAAACTGCCAAGCAGCTGGTATAAGGGGCAAGGATTCACATTTTGGGCCACTGAGATTTCTTCTGGGGTAGAAGTAACCTGTAAAAGGAAGACGGGTTGCACCTGAATTGAAGGGGAACGATACCCTGGCAGGAGATTTGCTAGTGCTACTCGGGAGACTAAATTACTAATGGTGGTGGCCAAAGACATAGTGAGAAAACAGAAAAGACTGAGGCTGGTACAGTAGATAATGGGAGTAAGATAAATGGTCAAGGCAGGCAAGAGCATGGCAGAGAACAAAGAAAGACTGACAAATTAGACTGCATGTACTTCAATGCAAGTCTTACAGATGAATTTAGAGTATGGTTGGGAACATGGGCCTAAGATGTCATAGCTATTACAGAAATGTGGGTCAAGGAGGGGCAAGACTGACAGCTCGACGTTCCAGGGTATAAATGTTATAGGATAGATAGAAAGGGAAGACATTCGTAGGATAATGTCCAGTGAAATTATATGGGTGGAACTGAGAAATAAGAAACGGATGATCACCTAGTTAGGATGTACTATAGGTCCCCCAGTAGCCAGTAGGAAATTGAGAAGCCAATATATGAGGAGATCTTACACGAAATGTGAGAGGCGGGCAGCACAGTGCCTAGCACTGCTGCCTCACAGTGCCAGGGACCTAGGTTTGATTTCACCTCAGGCAACTGTGTGGAACTTGCACATTCTCTCATAAAATCTAGGGTTTCCTCCCACAGCCTAAAGGTGGGCAGGTTAGGTGGACTGGTTATGCTAAATTTCCCATAGTGACCACAGATGTGCAGGCTAGTTGGAGTGGCCATGAGAAAATGAAAGGTGACAGGGATAGGATAGGGTGAGGAGGGTGGGATGCTCTTCTGAGGGTCCGTGTGCACTCGATAAACCAAAAGCCCTGCTTCCACACAGTAGGGACTCTTTACAATCTCATATCTGCAAGAATAATAGGGTTATAATGACAGGAGATTTTAACTTTCCAAATATAGAATAGGATTGTCAATAGTGTTAAGGACTTAGATTGAGAGGAATTTGTTAAGTGTACATAAAGTTTTTTTTTTATTCGATATGCAGGTGTACCTACCTAAGGAGGAACAAAGATTTGACCTTCTCTTGGGAAATAAGGCAGGGCAAGTGACTGTGATGTCAGTGAGGGAGTGCTTTGAGGCAAGTGATCATAATTCTATTTGCTTTAAAACATTTATAGAAAAGGATAGATCTGATCTAAAAGTTCAAGTTTGAATTTGGAGTAAGGCTAATTTGACAGCATTAGACAGGAACTTTCAAAAGTTGATTGGGAGCGGCTATTCACAGGTCAAGTGACAATTGGAAAGTGGGAGGCCTTAAAAAAATGAGATAATGAGAGTTCACAAATATTATGCTCTGTTAGTACAAACAGCAAGGCTGGTACATGTAAGGAATGCTGGATGACTGAAAAAAAATGAGGCTCAGGTCAAGAAAAAGGTGGCATATGTCATGTATAGACAGCTGGATTGAGTGAATCTCTATAAGGACAGTGGGAGTATACTTGAGGGAAATCAGGAGGGCAAAATGGAACACAAGGTAGTTTGCCATCAAGAGTTAAGGCAAACTCAAAACAATTCTACAAATACATTAAGGGCAAAATATTAAATACGGAACTACAGACCAGTAAGGCTGATGTCAGTAGTGGCTAAGTTGTTGGACGGGATTCAGAGAGGCAGGATTCACATATTTGGAAAAGGCAAGGACTTATTAGGAATAATTGACATGGTTGTGTGTTTGGGAATCATATCTCAGTAACTTGACTGAATTTTTGAAGAAATGACAAAGATTGATGAAAGCAGAGCAGTAGACACGGTCTATACGGAGTTCATCAGTGAGATGATCAACAAAGTTCCATGTGGTAGACAGGTTAGCAAGGTTCGATTCAAAACTGGAGGGCATAGATTTAAAAGGTGAGAGGGGAAAGATTTAAAAGAGACCCAAGAGGCAACTTTATTTCCCCCACACAGGAGGATGGTATATGTATGGAATGAGCTTCCAGAGGAAAGGGTGGAGATTGGTACAATTAGAACATTTAAAAGGCATCTGGATGAGTATATGAACAGGAAGGATTTAGAAGGATATCAGCCAAATGCTGGCAAATGGGACCACAATAATCTAGGATATCTGGTCAGTATGGACAAGTTGGACCAAAGGGTCTGTTTCCATGCTGTACAGCTCTATGACCCTAATGTGCAGGATGAGAGAATAGCACTAAATCTTGCTGCTCAGAGCACCAGTGCAGATACAATGAAGGAATGGCATTCTTCTCCACAATTCTGAAATTCTATGGTCCAAGATGGCACCAGAGGGTGATTCTTTGCGAGCTCTCTACAGCAGATCTTACTCTTTGTATGTTATGATCTACCTGTACTGCATGCAAAACAAAGCTTTTCACTGTACTTCAGTACACTTGACAATAACAAATCAAATCTCGGAAAATGTGAACAGCATATAGCAGTAACAGTAAATTAATTTTCATAACTGCTGATAGTTGACTGTAATGATGTACTGCTTGCCAATAAGCTTATATTAGAATAGAATCCCTACAACATGGAAGCAGGCCATTTGGCTCACCGAGTCCACTCTGACCTTCCAAAGAGCATTTCACCCAGACATATCCCATTCGTATAACACTGCATTTCCCATGGCCAATCCATCTAGCCTGCACATCCCTGGACACTACGGGCAATTTAGCACAACCAATCTACCTAACCTGCACATATTTTGTCTGTGGGAGGAAACCAGAGTACCCAGATGAAACAGAGAGAACGTGCCCACTCTATACAGACAGAGAGTCACCCAACGGTGGAATCGAATCCAGATCCTTGGAACTGAGGCAGCAGTGCTAACCATTGAACCACCGTGCCACCTCAGCATAATTTTTGATGACTCAATATTGTAGAAGTAATAGGTACATACTAGAACTTCTACACAAAAGTATTTACAAATAGATTTTTGTTTCTTCAATAATGAAAACCAAAGGCTAATGATAATTCTATTGGATAACTTAAGTGCCAGTATTGATAGTCCTAAATTGTTTAAATCTTCCACTGTACAATCTGTCTTATTAATATCATTTATTACTTTATAAATATCAAGGACACGCTTCACAAAAGCAATTTTTGATTACTATTGGTAAACATAACCGAAAATATTGAGCACAGGTACTACATACAAAATTGAAATGCTCAGTGAATTGGAAAATGCAGTCAAAGCTGAACATCAATCAATACTTTACTGGAAGGTAGAGCAGGCTCATTGGGTCATATGGTCAGTTCATGCCCTAATTCCTGTGTCCTTATTCTATTTTCCAGTATGTTTAGAATTCTATTATTTTATTTCTAACACTAAGTCACACAACATCACAGCTCAGGGGTTTACAGCATTGGTCTTATAAACTCGGAATCAGGAGTTCAGATATTCCAATGGTACAGTCGAAAGCCATGTTGTATGTCAAGTACAATAGCCTTTTTGCCAAGGCCAAAGACAAAGATCACTTTTCTGACATACTAGATGATTTCCAGAGTATGTGTCATGTGGAGAAAAGATATTTCTCCTAGGTTACTTTAACAAAAAAGCTGTTTTGTTTCACAGCCATGCTCCCTATATCCATGCATACATTCCTTTTGGTGCCTAATTGGTCTTATTGCTCTTTTTACCATTCTTTAACTAGTCATGTCCATAGAAGACTCTGGTATTTCCCTTTATGTTGGCAGTCAACCTTTCCTCATCATTCCCCTTTGCTTCTCTAATTGACTTTTTTTCACCTACATCTAAATTTT
Organism: Hemiscyllium ocellatum; assembly: GCF_020745735.1. Taxonomy (NCBI): domain Eukaryota; kingdom Metazoa; phylum Chordata; class Chondrichthyes; order Orectolobiformes; family Hemiscylliidae; genus Hemiscyllium; species Hemiscyllium ocellatum. The sequence continues at coordinate 40,664,666 of NC_083401.1, forward strand.
CTATATTCCTTTTGGTTCTCAATTGTATTTTCTGCCAGACAATGGTCATAAGCACCTTTTTGTTTATCTTAATTTATATCTCCTTTGTCATGCATGGAGCTCTGGATTGGTTTGTCCCCTTTGAGGGAATATGCCTCGACTGTACTCAAATCATCTCCTCTTTGAAGGTTTGGTTCAGTTACAGATTTATCCTCCAATCTTTTGTTCCAGTCTACCCAAAACATCTGATTATTTCTTTCTCTAGATTGTTCATTGCTATTTACCACCATCATCCTTAACTTTACAATACGTGATCACTATCTCCTAAATGTTCCCCATTAGTATTTTATCTTGCTGGTCCACTTTATTTCCAAGAACCAGATCCATCAGTGCATATTTTCTTCTTGGACTAGATTCAAGTTGTATCAAATTATCTTGAACACAATCTGGAATGCTTACCCTTCATTGCCATTTAAACAATGTCCCAGTCTATACTAGAGTAATTAATGTATTCCATTATAGCTAATGCTTAACATTAGCATCTCTAATTCCCCTGCAGATTTGTTCCTCTCCAGCCTTCTGACTAGTTAGTGATCTATAAATTATATAGAGTGATGTAATTGTCCTCTTTGATTCTGTCCTTGAGGACATCCTCTCAAACAATCTCTTTCTCCATTATTGCAACGTACTCCTGTTCATCTGTAACTTTCCAACTTTATTAACTATATAAAAACAGAAGTTGCTGGAAAAGCTCAGCAGGTCTGGCAATATCTGTGAAAAGAAATCAAAGTTAATGTTTCGGGTCGAAAGACCCTTCCGCATCAGACCCAAAATGTTAATTTGATTTCTCTGCACAGATGCTGCCAGACCTGCTGAGCTATTCCAGCAACTTCTGTTTTTGCTTCTGATTTACTGCATCTGCAGTTCTTTCGATTCTTATAAACTATACTTTATCCATTTACATACATACACAGAAACCCGGATTTTAGACTTCATGATTTCCTCCCTTACTCTAATTTCACTGATTATTGTCTGTAATATTGCTGCAGGTCTAAGCATTTTATGAATCCTGCTTTTTTTCTAACATTCTTTCTTGGTTCCCACACCCCTGTCAAGTTAGTTTAAAACCACCCGAACCATCTGCGAGAAACTCGGTACATGCTCAGTTCAGGTGTAACCAGTCCAGCTTCTACACGCTCTATCTCCTTCAGAGCCATATCTAGTAATCCATGGAATTTGAAGACCTCCCTCCTGCACTCTTTCCAGGCGTGCATTCATTTGCCTTACCCTTCTATTACTTGCACATAGCACTGGCAGTAACCCACAGGTTACTATATTTAATGTCTTGTTCACTAATTTTCTATCTAGCTCTCTAATTTCTGATTGCAGGGCAATATCCCATTCTCGTCTAATTTGTTAGCACTAAGTGAACCACAAGTGCCAGCTACTTAATCTCCCACAGAGTAGTACAGGAAGAATATGTAATGTCACTGAGACCAACAGTTCACACAGCACAAGATGGTGCTGATAGGTTGGCAAGTGGTTCGTGATTGCTAGAGGCATTGGCATGAATAAGGCATCATGGAACAGTTTACAGTCAAACTTTTATTTAAATATGTTGCATTCAATTTAAATAAAATTGCCTTTTCTAACAAAACTTAGATTCTATATTACCAAGTGACTACTTAACCCTATCTCCTTTCTTTATAGACTGTAATTATCTCCCTTTCGACAAATTTCTGCCAGTTCGAGATGCCATTTTCTTCAGTTTATGTTGCATAAACCTACTTTAGATTGCTTGGTTTTCTCTTTATCAATGTTCAAAATGTCTTTGACTCAACAAAAACAAGTCATAGCTTCACAGAAGTGAAAACTAAAATCTGTACTTTCTTCAGTTTCAGAAAAAGTTTCAATTAACAATACAATATTATCCCACACATGTTAGAAACTCATTTATTGAAATAGTTGTAGACTCTTCTCTACAATTTTATAGGTATTTGGTGATGGTGATAGGAAAGAGCAAACACTGCCAAAGCCATTAGTGGAGGGGTTGGCTGGCTCAACTCTATAAATCTTCAGTTCTCGAGAAAGATGGAGGTTAACAACAATTTAGCAGCAAACTTTGCGCGAAATACTGTGGATCAAGACATGTACATCAACCACTACAAAATCCTTGTGTCCACTTTAATGTACAACCCTCGACAAAATTTTGATTGAACGGTTTGGAAATTAAGTTTGTTTGAGGGATACAGACAGCAGTAATAGAATGCAATCTTTATTTGAAAGGCTGGTACATTCATAATATTTTTCCGACTTACTCTTGACATTCAGCTGAGACCTTCAATTCATTAGTTCGACTGAGAAAAACCTTAACAAGAGCTTGAAAGTTTTCTGTCCGAGGATTGTTCTCAACTGAAACAAAGATAAAAATTCAGCTTAAAAGGTCAAGAATATGCAAGATATAATATTTCAAAATAAAAGCAAAAAGGTGCTCACAGATTTATAAATTTCAATATTCTGTTTGAGCCATAAATGTATTTTAGCTCATTTAAGTGACAGCAAATGAAAGTTACATTTTCCTCAGTTTAATAAAGATATTTGATTAATATTATTTTTAAAAATAGCACCATACAATAGTTGACAGTGTAGCAGTCATTGGCCCTGTCCAGTATGCTGGTTAAATTATGGTTTTATCTGCACTAAACTAAACAAAACAATGAAAGTAGGCTTCAAGAGCAGTTAAAGTTTGCATATTTGCTTTCTGACAGAGGTTAGAAGTGAATGTGGATCCTTGAAACTCTATTGCCACTGCCCTCCTCTGAAACTGACATGCTTGGAGTTTCTATTGCTGCTCCAACTGAAATCACTTAAATGCACAGTAATGATGCCATTTGAACTCTTCAAAATGACTATGTCACTGAAACTATAATCCCCAAAAGGGAACCAGTAAATTGAATTACATTTTTGTAAATACTGACATCAAGAATAAATGGAAAGTTATCAAAGAAGAGAAACAATTTAAGATATGAGCATACTTACTTAATGATTTGGAAATCGAAAGTGTTGCCTCTTCCAAGAGCTGTGTATCAGGACTGTAAGAGAAAGAGTATTGCATGATAGTTACACAATTTCAACACAATTTTAGTGCTGTGAACAATAAGTGTAATTTATAGGTACTGGTCAAATGAAGTGAAATATGAATATTGCTTAAAAAGGTAAGGCACGTTGTTGAAGCTCATTTTCTTACATTAATGACAACAAATGCAACAATGTTAAATTTCAAATACTTGGAAGTTTACCAGTTAAGCACTGTGATGATACTGTCCCTTTAACAAGATTGTGCTGTCCTGGTTTCTTTTCACTGAGACACAGGTTCCGACTGACTTCATCTACTTGAAGAAGCTTTTAAGTTAAGAGAAAACATCTGTACAATGAAAAGGGGAGCAACCAGTTCTCCCAGTTCTCTGGTTTGGTTTGAGTTTTAGGATCTGGCTGTTCAGAGCAAGCAGTCAGTCCATTTTGAGGCTGCTGGTCAAAGAAACAGCTACATGGAAGAAGGTGTTCCATGCAGAGTCTCTCTGCATTCTCTCTTGTAAGACCAAGTGCTTCATTTTTCCTTTTTTGCCAAGGGGTGTTTATGGGGATTGTTGCAGAAATTTAGAATAACATCGTTAAGCTGGGATAGTCAGTTCCATTGTTGGATAGGTTAAATTATTCTATATTCTATTCTCTTTTGTTTGTGTTCCATTCAGTAATCTCGCAAATAAATTGTTTTCTTTAAAACAGAGTAGTTGACCAGCTGATTCACTCCTGGAGTATCCACTCTACATCTTCTTAAAACAATTACCAAAGTTAGGTTCTGGGCAGCTTTCTTGAAATATTTTGAGGGGGTCTAGCCTGGTCCATAACAGATTGGGGCTCCTTGTGGGGTTTGTTCGATAGTTCCTATGTGGGATTAGGGTTGCTGGACTCAAAGGCAACGAGTGATAGGTGTTAGTGTCTTTTGTTCCAGGTCATAGAGTCAGAGATGTACAGCATGGAAACAGACCCTTTGGTCCAACCTGTCCATGCTGACCAGAATAGGAAGGAGACCAGAATTGCACGCAATATTCCAACAGTGGCCTAACCAATGTCCTGTACAGCCGCCCAACTCCTGTACTCAATACTCTGACCAATAAAGGAAAGCATACCAAACGCCACCTTCACTATCCTATCTACCTGCGACTCCACCTTCAAGGAGCTATGAACCTGCACTCCAAGGTCTCTTTGTTCAGCAACACTCCCTAGGACCTTACCATTAACTGTACAAGTCCTGCTAAGATTTGCTTTCCCAAAACGCAGCACCTTGCATTTATCCGAATTAAACTCCATCTGTCACTTCTCAGCCCATCTGGTCCAGATCCTGTTGTAATCTGAGGTAACCCTCTTCGCTGTCCACTACACCTCCAATTTTGGTGTCATCTGCAAACTTACTAACTGTACCTCTCATGCTCGCACCCAAATCATTTACGTAAATGACAAAAAGTAGAGGACCCAACACCGATCCTTGTGGCACTCTACTGGTCACAGGCCTCCAGTCTGAAAAAACATCCCTCCACCACCACCCTCTGTTTTCAACCTTTGAGCCAGTTCTGTATCCAAATGGCAAATTCTCCCTGTATTCCATGAGATCTAACCTTGCCAATGAGTCTCCCATGGGGAACCTTGTCGAACACCTTACTGAAGTCCATATAGATCACATCTACTGCTCTGCCCTCATCAATCCTCTTTGTTACTTCTTCAAAATACTCAATCAAGTTTGAGAGACACGATATCCCATGCACAAAGCCATGTTGACAATCCCTAAACAGTCCTAGCCTTTCCAAATACATGTACATCCTGTCCCTCAGGATTCCCTCCAACAATTGCCCACCACGGAGGTCAGGCTCACTGATCTATAGTTCCTGGCTTGACTTTACCGCTCTTCTTAAACAGTGGCACCACATTTGCCATCCTCCAGTCTTCCAGCACTTCACCTGTGACTATCGATGATACAAATATCTCAGCAAGAGGCCCAGCAATCACTTCTCCAGCTTCCCACAGAGTTCTCGGGTACACCTGATCAGGTCCTGGGGATTTATCCACCTTTAACTATTTCAAGACATCCAGCACTTCATCCTCTAATCTGGACATTTTGCAAGATGTCACCATCTATTTCCCTGCAGTCTATATCTTCCATATCCATTTCCACAGTAAATAATGATGCAAAATATTCATTTAGTATCTCCCCCATTTTCTGTGTCTCCACACAAAGGCCGCCTTGCTGATCTTTGAGAGGCTCTATTCTCTCCCTAGTTACCCTTTTGTCCTTAATATATTTGTAAGAACCCTTTGGATTCTCCTTAATTCTATTTGCCAAAGCTACGTCATGTCCCCATTTTGCCCTCCTGATTTCCCTCTTAAGTATACTCCTACTTCCTTTATACTCTTTGAAGGATTCACTCGATCTATCTTGTCTATACCTGACATATGCTTCCTTCTTTTTCTTAACCAAACCTTCAATTTCTTTAGTCATCCAGCATTCCATATATCTACCAGCCTTCCCTTTCACCCTGACAGGAATATACTTCCTCTGGATTCTTGTTCTCATTTATGAAGGCTTCCCACTTTCCATGAAGGCATCCCTTTACCTGCAAACATCTGCCTCCAATCAGCTTTTGAAAGTTCTTGCCTAATATCGTCAAAACTAGCCTTTCTCCAATTTAGAACTTCAACTTTTAGATCTGGTCTATCCTTTTCCACCACGATTTTAAAACTAATAGAATTATGGTCACTGGCCCCAAAGTACTCCCCCACTGACACCTCAGTCACCTGCCCTGCCTTATTTCCCAAGAGTAGGTTTTGCACCTTCTCTAGTAGGTACATCCACGTACTGAATCAGAAATTTGTCTTGTACGCACTTAAGAAATTCCTCTCCATCTAAACCTTTAACACTATGGCAGTCCCAGTCGATGTTTGGTAAGTTAAAATTCCCTACCATAACCACCCTATTATTCTTACAGATAACAGAGATCTCCTTACAAATTTGTTTCTCAACTTCCCACTGACTATTGGGGGGGGGGGGGGGGGGGGGTCTACAATACAATCCCAATTATCCTCCCAAATAACTTCCCTGGATGTATTTCCGGGAATATCCTCCCTCAGCACAGCTATAATGCTGTCTCTTATCAAAAATGCCACTCTCCTCCCCCCCGCCCCGTCTCTTGCCTCCCTTTCTATCCTTCCTGTAGCATTTGTATCCTGGAACATTAAGCTGCCAGTCCTGCCCATCCCTGAGATATGTTTCTGTAATTGCTATTGTATCCCAGTCCCATGTTCCTAACTATGCTGAGTTCATCTGCCTTCCCCATTAGGCCCCTTGCATTGAAATAAACGCAGTTTAATTTATTAGTCCTATCTTGCCCCTGCCTGCCCTGACTGTTTGGCTCACTCTGTTCTCAGCTGTCCCCGTCTCAGATCGATCTCTTTCCTCACTATCTCCCTGGGTCCCATCCCCCCCACCTCTCCACCTTACTAGTTCAAATCCTCCCAAGCAGTTCTAACAAATTTCCCTGCCAATGTAGAAGTCCCCTTCCAATTTAGGTGCAATCCATCCTTCTTGTACAGGTCACTTCTATCCCAGCTAAAAATGTGTTGCTGGAAAAGCGCAGCAGGTCAGGCAGCATCCAAAGAGCAGGAGAATCGACGTTTCAGGCATGAGCACTTCTTCAGGAATGAGGAAAGTGTCCCCAGCAGGCTAAGATAAAAGGTAGGGAGGAGGGACTTGGGGGAGGGGCATTGGAAATGCGATAGGTGAAAGGAGGTCAAGGTGAGGGTAATAGGCCGGAGTGGGAGTGGGGACAGAGAGGTGAGGAAGAAGATTGCAGGTTAGGAAGGCGGTGCTGAGTTCGAGGGATTTGACTGAGACAAGGTGGGGGGAGGGAAATGAGGAAACTGGAGAAATCTAGGTTCATCCCTTGTGGTTGGAGGGTTCTAGGTGGAAGATGAGGCGCTCATCCTCCAGCCATCGTGTTGCTATGGTCTGGCGATGGAGGGGTCCAAGGACCTGCATGTCCTCGGTGGAGTGGGAGGGGGAGATGAAGTGTTGAGTCACAGGGTGATTGGGTTGGTTGGTCCAGGTGTCCCAGAGGTGTTCTCTGAAACGTTCCGCAAGTAGGCGGCCTGTCTCCCCAATGTAGAGGAGGCCACAACAGGTGCAGCAGATGCAGTAAATGATGTGTGTGGAGGTGCAGGTGAATTTGTGGCAGATATGGAAGGATCCCTTGGGGCCTTGGAGGGAGGTTAGGGGGGAGGTGTGGGCGCAAGTTTTGCATTTCTTGCGGTTGCAGGGGAAGGTGCCGGGAATGGAGGTTGGGTTGGTGGGGGGTGTGGACCTGACGAGGGAGTCACAAAGGGAGTGGTCTTTTCGGAACGCTGATAGGGGAGGGGAGAGAAATATATCTCTGGTGGTGGGGTCCGTGTGGAGGTGGTGGAAATGTCGATGGATGATACGATTTATGAGGAGGTTGGTGGGGTGGTAGGTGAGGACCAGTGGGGTTCTGTCCTGGTGGCGATTGGAGGGGCGGGGCTCAAGGGCGGAGGAGCGGGAAGTGGAGGAGATGCGGTGGAGGGCATCATCGATCACGTCTGGGGGGAAATTGCGGTCTTTGAAGAACGAGGCCATTTGGGTTGTACGGTATTGGAACTGGTCCTCCTGGGAGCAGATGCGGTGGAGACGAAGGAATTGGGAGTATTGGATGGCATTTTTACAGGGGGAAGGGTGGGAGGAGGTGTAGTCTAGGTAGCTGTGGGAGTTGGTCGGTTTGTAGTAAATGTCCATGTTGATTCGGTCGCCCAAGATAGAAATGGAAAGGTCTAGGAAGGGGAGGGAGGAGTCTGAGACGGTCCAGGTAAATTTGAGGTCAGGGTGGAAGGTGTTGGTAAAGTGGATGAACTGTTCAACCTCCTCGTGGGAGCACGAGGCAGCGCCGATACAGTCATCGATGTCATGGAGGAAAAAGGTGGGGGGTGGTGCCAGTCATCTGTAGTCCTCACTTTCTCCTCACTTCTACCCCAAAAGAGATTCCAACGATCCAAAAAAGGTGACTCATTCTCCCATACACCAGCTTCTCAGCCATGCATTCATCTGCTCTATCCTCCTATTCCTGCCCTCACTAGCTCGTAGCCCTGGGAGTAATTCAGGTGTTGAATTCGGTTGATTTAAACAGTGCTTGGTATAGTAATAGCTCTTTCAATCACAAGTTCTCTCTTTGGAGATGGCTAAAATTCAATTGAAAATGAAGCAGCTTGAGGTAGAGGCAAAAGAGAAGGAATGCCAACAGAAATGAAACTGTTTAAATCACAATTAAAAGCAGAGGAAAGAGAATGAATCATTTCAGCAGAAGAAAGAAGAGAGGAGACAGAGAGGGAGAGGGGGAGGGAGAGGGGGAAAGAGGGAATTTGAACTTCAGAAATTGGCACTTAGACTGGAACGTCAGCTGAAAAAAGGAGGGAGATGAAGGCTGAAGGTAAGCTGAGGGAGGAAGAGTGAGGATGAGCAAACTCATGATAGCCAAAGGCCTTGTGAGAAACTGTTTAAATATATCCACGCATTGCCTAAATTTGATTAGAAAGATGTAGAAGCCTTTTTCATCTCATTTGAAAGGGTGGCTAAACAAATGCAGTGGCCAGAGACCGTGTGGGTTTTGTTGATTCAAACAAAACTTGTAGATAGAGCTAGCGAGGTATTTGCATCACTATCAGAGGGGGTATCTGATGCATGTGAGTTGAAGAAAACCATTTTAAGTACTTATGAGCTTGTGCCAGAAGCCTACAGATAATGCTTCAGGAACTGAAGGAGGGACCCTGGTCAAACCTACATTGAGTTTGAAAGGATCAAAAAGTAATTTTGACAGGTGAAGAAAGGCATTAAAAGTAAAGGATACCTATGACACTCAGATGATTTTGGACTTAAGTAGTGAGAACCCACGTGGAAGAGCAGAGTTAAACAGCAAGATTAGCAGCTGATCATTATGAGTTGGCCCATAAATCAAAGTTTGAAATTGATTTTGGAAGCCAATCGGGATGGACAGAAATTGGGGAAAAGAGATATCCTCACGTGGAAAGGGAAAGGTAGATCTTGGTAAAAGCCATAAGGATAACTTACCACAAGTAAAAAACAAAACCCTTGAAGGGGAAAGAGAAGTTAAGAAGCTCCAGTGTTTTCACTGCAATAAAGCAGGCCACGTGAAATCAGTGTTGGTGGCTTAGGAAAAGCAGTGGGAAGCCAAATGTATGCATATAGGATAAGCCAACGAATTTTGTTGGATTGATAACAGAAAGCACAGTGGAGGCTAGAAAGCTGCACCAGAATGTACAACCTGGTCAGAGGTTGGTTAAGGAGGAAGTGCCAGATCTTCTTGAACCAAGTAATGTTTACTCGCATAGGCCAGGGGCAATAGATAAAGAGGTTACAACGTTAAGAGATACAGGATCCTCTCAATCTGTGATATTGAAAGACGAGGAGATATGTACCTCTGAAGGACTATTGCCAAATGTATTAGTAACAGGAATTCACGGTGAGACAAGAAGCGCTCAATAACATCAAATGAGGCTAGAGTGTCCAGTGAACAGTGCAGAAGTCGTAGTAGGAGTACTGGACAAACTCATCGCCAGGAATACAATTTGTCCTTGCTAAGGATATAGCTGGTTCACAGGTAGGAGTGCTGCCTACCGTGGTTGAAAAGTCCGTGGAAACTCAGGCAACTGAACTACTGCAGGACACATCACCTAAAACTTTTCCCAACTGTGGGGTAATGAGGACATAAAGTAACCAGTTGAAACAGGAGAGATCAAAGAGGAAAGTTAAGAACCATAAAGTGGAATTAGCAGAGACCTTGTTTGATCAAATGGTTGACACAGAACAGGAGCAGATAGATGACAAAGCAATAAATTTTGTTCAGAGAAATTTTCTGAATTACAGCAGAAAGATGAAAAACTAAACCAATTGCATCAAAAAGCAGACACCAAAGAATCCAAATATATCCCTGAATGCTATTATCTTAGAAATGATGTCTTAATGAGGAAATGGAGACCATCACACACTCAGGCAGTTGAGAAATGCAGACTTCTTCATCAAATCGTACTGCCAGTGGGTTATAGAAAGGCGGTGTTGTGGGTGGTGTATGAACTACCAGTAGAGGGTCATTTGGGGTGAGAAAAACTCAAGCTAAAATACAAAAACATTTTCACTGGCCTGGACTACAAGGATGTAGCTGACTTTTGCTAGACACCTGTCCGGTAATTAGAAAACCATAGGCAGTAATAAAACCCACATCTTTAATACCTATTTCTGCATTTTAAGTAGCTTTTTGCAAGAGTCTTAATTGCATAGGACTCCTACCTAAAATAAAAATTGGGAATCAGTATTTGATAACAATAATAGATGTGTCTGCTAGATTTCCAGATGCCGTTCCATTAAACAATATCACAGCTAAAAGGATTGTAGAGAAGTTACTCAAAATGTTCACTATATACAGATTACCTACAGAGACACAATCAGATCAAGGGTCAAACTTTACATTAAAATTATTCAAGGAAGTTATGGATTAAAACAATTCAAATCCAGAGTAGCAGGAAATGCTGGAAAGGTAGCAGACATTAAAGATCATCTTGAGGGCTTAGAGTCAAGATGTTTGGCATAAGGTAATTCCGTTTGTATTTTTGGAATAAGAGATGCACCAAATGAATCAAATTCAGTCCACTTGAAATAGTTTTTGGGCATAAAGTGAGAGAACTGCTAAAATTAAAGAGAAATTGGTAAGTTAGAATTCAGAGATCACATATTTGAACTATCTGCCAAATTTTAGGGAACAATTAAATAGAGTGGGGCAGTTGGCTGGACAACATTTGCAACTATGACAACATTTGCAACTATGACAACATACAATGAAACAGGAAGCAGACAAGAAATCAAAAACTCGCAATTTTGCTGTCAGAGATAAGGTGGCTATCGACGAGAGTGATGTGGGTATTGGTGCTGTGCCCTTACAGGAAGGCAAGCAAATAGAAAGATCTACTTGGTGTTTCTCCAATAAATTGAACATTCATCAGCAGAACTATTTGACAGTTGAGACGGAGACTTTCAGCTTGGTGTTGGCATTACAAAATTTCAATGTTTACATTACCAGAAATACATCTGAAACAATCATATACACTGATCATAATCCATCAAAGCCTGCGGAGAAATTTAAGGACAAAAATTCCAGACTGTTTAGATGGAGCTTGTTGGTACAGCCATTCAATTTGAAAATTGTGCATGTAGCAGGATGAGAAAACATGATTGCCAACATACTGTCAAGACTTGAATGAGAAATGGTGGCTTTTGGTGGCAGGAGGAGTAAATGGACTGAAACACTGTAGTTGTGCATGGTTGCACGATGATTGTCAACGTAATGTTATTGGGTGCTGCAACGTACTAACAATTTAAGATAAAAAGGGGTTTTAAAATGAAGCCATCCTTGAATACTGATGGATGTTCTTTGTTTTTTTTCCTCCCCCAAATGTGTTTTACAAGACATGGGTTCCAAAACATCTGGCGTGACCTACTTAAAGCTTTTAAGTTTTAAGAAAAATACTTATACATTGAAGGGGAGTGGCCAATTCTCCCAACTCAGCTTTTCTCTGGTTTGAAACAGTTTGGGTTTTAGCAGTCTGGTTGTTCAGAGCAAGCAGTCAGTCCATTGAGGCTATTGGGTAAAGAAACAGTTACATGGAAGAAGGTGTTTATTCTGAATCTCTCTGCCATTTCTCCTGTAAGACCATATGTTTGATTTTTCATTTTTTGCCAAGGGGTGTTTATGGGGATTGCTGCAGGAATTGAAACAGCATCATTTAGTTGGGATAATCTGCTGGGTTTTCACATAGATTACGTTATTCCATATTCTGTTCTCTTTTGTTTGTGTTTCATATGGTAATAAATTGTTTTCTTTAAAACTGAGTAGATCAGCCAGCTGCATCACTCCAGGAATATTCATTCTACACCTGCTTAAAACAACTAGCAAAGTTAGGATCAGGGCTACTTTCTTGAAATACTTTATGGGGGTCGGCCCTGGTCCATAACAAGCATGGCATTGTACTGATAAATCAACCAGAGAGAGTGGTGGTCACCAACTTTGCAGAGTTAAAACAAGCGCAATTTGTGTTCTTTTGGTCTGCAAATAACAGTGCCTTGAGTATTAATACATATAGCTTCTAGTACATGCTACAGTGACAACAATGCATGGTTGATTCTCAGTCTTAAATTGGGTTTCAGTTCAAGTTTTCATAGCAAACCTTGTCCAAACACAGTTTCACACCAAATGTTGGACAAAAAGTTTGAGTTTTGCAAATACACGCGAGTCAAGTGTGGTCAGTACATTACATGTTGCAAACTGAAGACATATGCTATTTGATGCAACCTGACAGTCTTTGAGACATGCATCATACCTGACATCACACCAGCAGTGAAATTTAATGCATGTTTCAATTCAACAAAATAGGTGACAACCATTTGCAAGTTCATTTCCCAATCAAATAAATTTGCCTTATTATTACATACAAAAGCAACTTACCTGTTAATTCACCGAAGTCTGCCCACCATTTACAAGGCACAAGTCAGGGATATGATGGAATACTCCACACTCAAGAAGCTTGACACCACTGATGTCAAGATACAGGACAAAGCAGCCTGCTTCACAGGCACTATACCTACAAGCATTCATTTCCTCTAAGACCAACTCACTATTGCAGCAGTGTGGATTGCACAAAAGGTACACTATTGTAATTTATAAGTGTCCTAGACAGTACCTTGCAAAACCATGATCACTACCATAAAGATGGACAAGGGCAGCAGACGCATGGCAACGTTAGCACCTGCTAGTTCCACCAAGCCAGTCACCATCCAGACTTAGAAATCCATCTTTGTTCCTTCAGTGTCACCAACAAAATGCTGGAACTCCTTCCCTATCAGCATTGTGGATGTACCTGCAGCAAATAGATTGCAGCAGTTCACGAAGGTAGCTCACCAGCATCCTCTCAATGGCAATTAGGAGGTGGGCAATAACTGGTCCAGCAAAAGGCCACAACCTCAGAATGAATAAAAATAAATCTAAACAGAGGATGGCAGTTAGCAGTCAAATCATTAACTGCTGCATTGTTCATGGCAGTATTTCTACCAGAATCCATTTGCCAATTTATACTCTGAGAAGAGTGCTAATGTATGCTTTCCCACAAATTGTCCTGATGAGTGGAAGAGGAAAAGCTTTGACAAAATGCAACATTTTTCAGCAAAGTTCTGTAAGAGAAATGGTCATGTTATTTAAGAAATAGAACTTTGTAGAATTAGATTAGAAACATGAATAGTCTATTAATTTGTTATTACTTTGTCACAATTATATGCCACACTTTTAACATGAATATTAAATTTCATGTGAACATTTCAATAGAATGCTCTTCGTAAGTATTTATACTGCAGTACCCCATGTAATTATTAACACTATTTTCATGATCATCCAATAAACTCACTGAAAATACTCAAAACAGTCATAGATAGACAGCATGGAAACAGACCCTTTGACCCAACTCAACCATGCCGACCAGATAACTGATAAAAATCTAGACCCATTTGCCAGTATTTAACCCATATCCCTCTAAACCCTTCCTATTCACATACCCATCCAGATGCCTTTTAAAATTTGTAATCTCATCAGCCTCCACCACTTCCTCCAACAACTCATTCCATACTTGCAACTCCACTTTCAAGGTAATTACACAATCCTACTATACAAATTAAATATTTTTAAAAACATTTCAATATATACATGATTGGATTTGTGTGTATTGTTTACACCTCCTCCAAAAATTTAAAGATGGGAAATTCTATTCATAAATGATGACGTAGTCAGTAAAGTTTCAGCTCCTTAATGAGAGTAACACCTTACACTGAAAAGAACATCCATCAACTAAATACAGGTGATCAATTTGCATTTTTTTTAAAAAATATTGTACATTTGTTATGAACTGCTTGCAGACAGACAACTCCAAAAACCAGCAGCAGCAACAGCTTCTTCACAGTGAGCATTAAATAGGGTTGATTGAGAATTATGTTTAAAGACAAATATTAATATACTTGTCAAACGTTTGATTCTGCCTGAATGATTCCTGCCTCATTGTAAATTTTACAATCTAAAACTTGCATGCAAAACCATGGAAACCACATGCAAACAGATCAGAGACATTTGCGTTACAAAAAGTGATTTTGTTATAAATTCTTTACCCATACCAGTATATACAATCAGGAAAACATGTAAGCAGGTTTGTGATTTCCTATCTAATACTTTGGATGCTCAAATTTTCCTCTGTGTACTTTGCAAGCATAAAGATTACAGAAGCATAGCATTTAAGGTTAAATCCTGTATGGCAGAAACATAGAAACAAGAATTCCTGATAAGACAAAGGGGATAACACAAGAACATTGAACAGTCAGCACAATTTTCCTAAGTAGGCAGACGAGGTGTGGAATTGCTGTGGAACAAGCAGTTGCATCCTCACCCTGCCAAAACTGCTGAGCCCCCAACCAATCATTACAAGCAGAGTCTCACCTCCTTATCTGTTGCCACAGGTGAGCTGAAGAACTTGCTTCACCTGCTCCCTTTCCAACCTCTCTCTCTCCTACAAGTATAAGACAGACTCCTTCTCAGCACATAATTGCTATGGCATCCCCAGCATTCTCCATGATCCCAGACTCCAAGACTCTCCTACAATAATCATAGAATTAGTGTCGACACACCCGAAACCTCTTCCCATTGCTCCCGGAGTCCGAAAGCTCCTCGTACGCCAACTCCAATCCAGTATTTCTGACTCTTTCTGAAGTGCACTTAGAATCCAAAGTTTCTTTAGAGAAAATAACTCAGGGCCACAAGTAATATAACATGGAATTACACTGTTCATAGAAAATTCCTACCACAGTGCAAGCAATTTCATGGAACATGTACCAGACTAAACAAAAACAGCTCAAACACTCGTCAGGTAATACAAGTGCAGAGATAAACAATATTAATTGTTCAAGACAATGGTTTCTCATCAGACCCCATCAGATATGCTCCTTCATTTGGATCAGAAAACTGTCATAACCTCATTATGTAAAAAAGGCGAGAGTGCAAAACCAGGGAATCATAGGCCTGGCAGCCTGACCATCATCTGAACTAAGGAGGTTAAACTGTATATTTCATTAAAGACAGGTGAGTAAATGCTTTCACAATATCCAGTTGATCGGAAATGGCTAGCATGAATTCTTAATGCTAGATCACATCTGGTGAACCGGATTGAAGTTTTGAAATTACTGAAGTAGTGAACAGGTGATTAACTGAATGTTATTTCTACAGACTTCTAAAAGGCATGATATAGAGTCCTTCATAAGAGACTGATGGTTAAAGTGAAGTACATAGAATTGAGGGGATATTATTGAACTGGAGGTTCGCTGCGTGCAAGGAGAGTGGAGGGACATAGGACAGATACTTTAATTGCCAAGATGTTACCAGTGACATCACATAAGTGTTAGGTTCTTTTCCCGAGGTTTCACACAAGAGAAGCAATTCACACACACCAACTTCTGCAAACAATTAACTAAAGCTTGTACAAGCTCGATAACCCCCTTTGACCCTCCTCCCAGGCATGCGAAGTAGAGTCAAAATAGGACCTGAACAAAGAAAACATATCCCCTTTACACAGGTCAGTTGGCAAAGTTCATAGATACTTTGCCCACTTGGCGCTCCCCTTCCCCCTTTCCCCAGTAACTACATTTCCCCAGTAACTACGTTACCCCAGGTACAATGGTAGGAAGAGATCATCCTCTGAGATAATGCAAATGTAAATGCCCTAATCCTGGGGAATTGTTGTGCAGATGATTTCCTGACTCCGTCAGTCCCCAAGACAATGTAGGTGTGACATACCTAGCTTTGGGGGATGGCTATGAAAGCATTTCTGAGTGGAAGGGGCTGAATTTGATTTAATTTAATAGTAGGGGAGTAGTAGCAAAAGACTGCCCAAATGGAGTGGGAGTCATCCATATTCCTACATTAATGTCATCCCCACCGACTTCCAGGATGTTCAGCTAGTGCAGTTTAACCCTTTAGTATTACACTAATGCCTAGAGAGATAGTCTAATCTTTTAACATTACATAATGACCATGTTGGGTCCTCAACCATTCTCCATAATAGATGATGTGATAGAAGGTCACTTATCCAAGTTTGCAGATGATAAAATGCAAGCAACATTATAATTAGTGCTGCTGGAAGTACAAATTTGCAAAGAGATATTAACGCATTGACTTCTGCAATGGATAGTATCTTCCAGATTAAATATTTAACTGCTTGCCCTCAGAGGTTATATCTCATGACACTATTTCAAAAAGCAGAAGATATGTCCCTGGTGTTCCAGCCAATATCTAGCTCTCAATCAACATTACAAATACAGATTAGCTGATTGATATCACATTACTACTTTTTTGGGAGCTTGTTGTGTGCAGATTGGCTACCACGATTCCTATATTACAACAATGACTATACTTCAAAAGTACATGACTAGTTTTAAAGCGGATTACTCCTGTTACCACGAGCTAGTGAGAGTAGGAATAGGAGGATAGAGCAGATGAATGTATGGCTGAGGAGCTGGTTCAGGGAAGAAGGGTTCACGTTTCTGGATCACTGGAATCACTTTTGGGGTAGAAGTGACCTGTACAAGGACAGACTGCACCTGAATTAAAGGGGGACTATTATACTGTCACGGAGATTTGCGAGAGCTGCTCAGGAGGATGCCAACTAAGGAGGTGGTGGGGTGGGAGGGTGATAGCAAGGAAAGAGATCAGTCTGAGACTGGTACAGTTGGAAAAAGGAGCTAGTCAAAAACAGTCAGGAACAAAGCAGAAAATGAGGTAAGACTGATAAATTGAACTGCATTTATTTCAACGCAAGAGGCCTGACAGGGAAGGCAGAGACTAACAGAGGAGCCTCATTCCTGATGAAGGGCTTATACCAGAAACGTCAATTCTCCTGCTCCTCGAATGCTGCCTGACCTGCTGGGCTTTTCCAGCACCACATTCTCCACTTTGCTCTCCAGCATCTGCAGTCCTCACTTTCTCCTGGCAGCATAAATGTTCCAGGATACAAATGCAAAAGGAAAGATAGAAGGGCTGTGGCTTTTTTTGATTAGGAATAACATTACAGCTGTATTTAGGGAGGATATTCCTGGGAATATGTCCAAGTTAGTTATTTGGGTGGAACTAAGAAATAAAGGGATGATCACCTTATTGGGATTGTACTGCAGGCACCCCAATCGTCAGCAGGAAATTGAGAAACAAATTTGTAAGCAGATCTCACAGTTATCTGCAAGAATAATAGGATGGTAATGGTAGGAGATTTTAACTTTCCAAACATAGACTTGAACTGAGAGAAAAAGTGAGGACTGCAGATGCTGGAGATCAGGGTTGAGAGTGTGGTGCTAAAACAGCACAGGTGGTCAGGCAGCAACCAAGGAGCAGGGGAAATTGATATTTCAGGCAAAAGCCCTTCATCAGGAATTGTCAGTATGATAGACCCTTCCAATTCAGGTGCAATCCATTCTTCTGCAAACTTTCAATATTAATAATGGGAGGACAACTAAGGAGTAACCAAACCTCCATTGTCAGAATTGTACCAGCAAAATCGACCAAACAGTTCAAAAACCAGTTCAAACCTTGGTTGTCTACCTATGAGGCCTTAGTTAATACCTGCCATCTGTTTGGCTATAAACGTATCTCAAACAGAAACATGTAGAGTGTTCTTCAAATAAGAATTAATCTGAAATTAACCTCAATACCTGGCCCCAGGCAGATATCAGTTTGTTTTTCTTTTAAAACGAGCTGCTCACAGTTCAGACGAGTTCTCAGCCCACAGCTCCAAACCAAAGAAAAGATTTTTTATAAATCTCAATAAAGGCACATGACAGGAATGTGATAAACTCTTCACTTGTCTAGATGAATGCACAATTTAAAGAAACTCCACATCATCCATGGACAAAGCAGCACACTTAATCAGTTCATCCATCACTTTCAACGTTCAAGAATTCAGCGCCCTGTCACAGACTATTAGCAACTGTGTAAAGGACTACATGTCAATGAAGTCAACCTGTGTTCCCTAATCAGAAACCTTGGATGAACCTGGAAATCCATTGCCTTCTGAAGGCCACACGTGCATCTACACAAAATACGACTACTGCAAAGCCATTAGGAGATGAGAAGAGGCAGGACCAGACCAAGCTATTGGCCCTAACTAACCACACGGTCACCCATTGCCTGTGGTGAGGGCTACATAACGTGATACAAAATGAAACAGATCAAAATAGCAGACAAAAACACCTCCTTCCTAATGCAACCTATGTTTTTTATGCTCAGATCGAACAGTATGCCAATGGCGCAGCATCATCTGCCCCAACAGCCCCAGAAGTACAGTTCCCCGTCACTGCTACAGATGTCAGATCTATCGTCCTGAGAGCAAATCAGAGGCAAGCAACCAGCCCAGACAGAGTCCCTGGCCGTGCATGCAGATCCTCTGTGGACCAGCTGGTGGACGTATTCACTGACATCTTCAACCTTTCATTGCTACAATCCGAAGTCCTCACCTGCTTCAGGAAGACCACCATCATCCCAGTATCTAAGAAAATATATGTAAAATGCCTCAACGACTACCACCAGTGGCTCTGATCTCCATAATCATGAAGTGCTTTGCGACGTTAGCCATGACCCACATCAACTCAAACAATGAGTTAG
The DNA here is from genome assembly GCF_020745735.1 of Hemiscyllium ocellatum. Classification (NCBI taxonomy): domain Eukaryota; kingdom Metazoa; phylum Chordata; class Chondrichthyes; order Orectolobiformes; family Hemiscylliidae; genus Hemiscyllium; species Hemiscyllium ocellatum. The sequence goes on from NC_083401.1 coordinate 40,683,505, forward strand.
ATTAGATTCCTTATAGTATGGAAACCGGCCCTCCGGCCCAAGTCCACACCAACCCTCTGAACAGTAACCCACCCAGACCCATTCCCCTACCCTATATTTACCCCTATTTAATGTACCTAACTAATGGGCAAATTAGCATGGCCAATTCATGATCTGCACATCTTTGGATTGTGGGAGGAAACCGAAACACCCAGCAGAAACTCATGCAGACAAGGAGAGAATGTGCAAACTCCACACAGGCAATTGCCCGAGGTGGGAATCAAACCCGGGTCCCTGGCGCTGTGAGGCAGCAGTGCTAACTGCTGAGACAATACAGGAAACAGTGTGTGCTTGGTGTTGTGGTGTAACGATAACAATCTCTCTCTCTCTCTCTCTATGTCTGTAAAATAAAGAAATGATTGACTTCAGGAGGAAAAGAGAAGGACACACTTATCTACATCAATGGAGCTGAGGTGGAAAGAGTGGAGATTGTCAAGTTCCTATGAGTGACAATTACCAACAATCTGCCCTGGATTCACCGCATAGATGGGATGGTCAAGACGACACAACTAACATGTCTGTAAAGGACCCTCACCAACTTTACAGACAGACCATCGAAAGCATTCCATCCAGGTGCATAACGGCTCAGTGCAGCAACTGCTTATCCCAGGACCGCAAGAAACTACAGAAAGTCATGTGCACAACCCAGACCATCATGGAAGCCAACCTCCCATCCGCAGACTCCAGTTACACTTCTCACTACCAACAAAAACACCTTCCATCCCATAATTCTCTTCCAAAAGACTGGAGGTTGGCAAACGTGGTGCCACTGTTTAAGAAGGGCGGTAAAGACAAGCCAGGGAATTATAGACCGATGAGCCTGACCTCCACGGTGGGCAAGTTGTTGGAGGAAATCCTGAGGGACAGGATGCACATGTATTTGAAAAGGCAAGGACTGTTTCGGGATAGTCAACATGGCTCTGTGTGGGAAATCATGTCTCACAAACTTGATTGAGTTTTTTGAAGTAGTAACAAAGAAGATTGATGAGGGCAGAGCAGTAAATGTGATCTATATGAACTTCAGTAAGGTGTTCGACAAGTTCCCCATGGGAGACTGATTAGCAAGGTTAGATCTCATGGAATAAAGAGAGAACTAGCCATTTGGATATAGAACTGGCTCAAAGGTTGAAGACAGAGGGTGGTGGTGGAAGGTTGTTTTTCAGACTGGAGGTCTGTGACCAGTGGAGTGCCACAAGGGTCGGTGCTGGGTCCTCTACTTTTTGTCATTTACATAAATGATTTGGATGCGAGCATAAGAGGTATAGTTAGTAAGTTTGCAGATGATACCAAAATTGGAGGTGTTGTGGACAGCGACGAGGGTTATCCCAGATTACAACAGGATCTGGACCAGATGGGCCAATGGGCTGAGAAGTGACAGATGGAGTTTAATTCAGATAAATGTGAGGTGCTGTATTTTGAGAAAGCAAATCTTAGCAGGACTTCTACACTTAATGGTAAGGTCCTAGGGAGTGTTGCTGAAGAAAGAGACCTTGGAGTGCAGATTCATAGCTCGTTGAAAGTGGAGTCGCAGGTAGATAAGATAGTGAAGGCGGCGTTTGGTATGCTTTCCTTTATTGGTCAGAGTATTGAGTACAGGAGTTAGGAGGTCATGTTGTGGCTGTACAGGACATTGGTTGGGCTACTGTTGGAATATTGCATGCAATTCTGGTCTCCTTCCTATCAGAAAGATGTTGTGAAACTGGAAAGGGTTCAGAAAAGATTTACCAGGATGTTGCCAGGGTTGGAGGATCTGAGCTATGGGGAGAGGCTGAACAAGCTGGGGCTGTTTTCCCTGGAGTGTCGGAGGCTGAGGGGTGACCTTATAGAGGTTTACAAAATTATGAGGGGCATGGATAGGATAAACAGACAAAGGCTTTTCCCTGGGGTCGGGGAGTCCAGAACTAGAGGACATAGGTTTAGGGTGAGAGGGGAAAGATATAAAAGAGACCTAAGGGTCAACAGTTTCCACACAGAGGGTGGTATGCGTATGGAATGAGCTGCCAGAGGATGTGGAGGAGGCTGGTACAATTGCAATATTTAAGAGGCATTTGGATGGGTATATGAATAGGAAGGATTTGGAGGGATATGGGCCGGGTGCTGGCAGGTGGGACTAGATTGGGTTGGGATATCTGGTCGGCATGGACGAGTTGGACCGAAGGGTCTGTTTCCATGCTGTACATCTCTATGACTCTAAGATACAGAAGCTTGAACACAGGCACCAACAGGTACAAGAACAGCTTCTTCCCTATTGTCAGACCGCTGAATGGATGGCCCTAATTTCGAATCTAATGGTGACCTTACTTTGTGCACCGCCTATGCAACCATAACCTTGTATGTGCAGTTAGCACTAATAAACTTAACCAGAGGTATCACAGCTTTTTCTTACTATTTGATCAAAAATTGAGAGATGCATTTTTAACAGGACATGTCTCAGAACAGCAAAAAGAAAACGGAAGAATGGCCAATTTTCTTAATTCTATGATGCAGAGGCCAGTTGTAACCCATACCACTTTTCTGGCCAAGATCAGCAAAGGATAGACTTGGGACTGAACATTCCTGATCCGTGCAGATCCACTCCTTAAGGGGCAACAAATCCATTAATGAGCAGTGGGCTTGGTATTTTGATATGTATTTCATTCAACATCTGAAATTAGAGTCAAAGAAGAGGAAAGCACTCACTCCATGAGATATAAATTCAGTTATACTTCAGTAAACAATTTTTTTTTTTTTGGGGGGGGTGAAAGAATCGTGCACGCGCATGAACTCCAGGCATTAAAATAACCACATGTACTGAAGTGTATGATATCATGTGATACTAACCAGCAATAACAAAAGCGGCTGTTGTCAAATGTTTCAAAAGTATCTCTATATATAATATAAATGCTAGCTGTCTGTCAGAGGTAACCCAATCTTGCAGCTCAGATGGCAAATTGCTTAAGATTTAGTCTCGGTTTGTGATGTTATCTGAACTCCTCGATTAGATTACACACTTTTAATCCCCTCCCTAACAACCATCTAGTATTTATCCTCAGTTTACATAACCACCAGTTTTCTTGCTATTTATGGCCCACAAATGCGTGAAGTTTTCAAATGGTACTCAGCTTCCAATAACAGTACAGTACCATTTCAAATATATTCATTAACATTAAGACATTTCCTTAAAGTGATCAGTTCAACATTTGGAGCTGCACTAAAGGTATTATTTAAAACTTTCATAAAAACCGTGCAAATTAAAATAAAGCTGCAAATACTTAATTGTTCAGTTGATAATACATATTTCTAAGTGATTTGTTTTTGCAACGAAATTCAGCATTGCAGAATACTGGACACGTAGCTACATGGGAATTATTTGTGGATTTCTCAATTCAAACTGCCCCCACCAATACGGAGTTTCACATTCACGAGTCCATGGCATCACCTAAATTTGCTTTTTATTCATCTGTCGGATGTGGGCATGCTGGCTGGCCAGCATTTATTGTTCATCTAGTTTTTTTTTTGAGAAGGTTGCGGTGAGCTGCCTTCTTGAACTGCTGCAGTCCACCACCTGCTTTGGGTTGACCCACCATGTGGGAGGGATTACCAGGATTTTTATCCAACAACAGTGAAGGAATGGTGCTACAATTCCAAGTCAAGGTGATAAACGGCTTGGAAAGGAACTGTCAGATAGTGGTGTGCCCATACATCTACTACCCTCGTCCTTTTAGATAGAAGTGGTTGTGGGTTTGGAAGAGCTTGGTTGAATGTGTGTGTGTGAATCTTGTAGATAGTATATACTGCTGCTACTGAACAATAGTGGTGGAGGGTGTATATGCTTGTGGATGCAATGCCAATCAAGCAGGCTATTTTTTTTCCTTGATGGGGTCAAGTTTCTTAGTGTTGTTGGAGCTGCATTCATCTAGGCAAGTGGGGAGTATTCCATAACACTCCTGTCTTGAGCCTTGTAGATCGACAGGCTCTGGGGAATCAGGAGATGAGTTACTACCACAGTATTCCTAGCCTCCAAGCTTCTCTTGTAGCTACTCAGTTTATGTGGCAAATCCAGTTGAGTTTCTGGTCAATGTTGATAGTAAGAGATTTAGTGAGAACACCATTGAATATCAAGGGATAATGGTCAGATGGTCTCTTAATGGTGAACCCATATCTTATGGTCTTATGGTCATTACCTGGCATTTGTGTGGCACAAATGTTACTTGCTGCTTGTCAGCCCAAGGCTGGATACTGTCTAGATCTTATCGCATTCGTACATGGACTGCTTCAGTACTTGAGTCATGAATGGTGCTGGACATTGTTCACTGTTGATTGCACACTCCCACTTCCAACCTTATGATGGAGGGAAAGTCATTGATAAAGCAGCTGAAGATAGTTGGGAATAGGATATTGTCCTGAGAAACTCCTGCGGAAATGTACTGCAGCTGAAATGACCGACTTCCAACAACCACAATCATTTTCCAATGTACCAACTAAGCAGAGAGTTTGCCCTCAATACCCATCGATTCTAGTTTTGCTCGAACTCCTCGATCCCACACTGTTCAATGCAGCATTTATATCAAGGCTATCACTCTCACGTAACACCTGGAACTTTTTTTTTAAACCCACGTTTAAACCAAGGCTGCAATGAGGTCAGGAGCTCAGTGACCCTGGCAGTAGTCAACTCTATCACTGAACAGATGCTACTTGATAGAAGGTGTGTCATCAACAGTGCTATTACTTCTCTGATGATCAAAATTAGACTGATGGGGCAATAATTGGCTGGGTTGGATTTGTTCTGCTTTTTGTGCAAAACATATCTGGGCAATTTTCTACATTGTCAGATGGATGCCAATGCTATCACTGTACTGGAAGCTTAGCTAGGGAAGATGTAAAGTTATAGAGTGCAAGTATGATAGCCAGTATGTTATCAGGGCCCTTGGCCTTCGGAATATTCAACGTCTCCAACCATTTCTTGGCATCACCTGGAGTAAATTGAATTGGCTGAAAACGGATATCTGCAATGCTGAGGACCATTGGAGGAGACCATAATTTATACATCCAATAGAAATATGCAACACTTAAATCAGTGCATTAGAATCAGTGGCAACTACTGTATAGAATATTTCCAGTTAACTAAGAAATAAGTAGACTGTTAGCTCCATTGTTTTCTAAATAATCCAACTCTCCCACTTGCTCGTAATCACCTTCAATTACATCACACATTGCATGCCAACAGGTTTAAAGTTAGGCAGAGACAATGAGGAAAAACAAAGAACAAAAAAAAAGAGATGTACAGCAGAGGAAGAAGCCCTTCAACTCTCCAAGCCTGTGCCGATCATCATGCCTAACTAAACTAAAAATACCTTCTGCCCTTATTTGGTCATGTCCTTTTATTCCCTCCCTGTTCACATAACCATCCAGATGCCTCTTAAATGTCATCAACAGGCCTACTTCCACCAACTCTTCTGGCAATACTTTCCAGACTCCTACCATACTCTGCGTTAAAAACTTCCCTCAGACATCTCCCTTAAAACTATCCCCCTCTCACTTGGAACCTGTGCCCCCTCGAAATTGAAACTTCAACCCTGGGAAAAAGCCTCTGACTATCCACCCTACCTAAGCCTCAATTTTGTAGACCTCTATCAGGTCTTGTCTCAGCCACAGTCTTTTCAATGAAACACAATTGTAGTCTTTTTAACTTTTCTTCATAGCCAATTCCCTCAAGACCAGGCAGCATCCTGGTGAACCTTCTCTGGGCTCTCTCCAAAGCTTCCACGTCCGTCTGGTAGTGTGGCGACCAAAACTGCGCACAAAATACTCTAAATGCAGCCTAACAAGGGTTATATATAGCTGCAACGTGGTTTGTCAACTCTTGTACTCCAAGCGTCAGCCAATGAAAACAATCATGCCAATGCCTTCTTAACTCACCTTAGCCATCTATGTTGCCATTTGTAGGAACTGTGGACATGCATGCCTAGAGCCATCTGCCATTTGCAACATAATTTACATCTAAATTTGATCCTCCAAAGGAATTACCTTGTTTATCTGGATCAAACCCCATCTACCATTTCTGTGCCCAAGTTGACTGTGGTATCCTTTCACAGTCGTCAGCACTATCAACAATTCCACCAACCTTTGTGTCATCTGTAACCTTACTAATGAGAGCACTCACATTTTCCTCCAGATCATTTAGATATACTATTAACAACATAGAACCCAAGACTAATCCCTGTGGAACACCATTAGTTACCAGTCTCCATTCTGAAAAACACCCTTCACCACTACCCTGTCTTCAATGACCACGGCAATTTTGTGCCCATCTAACCAGCCCATCCCAAGCCCTGGATGATTTTAGTTTTTGTACCAAATTGCCATTTGGGACTTTATTAAATACCTTACTCAAGTCCAAATAAACTACATCCACAGCCATTCCCTCAAATATCTTTGTCACCTCTTCAAAAAATTTCCATCGGGTTGGTGAGACATGCTACTTTACTCTAATCTGCCTGTATTGCTTGCAACACAAAGCTTTTCATTGTGCCTCTGTACATGTGACAATAAATTCAATTCAATACAAAAACATGCTGTCTGTCACTAACTAGCCCATTTTCTTCCAAATATGCATATAATTTCATCCCTCAGTATCTTGAAGAGCTTCCCCACCCAGATGTCAGGCTCAACTACCTATAATTTCCTGGATTATCCCTGCTTCCTTTCTTAAACAATGGAATAACTTTGGCTAATCTCCATTCCTCTGGTACTTTGCCTGTGTTCAAAGAGGATGTGAAGATATCTGCTAAGGCCCCAGCTATTTCTTTCCTTGCCTCACACAGTAAACTATGATAGTTTGGCCCTGGAGACCTGTTTACCTTAGGTTTCTCAATTTTTCACCCAGTGTGCACTTCTCAACAAATGTTTCAGAGTGGCAGTGGTTTCGTCCTCAAAGGATTTAAAAACCAAGAAAAAGAATCAGAGTATAATTTAATGTATAAAAGATACATTTTTATTTTCATTCTCAGAATTGTGGGCGGCACGGTGGCACAGTGCTTAGCACTGCTGCCTCACAGCGCCTGGGACCCGGGTTCAATTCCCGACTCAGGCAACAGACTGTGTGGAGTTTGCACATTCTCCCTGTGTCTGCGTGGGTTTCCTCCGAGTGCTCCGGTTTCCTCCCACAATCCAAAGAGGTGCAGGTCAGGTGAATTGGCTACGCTAAATTGCCCATAGTGTTAGGTAAGGGGTAAATGTAGGGGTACGGGTGGGTTGCGCTTCGGCGGGTCGGTGTCGACTTCTTGGGCCGAAGTGCCTGTTTCCACACTAAGCAATCTAATCTAATCTAATTTTCTGATTAGGTTTCTCAAGCCCTCAAGGCAGAGCAAATCCAATCCAAACATTTACACAAGCTTCTTCTTAATCATCAAGAAATTGATGGAAGCGGTCATCAACAGATGTGTCAAGATGCATATACTCATCAGTTAAGACCACCTGAAGCAACTCACTTCTGACTTCATGAAGGAATTTACACAAACAGCTGAATTCCAGTGATGAGATCAGATTAAATGTCCTGAGTGTTAAAGAAGCATTTAACCAAATGTGGTAAACAGTCCTAGTAAAGATGAAGTCAATGGCCAACAGGATAAAAGCTCTACGTTAGCTGGAGTAATTCAAAGCAAAAGTAAAGACAATGTGATTGTGATGATCGTCATCTGAGCCCCAGGTCATAACAGCAGCATTCTTCAGGGTTGCCCTCAGCTCAAACATCTTCAGCTACATTATCAACCTGCCTTCCATCATTATGTCAGAAGTGAGTGTTTAACTTTAATTAGAAACAAAATTTTAATCTCAGAGCAGAAAGACCTAAACAGCATTCATCCAACACAAAGTTCTGTCAAAGGGTCACTGGATTCAAACCGTGAACTCTTGGATTTTTTTACCCAGATGCTGCTAGACCTGTTCAGTTTTATAACACTTTCTGTCTTTGTTTCAGATTTCCAGCATCCACAGTTCTTTGTTTTATTTTAGCTTATCCAATGACCTGTTTCTAACAGACCCCAAGGTGCAACAGACAGAAACAAATGCTCATTCTAATTCTGATCCATAAGCAGTGAACACCCAGCTGTTCTCCTGCTGCTGACATGGAGTCAGCTGAAAAATAACATTCACAATCTCCCAGCAGCCCACATTTGATTTGAACTAGCCTTACAAAAGCAGATTTTACTATCGGCATTTCTAGTACTGGAGGTTGTTTTCAGTCTCTTATTTATGCCCAATGCAGTTGTGACTACAGAGGTCATTCAAAGGGGAACTGTGTAAAAATCTGCCTTTTAGATTCAATAAACCATAAAGACACTTTGTTCCATTCAATCATTGTTCAAGGAATAGACCATATTTTCCATTGGAAAAAAAAGGTACCAAGAAGCAAACATATTGCCTTTAATGGAACAAAAATTATTCGTGACATTTTGTAGGAATGGTATGGGATACAGAAAACAATATAGATAAATGAAAGGACTATAAATTTAATTCAATAATTTTCTAAAAGGAGAGAGATTTAAAAAAAAAAGAGTTTGAGCTTCATTTATTGTTGTCACAGATGGGCTGGTTAGCATTGGAGGTTGAGAGACAACCTGACAGAAGTTTATAAAATAATGAGAAGTATAGATAGACAATTATCATTAACTGTTTCCTAGGGTGAAGGATTTCAAGGTTGGGGGCACATTTTTAAGGAGAGGAGATTTTAAAAAGACACAGGGCAAATTTCATTTACGCAGAGGGTGGTTTGCTTATGGAATGAACTTCCTAAGGAAGTGGTGGGTGTGGGTAAAATTCAGAGGAAGACTAACCACAGACATCTACTATAAGCACACAGACTCCCACAGCTACTGAGGCTATACCTCCTCCCAACCTACCTCCCATTAAAACGCCATCCCTTATTCCCAATTCCTCTGCAGCATCTGTTCCCAGGATGACCAATTCCACCTTGGAAAATCCCAGATGGCTTTCTTCCAAGATCGCAATCTCCTTTCCCATGTGATCGACGATGCCCTCCAGCACATCCGCTCTTGAACCCCACCCCTCCCAATACAACTAGGACAGAAGCCCCCAGTCTTCACCTTCCACCTCACCAACCTCCGTACACATTGCATCATCCTCCGCCATTCCGCTCCCTACAAACGGACCCCACCACCAGAGATGTATTTCCCTACCCACCCCTACCAGCGTTCTGGAGACCCATTCTTCATCACATCCATGCCTCACTCCTGGCACCTTCCCTTGTCACCACAGGAAATGCAAAACCTGCACCCACGCCTCCCCCCTCACCTCTGTCCAAGGGCCCAAAAGGATCCTTCCACATCCAAAGAAATTTACCTCTACCTCTATGTTGCTACTGCTTCTGATGCACCCGATGTGGTCTCCTCAACATCGGGGAGGCAGGATACCAACTTGCGGATTGTTTCAGAACATTTCTAGGATACCCTGCACAACTGACCCCACCATTCCTTGGCTGAACACTTCAATGCCCCCTCCCACTCAGCCAAGGACATGCAGGCCCTGGGCCTCCTCCATCAAACCCTTACCACCCAATGCCTGGAAGAAAAACACCTCATATTCCACCTTGGGGCCCTGCAACCACACGGGATCAATGTGGATTTCACTAGTTTTCTCATTTCCCCTCCTCCCACATTACCCTGGCCCAAAGCCTCCAACTCGGCACCACTCTCCTGACCTGTCCATCAACTTTCCCATCTATCCGCTCCACCCTCCTCTCCGAACTAATCACCTTCTCCCTCATCACCCCCCCCCCCACCCCCCATTTATCTCAGCCCCTCCAGCCCACAAACTTCATTCCTCACGAAGGGCTTATGCTCGAAATGTCAATTCACCTGTTCCTCGGATGCTGCCTGACCTGCTGTGCTTATCCAGTAGCATGCTCAACTGTGTCTGAAATCTACTCATTGATATTTTCTCTACGTATATTGAGATGCAGTTAACATTGCTCTTATCGTTGTTGTGCTTTAACATTGATACGTTACAGAAATCACAGAATCACGTGATTCATAATAATGTTGCTTCTAGTACAGCAGTACATGACCCGAATTGAGTGGTGTTATTTTGGGGCTTTCCCTCAGATTTGAGGCTGATGAGTGCATTTTTAACTTGTGGTCTTTCCCCATGTTACACAGTCTTCACAAGGGTGCCAAGAGGCTATGCAGGCAACGACCACCTGCAGAATAAAGCTGGCTATATGCGTGGCACCAATCACTGTTGAGCTCGGCAGACATCTCCTCAGCCTGCAAGGCTAAAGCCACCATTCCCCACAAGAGGTCAGTTAAGGGCAAAGCCATGAACCCAGAAGCCAAGCAAGGGAGCAAGGCTTCAAGTCAAAAAGCAGGTCGGGTCACTCCAAAACAGCACAAACCATGCCACTGGATACCAAAATGAACCTCATGATGCAAACTGCAATTACAAATTTCAATATACACATCAGGGCAGAATTGCAAAAATCCCAAGTTTGAAAGGTAACACTATACATTGCATAAGCCATTGTATCCCTTAATCCCTTGGCCTCCAATATATGGTGAACATGCACTGTACCCCTCCAAAGCCAGCCTATCCTTCTTAAATGTGACACCCAGCTCTGAGCAAAGGACTTGATGCATCACTTTCACACCTTTCAACAATTCCTTCATTGTTTCCATTTCTGGGGAAAGGCTGTCCGCCAATATCCACAACAAACGCACAAATTCCCAAGTTACCTTAGCCACATTTCCTCACATCTTCCTTCCCGCAAAGATTCCATTTTATTCAATTCAATTTTCCCAGTTTCTCCACTGCTATTCTTAATGCTTGTTCCAATGATGCCACCTTCCTGATGAAGGGCTTATGCTCGAAACGTCGAATTCTCTATTCCTGAGATGCTGCCTGGCCTGCTGTGCTTTGACCAGCAACACATTTGCAGCTGTGATCTCCAGCATCTGCAGCTCTCTCTTATTCCTGATGAAGGGCTTATGCTCGAAACGTCGAATTCTCTATTCCTGAGATGCTGCCTGGCCTGCTGTGCTTTGACCAGCAACACATTTGCAACCTTCTACCAGATGCCTGACATGGCCATCTTTTTGCTCAACTGATGATTTCCCTACTGAGATTGGCAGGGTCTTTAATCATGTCCAATCCATCTGTTAAATCTTGCATTCATCCTTCCACTCCCCCAACCTCAGAACAGTAATAGGGTTCTCTTTGTCCTCATTTTCCACCTGACTAGTCTCCCAAATTTCCCTATCCTAAGATACTGCTACAAACTCTGAAGGTCTGGCATTGTTTTATTTCTATTGTCATTATCCTTTTCTTTAAAATAAACTCTCCTCCTGTCCTTGAAAATGATCACACATCTCCAATCTTGCTGTGCTATGCCAAGTTGATAACCACAGCATCATCTCCCAAATCTACGTCCATTTTTCCAAAGGTTAATGACAAGTGCAGGAGGGCAGCAGGCATATCTAAAAGTGAATGTCAATTGAAACTACATCTATGCCAAAAAAAAAAGCAGAAATGCATCTGCAAACATGCCACATGCAATTGTGAATGGTAGTAGCCATTTAAACAATTAACTTAAGATAAAGAATCTACAAATTTCCAGATTGTCGACATTGAGGGAGTCCAGCAGATCAGTACAAAAGACTAGGTCAAAGCATTCATATCCAATTAAGCAGATGCGCTAAGTGGACGATCACCTGCAAGACAGATGCCAGTCTTCAACCAATTTGATTCACTCCATGTAACATCAAGAAACAGCCAAAGGCACTGAATACAAAGACCATGGACTCTGACAAATTTTTAAATTCACTTATTGGACATGGGCATTATTGATTGGCCAGCATTTGTCTGCTCCTCGTAAACATTAAGCTGCCTCTAACTGCTGCAGTCCACATACTATAGGTTGACCCATAGTGCCCTGAAAGGAGGGAATTTGACTCAGCAACAGTGAAGGAACAGCAATGTATTTCCAAATCAGGATGGTGAGTGGATTGAAAGGGGAA